>NC_136062.1:374950861-375346938 GCF_964261635.1 Lissotriton helveticus
CTGCAGTGTTCAGCCAATGAGAGGAAAAATGCACGTTGAGTTGTTATTTAATGCAGTGGTACATTTCACACTGACAAATTCAGCACAAACTGCAATATGGGGTGCACAAGAGTGCATAGTCATTTGAGTTGATTTTGCTGTCGTTTGAGTAGAAAATGTACTCCAGAAGAAGCCTAATGAACCTCTCCTGTGAGCATTCGCATCCGAAAATGACGCCGTAAAGCTTCCTAGCCACCAGAAAACGTGCTCGGAGATGCCAGATCTCGCTCTTCAGCTCACTTGCTGGAGCCTCGCATTGTCCCTGTTGTCATCGTGCGACTCGAACCGGGAAAAGACACAGCCATGAGACAATTGGCAGAGTTTGGCAAGAACTCTGCATTAAAAGAGTAACACCGTCAGCAAATTGCTCCAATTCCACAAGCGGTATAGAAAATTCCACCTGGGTCTAAGTTCAGCTTCCACAAAATGTGCAAAAAGATTTAGGTTGTAGACAAAAAAGTGATTTCCAAATATAGATTTTAGTGATGCCATGGACTCTAAGGCCCAGAAAGCACGGTGTCCTGCAAAGAGGGAGCAGAGGATGTGGGCACCTCCCACTGCTTAAACTGCAAAGCGTGACTTTATTCCCCGCTGCGTGGGCTGCACATGGGCTGCACCAGGGCAGAATGCAGGCAAAGGGCAGACGCATCTTAATTTATCCTCGACTGGATGAGGCCGGGCCGGGCTGGGTCCCTCCAGGCCTTGGCTCTTCCACAAATTCCAGGTAATGTTCCATTCAGAGATTTGTCAGCAATGTCTGCTGTCTCAACATTATCCATGTTGGGTTGCCTTCCTTGTCACGTACGTTTCTAACTATTTGGTAACACTGGGGTGTGTCTAATTTCCATTCAGATACTATGATAAGTTACAGGCAAGAGAAAAGGCCAGCTCTCTAAACCAAATCCTGTGCCAATGAGTAGAACTTCAAACTCTTTTTCAGAACAGGTTGCAGCAGTCATGTCCAAAGTAATTGCACTGGCTGAGAAGTACATATCCTTGGATAAGAATGACTGTATTTTAACTTTACCAGTGAGGGCGGAGCAGTGTCTGCTTCCGGGCAGAGACCTTGTTACTGGCTTGCCACATCAGAGTGATTCAGTGGCATTGGACCGAATGCTCGCAATTTAATGATCCCGGCCCCTGCGACCCTCGTCCCTGCTCTCAGGCCAGGTCGCCCCCACGCCGCCGGCTCCTCCTGTGCGCTCGTGGCTCCCCCGTGCTGCCCTCCGCTGCCGTTAGTCCGCCGCCGTGACTCTGTCTGTTTTGCTGCCTATTACTTGTTTTTCTTGTCTGCCTATAACTGTTATCCGTCTGTTTTGCTGCCTATTACCTGGTTTTCTTGTCTGCCCATAACTGTTATCCTTCTTCCCCTAAGCGCCCCTTCCTCACGTACCCCACCGCTATATTCCCATCCCCGCTTCCCGCCACTGCTCCCCTGCGGCCCCGCCCCTTTTCCTGCTGCTTCCTGTTCCCGCCACCCATTCGCCGCCCGCTCCCGCCTACCAGCTGCTCCTCCCTCCCACTTGGCCTTATATGGAGGACGCCGCGTGGAAGAGCTGCGGACACGCGCAGTGGGGGCGCCGCTGGCACGCCAAAGGCAAGCCCATCTGCGCACGTCCGTGCCTGGACCGCACCCAGTGCCAAAACCCCTAGACCCCGTAACCGCCACACCACCAGACGGCACTACGACTCCGGCACCCTCCACTCACTCAACCCTGGCGAGATCACCCCTGCCACCGGGCCACCACGAAGCGCTCCCAAGGACCCTTCACCTGCCGGACCTGCAGCTTCACCAGCACCGGCCCGCCAAACTGCCAGCCAGAGAACCCAACCACCTAAGATGCATCCTCCTCAACACCCGCTCCGCTCGCAAGCATGCCATTGAGCTCTGGGACCTCCTAGACTCAACCACCCCGATGTCGCCTTCCTAACGGAGACCAGGCTGGACACCGCCTCGGGACCTGACATCGCCATAGCCATCCCCGAAGGCTACAAGATCTCCTGCAGAGACCGCCCCAACGGAGTGGCAGGGGGAATCGCCATCATCCACAAGGACACCCTCAGAGTCACAACCAACACCGACGACACCCTCACCATGGCCGAGCACATGCACTTCCAGATCCACACCGACCCCAACACCACCCTCAGAGGAACACTCATCTACAGACCACCCGGACCCTGACCGCAGTTCAGCGACTCCATCGCCGACCTCATCAGCACCCACGCCCTCAACTCCACGGTCTACATCCTCCTCGGGGACCTGAACTTCCACCTCGAGAACAACAACGACGCCAACTCCACCATCCTGATCGACAACCTCGCCAACCTCAGACTCAAACAGCTTGTGACGACGCCCACCCACACTGCTGGACACACACTGGACCCCATCTTCTCCGCAAGCACCCACGTCTCCTTCAACCACACCACCGAACCCCACTAGACAGACCACAGATGCGTCCACTTTACCTTCAGGAAACCCACCACACTCCACCACACTCCACAGATGCCACGCCGATGCTGGGGAAAGGTCACCGAGGACCAACTGACCACCACCCTCACCTTGGGGCCACCAGCCGACCCCACCGACCCCGACACTGCGGCCACCAACCACAAAAAGTGGATCAACGACTGCGCCGACACCCTCGCCCCACTCAAGACCTCTGCCACCAATCACACCAACAAGAAAGCCGCATGGTTCACCGAAGACCTTCGGACCTCAAAGCGCACCTCCCGGAAGCTGGAAAAGAACTGGCTCCGCGACCGGAAACCAGACAACTACACAGCCCACAAGAACGCCACCCTCAGACACCAGCAACTCATCAGGACCACCAAGAGGACCACCAAGAGGACCGCCTTCAAGGACAGCCTAGACAGCAACGCACACAACAGCAAAGAGCTCTTCAACATCGTGAAAGAACTCTCCAACCCCAGCGCCAATACCAACGACATCCCACCATCACAAGAGCTGTGCAACTCACTGGCCACCTTCTTTCACCGCAAGATCACCGACATCCACGACAGATTCAACACCGACACCTCCACATCCACCGCCGAGACCACCACCCCTGCGACAACCACCCACACCAGTCGCCTGACCGCCTGGTCCAACTGTGGTGTTGGGTTCAAATCAGGCCTACATACTCTGCTAAACTTTCGTACACCTTAGTATAGAAGTTGGCACGGACACTGGAAAAGGCAAAAGACAAGTTTATTAAGACCCCATGGGGTGGTGATACATTCCTACAGCACCCTTCGGCAATGTAAGAAGTAGCACACCGAACATCGGTGCGCGACCTCTTTTATTCAGTTTAATAGCAATAAAAAGATAGGCGGTTACAAGTTACACATTTTAGGTACATATGTCATTTTTGGAACACAGCCAGCATGTGGGAGGAGTTCAAAAGCACTGGTCAGTTAGTGCTAACATTCCTAAAGAATGACCAGTTGATGCATAGTGCGCATGTGCGCTTGACCAGTACTAAAAATAGCCTGTTGCCGAGCAGAATAGGTGACCATGGGTATCGAGAAGGGACGAAAGGGCACACTGACCACGAGGCAGCGTGTTCATAGAAAATGGAAGCCAGAAGGATTCAAAATGGCCCCCGTTCGTTTTGGTCAAGTTAACGAAAAGTCCGTGTAGCTGTGCTAAACGCTAACTCAGGAGCTGCCAAAACACGACAGACGGCCCTTTTAGCGTTTAGCAAAAGCTACCTCATAATGAACGTAATCAGAATGTTCATCATCAATGTTAATAGCCATTATTTTCAATACTTCATCATTGATCAGTTTCTCTTGCTTAACAATAGCTCGTTTAGACGGAATACAGGCTGTGATACATACAGAACATAATGTGGGGCCACATTGAATACATAGACAAAAGGAAAATAGTACTCCAATAAAAATACATAGAATCGTTAATAATTTCCAACCCCAAGTACTAAATAGGGTCCAGAACCAACCAGAAAAGGTCCATGTTCCATTTTCTGGGTGGATCTCGGCAGCTATCTTATGTAATTTCGTAATCGAATCATACACGGAAGGTGAGTTATCTGGCACGTACACACAACAACTACTTCCGATAATGCGGCATGCTCCGCCCCTATCAGCTAGTATCACATCTAGAACCATCCGGTTCTGGAGCGCCACAATTCTGATAATTTGCAGTTCCTCAGTAATATTCCCTAAAGCAGAGGCAGTTTCATTAGCGACAGCTTCCACCACACGTGTAAGCCGCCTTATCTTCCTTCTATTCAGTGCAGCTCCTACAAATGAAAATAAACCCAAGTTGAAATCTACATATTGTTGTAAAGTGGTATCAGTTTGGTCGATTTCATCAAGATCTAATGTTCGTTTAACTCTGTTCAGTACGAAATCATGGTACAGCACGTAATCATTGTGATACATAGGAGGAGCAATAAATACAGGTGGTAATACAAAAGCTATGTAACACGTTCCTAACCATCCCAATGGTAGACGATGGTATCCCTTATTTCCACAAATGAAATATGTGTTACGTGAAGCTACGAATGCAATTCCAGTTGGCGTATCAAAGGTAAGTGTAATATTACATTCACTGCGGCCTACAGGGATTGTACCTTTATTTCTAATACACAGATCTGCTTTTGTATCAATAACTGTTATCATATGCAAGCTCGTCACATTTATAAGTCTTTGATTCGTATATACACGAGGTGCAGAGACATTGTCCGGACGATACTCTTCCCATTCAAATTTAGTTCCTTCAGCATGTGGATAACCATCTTTGTCGTTATAGCATATTTTGTTCAATCGAAAAAGTAGTCCACCTTTCGTTGGCCATCGCAGGGTAAAAAGGAGAGTATACCAAGCATGGCAAGAACCATTATGAGAAAACAGGAGAGGAATGAGTGGAGTTCCTCCCCTCTTCTGATGTCCGGGCAACATTCCACATACCCAACAATTGGACGTGTTGGTCATGTTATGAGTATGATGCAAAATCTGAATAAAGCTGTTATTCAAATAAGTCTGCCTATGTCTTTCTTCGTGAAAAGGCAAAGTAAAATGAAAATGTTCAGATGAGCTTGGAGTGGTGGGCAGCAAATGTTCTCGTGCAGGAAACAATTGTTCTATAGTCCAAGCTAATACTGCGATCACCACTACGGTCAAGACAAACAAAACAGCACCAAGAATTCTCCCTTTTCGTATCGAAGGAGATGCCATAGTTCACAAAACAATCCTCTTCAAAAACAACACTAAACGAAAAAACAAAACGATGGTTCTGGACCGAGGCTGCCGTTGATTTGTTCTTCGGGATTCAAGACGGGTGTCGCTACACTGGGCAGAACTGATCCCCCCCTTGATATTCCCGGCTTCCGTTTCACAAACCTCAGAGCGGTTACCAACCAGTTCAAAAAAATGCAAAAAGGAATCTTATTTCCTGGGACGTAGATTGTACTTCACTCCATCAGAAACAGCGTGGTCCGGGAAGGCTCCCTCCAATTCATCAGGCGTGACAGCTGGGCTCTTTTCTGCATCCAAAATCTTTCTGTAGTCGGATAGAACCACAGGGCTCACCAGATCCGGAGAGACACGTCGGCAGTGCGTTGAATGTATCCACCGCTTCTTATTGGTGACTCTCACAGCAGTCCGAGTCGCCAGCAGCACTTGCTCAGGGCCATGCCATCTCGGTTCCAAACTGCTGGAACGCTCGAACACTCGGATCATGACATAGTCGCCAGGACGAAGATCGTGAGTGTGAGAAGTTGGCCTGATGTGCAGTGCTCACTATTCTAGTGATCACTATATATCAGTCCAAACAACCCTTATTGATGATTGGTTGTAAGTCAACCTTATAGACCAGCTATCCTAGTAGCATGGATACGAGCAGTCTAAGGCTAAGACTCTAGAGGGCGTGTTAAGCCAGCTGTTTTACCATCACATTACCCCTTGAACACCCAGTGAAAGGACACCACACAAGTGTTATGAAAATAAACAGTGTATTTATTAGAATCACAACAACCCTGTACTCTTTATGAGGACAGGGTGCTAGGCACACAACAAAACTCTTACGAAAATACTTAAGTTAGCACGTTATACACAAATGCCCGAGGGGCACGAAAAACCATATACTTTAAAAGTGGAATGCGAATTACTAGCAGGTAAGTAACAGTTCTAATAGGCTTTGGAATCGCTAGGACTTGACTAGGGAATCGTTAGATTACTACTAGGAGGCCCAGGGGACTCGGGTGCAGAGTGTGCACTCTCACGCGGGATGCGGGACAAAGTCTATGGAGGCTAGTAAATGCAAAGTTAGTGTTCACGGGCGAACCCGACCTGGTGGGAAGAAAACGACAGTGGATCCTGACCCTAGGATAGTGAGGCTATGCTGGGACACCGAAGTGCCGAAGTTACCTAGCCCAGGGGCTGCAGCTGCATAGGTCTGAAAAGACGTCGGGGATCTCGTTGCCGGACCAGGAGCCTGGAAGGAAGAAGTTGCTGGCAGGCGACCAGTGAAGAAAAGTTCGATGGATCCAAGCCTGGATCAAGGAAGAAGAAAACCTGAAAGCAGAGGGGACCAAGTTCTTGAATCACTAGCCAGTGATTAAGTGGGCACCAGGATGGCACCGGGCGAAGTCACCGCAGTCAGGTGAGTGGGCGCTGCTGGGCTCTGCAGTCTCTCGGACCAGGAGGCGTTGTCGGCGACCAGGATGGAGATGCGAGCTGTCCCACGAAGGTTCTTGCTGTCGACGTCGCTGGACCCAGGATTGGGCAACAAGTCTTGGCAAATGCAAGGCCCACGCAGTGGACCTAAAATGGCGTCTTGAGTGGACCAGGAGGGTCCAGGGTACTTCTCCGATGGAGGGAAGCAAGGGCCAGTCTGGAGCAACCAGACCAGCAGCAGAAATGTCGTTGGGCGTCGTCAGGAAGGCCACAAGCCAGCGGGCTAGTAGCCAAACAACGCGGTGAGCAGTAAAAAGCAGAAGGGCCCCACGCAGATCGTGGAGATGCTGGGGGGCTGCTCTTCGGTGCTGGAGCTGCTCAGGGTGGGGGCTTCTCGGACCCCAAAGCACTCACCAGGAATTCACTCGGCGGGCTTGTTGTTCAGAAGTCGTGCAGTCTTGAAGATGGCCGGTCCCTCGAGGTCTCGTCACACCCACGAATCTCAGCGTGACTGATGATGCAGGTAGAGGTCAGAGGTGCCAGGGAAGCCGGTTCTCGTCGAGCTGGGCAGTCGGATTCCGGAGGAAGGACTTGCAGCAGACCGCAGTGTTCTTAGATGGTGCCTGCGGATGCAGGGTGACTACTCCTTAGTCACAAGGGAGAAATCTTAGGAAGAAGTCTTGAGTTCCTTTCGCAGAAAGTAGTTTCAGGATTCAAAGATGATCTGATTTGGAAGGGGGCCAGTCTCTACCTTTATCCTGTAAAAGGGGGCTGGCACGCGACTAAGTCCTGCCCTATGGGTGGGACTAGGAGGGGGGTGGTTACACCCACTTCCTTGGCGGGCTTTTCCCCAGCACAGGGTCTGGAGTGACCCTGGAACTGGTTCCAGCCAGCCTATGCACAGTGAGCACCGGGGTGCCACGTGCAGTCACCTTCCTCTAAAGCCCTGCCTACCTACAATACACAAAACCCTGTCTGGGACGGTGCTGGCACCGCCCCTGGCAGGAAACCCTTTGTCCTTATCTCCTGCTCTGGGAGGACTCCCAGCAGCAGGAGGGCAGACTTGTGTCTCGGTGGCAGCATCCATTTTGTGGATGCTAAGGCTCTGTCTGACTTTAACCGGGGTTAGGGGTTACATACATGTCGTGTCCCTCTAGAAGGGTGGAATGCTAACCCCGTCGCCAGAATTGGCGAGGGGTTAGTATTCCAATTCGTATGACACCTTACTCGACATGTTTTGATAAAGCGATACCAGAGTTGGCACATAACCGCGAGGATTATAATGCACTTAAGAGTATATGGTATGCGATATCATGGAAACGGCTAAGGGATGGATCCCGAAAGCCGCAGACAGGCTCAGCTCATGCCAGAGCACCATCTCACACGATTCCAAGCACTCTGCCTTCAGGATTGTTAAGGCCTGCCATAGGAGTGACTAATAGGAGATCTGTGTGTCCATTTTAGGGTTAGATATAGGTATACTATATCTAAAGCAAAGGGTGAGTACACCACCTTGCCCCAGCTGTCGTGCAGCCAGTTGTGTCAGTTTAGTTAGTCAATCCAGGGGTGGCACAATACATGCTTCAGCCCCTGGGAGACTTCTGGGTGCACCTCAGCCCTGGGTACAGGGACTTGGAGAGGGCCCAGGGCCAATTCAGTACCTGAGTACAATTTGGATAGAGAGAACAGCTAGGCTGTGGGTCTGATTAGCAGGCCCACAGCCAGGGAAAGTCGTAAACCAGTGCAGCAAAAAGCAAAAAATCTGGGTGATCATAGGATTGCAGACCCTACTCTCCTACATGACCCCCCCCAAACTTTGGGACAATAAACTAACCTTGACCAGGTGAGTCTTCTTGCTCTAAGTGGAAATACCTGGAGAGCCCATCAGCATTGCTGTGATCAGTCCCAGGTCTATGCTCCACTGTAAAATCCATCCCCTGTAGGGAAATGGACCACCTAAGCAGTTTGGGGTTTTCACCCTTCATCTGATTTAGCCACAAGAGGGGCTTATGGTCTGTCTGAATGGTGAAGTGAGTGCCAAACAAGTAGGCCCTCAGCTTCTTCAGGGCCCAGACCACAGCAAAGGCCTCCCTCTCAATAGCTGACCAATTTTTCTCTCTGGGTGTCAACCTCCTACTAATGAAAGCAATAGGCTGGTCATCCCCTTGTCTCTGAGAGGTTTCCTTCTCACCTTGGCCCATGAGATTCCCCTTGCAGGTCATTTAGGTCAGACAAAGACTTGGGACAGGCTTGTCTCACACTTTCACTGGCCACATATGAATGAGAATACCAAGGAGTTTTGTCGCTCATGTGTCACTTGCCAAGCCAGTGGTAAGTCAGGTGGCACAACAAAGGCCCCCCTCATACCACTACCTGTGGTGGGGGTTCCCTTTGAAAGAGTGGGGATTGACATTGTTGGTCCAATGGAACCCCAGAGTTGGCCTGATGTGCAGTGCTCACTATTCTAGTGATCACTATATATCAGTCCAAACAACCCTTATTGATGATTGGTTGTAAGTCAACCTTATAGACCAGCTATCCTAGTAGCATGGATACGAGCAGTCTAAGGCTAAGACTCTAGAGGGCGTGTTAAGCCAGCTGTTTTACCATCACATTACCCCTTGAACACCCAGTGAAAGGACACCACACAAGTGTTATGAAAATAAACAGTGTATTTATTAGAATCACAACAACCCTGTACTCTTTATGAGGACAGGGTGCTAGGCACACAACAAAACTCTTACGAAAATACTTAAGTTAGCACGTTATACACAAATGCCCGAGGGGCACGAAAAACCATATACTTTAAAAGTGGAATGCGAATTACTAGCAGGTAAGTAACAGTTCTAATAGGCTTTGGAATCGCTAGGACTTGACTAGGGAATCGTTAGATTACTACTAGGAGGCCCAGGGGACTCGGGTGCAGAGTGTGCACTCTCACGCGGGATGCGGGACAAAGTCTATGGAGGCTAGTAAATGCAAAGTTAGTGTTCACGGGCGAACCCGACCTGGTGGGAAGAAAACGACAGTGGATCCTGACCCTAGGATAGTGAGGCTATGCTGGGACACCGAAGTGCCGAAGTTACCTAGCCCAGGGGCTGCAGCTGCATAGGTCTGAAAAGACGTCGGGGATCTCGTTGCCGGACCAGGAGCCTGGAAGGAAGAAGTTGCTGGCAGGCGACCAGTGAAGAAAAGTTCGATGGATCCGAGCCTGGATCAAGGAAGAAGAAAACCTGAAAGCAGAGGGGACCACAAGTTCTTGAATCACTAGCCAGTGATTAAGTGGGCACCAGGATGGCACCGGGCGAAGTCACCGCAGTCAGGTGAGTGGGCGCTGCTGGGCTCTGCAGTCTCTCGGACCAGGAGGCGTTGTCGGTGACCAGGATGGAGGTGCGAGCTGTCCCACGAAGGTTCTTGCTGTCGACGTCGCTGGACCCAGGATTGGGCAACAAGTCTTGGCAAATGCAAGGCCCACGCGGTGGACCTAAAATGGCGTCTTGAGTGGACCAGGAGGGTCCAGGGTACTTCTCCGATGGAGGGAAGCAAGGGCCAGTCTGGAGCAACCAGACCAGCAGCAGAAATGTCGTTGGGCGTCGTCAGGAAGGCCACAAGCCAGCGGGCTAGTAGCCAAACAACGCGGTGAGCAGTAAAAAGCAGAAGGGCCCCACGCAGATCGTGGAGATGCTGGGGGGCTGCTCTTCGGTGCTGGAGCTGCTCAGGGTGGGGGCTTCTCGGACCCCAAAGCACTCACCAGGAATTCACTCGGCGGGCTTGTTGTTCAGAAGTCGTGCAGTCTTGAAGATGGCCGGTCCCTCGAGGTCTCGTCACACCCACGAATCTCAGCGTGACTGATGATGCAGGTAGAGGTCAGAGGTGCCAGGGAAGCTGGTTCTCGTCGAGCTGGGCAGTCGGATTCCGGAGGAAGGACTTGCAGCAGACCGCAGTGTTCTTAGATGGTGCCTGCGGATGCAGGGTGACTACTCCTTAGTCACAAGGGAGAAATCTTAGGAAGAAGTCTTGAGTTCCTTTCGCAGAAAGTAGTTTCAGGATTCAAAGATGATCTGATTTGGAAGGGGGCCAGTCTCTACCTTTATCCTGTAAAAGGGGGCTGGCACGCGACTAAGTCCTGCCCTATGGGTGGGACTAGGAGGGGGGTGGTTACACCCACTTCCTTGGCGGGCTTTTCCCCAGCACAGGGTCTGGAGTGACCCTGGAACTGGTTCCAGCCAGCCTATGCACAGTGAGCACCGGGGTGCCACGTGCAGTCACCTTCCTCTAAAGCCCTGCCTACCTACAATACACAAAACCCTGTCTGGGACGGTGCTGGCACCGCCCCTGGCAGGAAACCCTTTGTCCTTATCTCCTGCTCTGGGAGGACTCCCAGCAGCAGGAGGGCAGACTTGTGTCTCGGTGGCAGCATCCATTTTGTGGATGCTAAGGCTCTGTCTGACTTTAACCGGGGTTAGGGGTTACATACATGTCGTGTCCCTCTAGAAGGGTGGAATGCTAACCCCGTCACCAGAATTGGCGAGGGGTTAGTATTCCAATTCGTATGACACCTTACTCGACATGTTTTGATAAAGCGATACCAGAGTTGGCACATAACCGCGAGGATTATAATGCACTTAAGAGTATATGGTATGCGATATCATGGAAACGGCTAAGGGATGGATCCCGAAAGCCGCAGACAGGCTCAGCTCATGCCAGAGCACCATCTCACACGATTCCAAGCACTCTGCCTTCAGGATTGTTAAGGCCTGCCATAGGAGTGACTGATAGGAGATCTGTGTGTCCATTTTAGGGTTAGATATAGGTATACTATATCTAAAGCAAAGGGTGAGTACACCACCTTGCCCCAGCTGTCGTGCAGCCAGTTGTGTCAGTTTAGTTAGTCAATCCAGGGGTGGCACAATACATGCTTCAGCCCCTGGGAGACTTCTGGGTGCACCTCAGCCCTGGGTACAGGGACTTGGAGAGGGCCCAGGGCCAATTCAGTACCTGAGTACAATTTGGATAGAGAGAACAGCTAGGCTGTGGGTCTGATTAGCAGGCCCACAGCCAGGGAAAGTCGTAAACCAGTGCAGCAAAAAGCAAAAAATCTGGGTGATCATAGGATTGCAGACCCTACTCTCCTACAGTGAGCCTCACCAGTGGAGTTATCAGGGAGCGCTTCTCGAACCTGTTGATGAATAGAAAGCAAATCATTTGTTAATCGTGCCAAATAATCGTTCATCATTATACAAGGCACATCATGTATCAAACGAGGCTTAGGAACTCCCCAAATATTCATCGGCCTTTCAAACACCACTTCATAGGGTGTGAGGCCAGATCGAGAATGTGGCACTGATCGAATAGACAGCAATGCCAGAGGCAAAGCATCCGGCCATTTCAGAGATGTGGATGCCACAATCTTTGCTAGCTTTAGCTTCAAAGTCGCATTATATCTTTCTACCAAACCTGTTGATTGCGGATGAAAGACAGCGTGGAATCGTTGCTTGTTCCCAATCCTTTCAGGACGTACTCTACTACTTTCCCAATAAAATGAGGACCATTATCACTCCACATAAATTTACAAACACCATAGCGCGGGAAGTACTCTTTGAGTAACACCTTAGCTGTTGTCAATGCTGTATTGTCTTTCGTAGGGTAGGCCTCAATCCATTTGCTGAAGGCACACACCACCACTAGGACATACTTGAGATTATTACAGCGTTCCAGCTGGATGTAATCCATTTGTAGTACTTCGAATGGTGCAGTAGGTGGAACAAACCCTCCTTTAGGAGTATGAGTCCCTTGTCCAGGATTGTGCTGTAAACATATCAGACAGGTCTGCACTACTCTCTTAGCCGTGCTAGCAATTTCAGGATTCTCCCAAACTCGTGTAAGCAATTTAGTAATTGCAAAAGCTCCAATGTGTGCCAGCCCATGTGTCATTTGCACCATTGTTTGTAAATAGGCCATGGGTAGTTGCCATCTCTCCATATCTTTACTACGCCAGCAACCCTCATCATCCAATACTCCTTCAGTGGCCCATTTCGTAAGTTCTGCCTCAGATGCTGACTTTTGTATATCTAGTATTTCTTCTCTAGCATCATGCCACCGCTCGGCTTGTGATTTCACCACGTACATGGGGAAATTATTTTGTAGCATAGCGGTCTCTCTCACAATGCGATCTGCGAAAGCATTGCCTTGTCCTATTTTGTCCGTCACCTTTTTGTGTGCACTACATTTGACTATTGCTACTTTCTTTGGACATAATAGTGCATTCAGGAGATCGCGTACCAATTCTCCATGCATGATGTGTACTCCGTGTGAAGTCAAGAATCCTCGTTCCTTCCAGAGTAGGCCAAAATCATGTACTACTCCAAAAGCGTAAGGACTATCCGTGTAAATGTTCACACATAGTCCAGCACTTAACTCACATGCTTTCGTTAAGGCTATCAATTCAGCTGCTTGAGCCGATTTCTGGGGTATTCGTGCTGCTTCTACCACTGTCTTAAGTGTCGTGATCGCATAAGCTGCGGAAGTCGTACCATCTGGTAACCTCACGCACGATCCATCAACCCACAGTTCCCCATCTACATCTGGAAGTGGTGTATCCTGTAAATCGATACGACCCTTTGTCTGTTCCTCAGTCAGAAAAGCACAATCATGTTGTTCTTCCTTCTGAGTCTCAGCAACAGGATCCGGCAGTAAAGTAGCAGTGTCGCACATCGTTTTAGTGTAATGTGCGGCGCCAACAACGTTAGCTCATATCCTGTCAGACGGGCACTGGTTAGATGCTGTGTTTTCGTTTGATTCAATAACGCATCTACCGCATGGGGTACTAACACCAACAATTTGTGTGACAAAACTATTCCCTCACTTTGTCGTATCGCTACTGCTGTTGCTGCAACTGCTCGAAAACATCCAGGCAATCCTCGAGCCACAGGGTCGAGTACCGCCGAGAAGTATGCACAAGGCCTCTGTTTGTCTCCGTGTGTCTGCACTAACACTGACAATGCGCACCCATCCTTCTCGTGCACATATAATGTGAAAATCTTCGTGTAATCAGGTGTACCTAACACTGGTGCAGAACAAAGCTTGTCTCAATTGTTCAAAAGCATTCTGACATTCATCCGTCCATTCAATAGGGATCGGTGTATCTTTAGACAATAATGCCAACAACGGTTTAACAATGTGTGAAAAACCCAATATCCATTGTCTACAAAAAGACGTCAAACCTATGAAGGCACGAACATCTTTCTGAGTGCGAGGGACTGGTGTGTCTAAAACTGCTTGAATTCGATCTGGTGTCAATGCACGGCCCTCCTTAGACAAAAGATGACCGAGGTAGGTCACCTTGGGTCTACAATATTGCAGTTTTTTCTTTGAAACCTTATGATTATTTTTGGCTAGGAAGGAAAGCAAGGAAAAGGTACTTTTCTCACATTGTTCTTGTGTGTCTGCAGCTAGTAAGATGTCATCCACATACTGAATAAGAACCACTCCATCCTGTAATTCAAAAGAATCAAGCTGCCTTTTCAAAGCCTGACTATAGATGCTAGGACTTTCTGTATAACCTTGAGGAACTCGACAAAATCTGTACGATTTATTATTCAATGTAAAGCCGAATAGATATCGACTATCAGGATGTACAGGAATCGAAAAGAAGGCATTCTTCAAATCGATGATTGTAAAAGTAGTTGCCGTTGATGGAACCAACGTAAGCAACGTGGTGATGTCAGACACCACCGGGTACTGAGGCACTACTATCTTGTTGATTTCCCTCAAATCAATAATGAAACGGTAAACCTTAGCATCTGTATCTTTTTTAAGGATCGGTAAAATTGGGCTGTTGCAAACATTGTAGGGGAATTCCTCAACTACTCCTGCCAAAATCAAATCGTTCACAATGTGTATCAGAGCAATTTCTCCTTCTCTCGAAATCTTATATTGTGGGACACGTGGTAGAGATACTCCCTCCTTTACAGTACTATGTACTGGAGGAATAATCATTTGCCCTACATCTGTGTCAGAAGTGGCCCACAACGTTTTTGGTAAGGAGGCTAATACTTCAGATTCATGGAGAAAACACACTCGCTCAATTTCTGGGTAATTCTCATTCAACACAACTCGCACTCCTTCTGGGGCACAGCGAATAGTAGCTCGAAAGTGTTTTAACATATCGAGTCCCATAATATTATCTGGTGTATTTGGAGACAACAAAAAGGGACATGGGGCAGCAAATTTATCAACATGAAATGCAACGGGTTGAGACAGTGGGCTAGAAGTAGGTGTTCCATCGAACCCTATAGCTGTAATTACCTCGCCAGACAGGGGAGCCCTTGGAACCAAGTATTTGGACAAAGCGCTACGAGTAGCTCCTGTATCGACCAGAAATTGATCAGTAGAACCCAAAACATGTGCTTCTATATATGGACCCCTTTGATCAACTGGTACCTCAACCGATTCCACACCCCATCCTACGCAATCCTATGCATAGTGCTCATCACGTGGCTCAGCAGAACCACCCTCATTTATCTGATATTGATTGCGATTATCAAACGTATTATAATCTGTCTGACCATGACCCCTTGCTCCATATCCTCCACGATCATTCGTTCCATAACCCCCTCGATCATTCGTTCCATAACCTCCTCGATCATTTGTTCCCCATCCTCTTGGCCCTCCATAAGTATTCCTAGACCTTCCACTTCCTCGTCCCCTCAAATTACACTGCTCTCGAAACACCGGACAGTCTGCAATCCAATGCCCAAACTGTTTACAGTATGCACATTGATTCACAGAAATGTCAGAACGAGGGGGAGGAGCGTTATTGTACGATCCTCGTCCTCCTCTGTTGTTTCCTCTCGTAGCCTGAACCTGAGCTAACATTACCTTCGTCTTCAAATCCTTCGCTTTCTTTTCACTACTTTCCTTTGCCTCCAATTCCTGTTGTTCATAATATTGAGCCATAGTCAATAAAGAAGCAGGGGTTGCTGTGGTCCATGAACTTTCACTCGCTTTTAATCGTTTCGCAATCTCCGGTAGGAGATTAGCCACATACTTATCAACGAATAAATGCCTGCCTGTATCTTCTGTTAATGATTGTCCACTGTAATCATGGAACGCTTCCTCAAAGCGAGAGAAAAAATCGGAAACCGATTCATCCATCTTCTGCTTACACGAGGCTAATATAGGCCAATCAATCTTTTTAGCGGGAGCAAGAGTCTTTAATTTTGTGAGTATGGCCCCTGGAAGGTCTAATATTAATTGACAAGGTTTACATGCTGGTTCCCTATCCAAATCAGCTTGAACAAGATCTTTCCAAGTGGCCCCGAGAGTCATGTGGTCATCAAACTTACGAATCGCTCTCCACATATCAGGGGGCAATATCAACCCAAAAAACAGATCAATATCAACCAACGTCATAATACATGAAGAAATTGCACTTTCAACACTTTCATAAAAAGCCGCAGGATTTTTACGGGGATCAGGCAAAGCATTCTTAAGCGCCATAACATCTGCCCTATTCCAAGGCGTATAAACCCAGTTATATACGAAATACCCTTTCGCGTCTTTAGAGCGTTTATCATCATCTGTGCCATCCCCTTTGTGGGGGACATATAAAGGCGCAGCTTCTCGCATAGGTTTAACATTAATCGCAGCGATCTTATCTGGTCCAAAGATAGGGCATTCTTTGGATATCCCCGTCGCTCCGGACGCAGGCGGACCCTTCGATTTTTCCAACTCCCGTAGCCGTGTCGCCTCATTCCGTAGTTGAACCAACCGTTTGAAAAATTCATCCGAATCTGAAAGAACAAAAAGACCTTTACGAAAGTTCTCACGACCCTTGGATATATCCTTGGGTTCTAATTCTGAAGAATATTTTCTGAACCGTTCAACAACCTCATCTCCAAAATGATCTAAGAAATACAGTCGCTCTTGATCAGACCATTGTTCCATTTGCTTACTAATTTCAGAAACAGTAACAGTATTAATATTTAGCTTTCGTGCAAACGAACGCAATTCCGCAGTTCGTTCCGCATGTAACCTTGTACGCTGTGTACGATCATTATCCTCCTCTGATTCCTCGTTCGGAGCCGTAGGTGCGACGTACTGAGGCGGACAGCGATCTAATAATGAAAAATCATCTGTTTCATTAGTAAGGACCGGATAAAGAGGACGCCTAATAGGGAACTGACCATTAACCTGCAAATTGTGTTCTCGCGTCTCCCTCTCTTTCTTTTCCTGTAATTCCTTCTCCTGTAGCTGTAAAGCTTTATCATGTGCAGCCTTCCGCTGCACCTTCTCCGCCAAGGCTTCCTCACGCTTCACTCGTTCACGCACCTCTTTCTCCCACATACGCACACAATCAAACATATCTTGTCTAGACCTTCGCTGAAACAAACACTGCTCCACATACTGAACCTTTCGAAGGTCAAATGACCCATGTAGTGGCCACTGTAATTCACGATCAGTTTTAGTATACTTATGCCATAACGTGCTGTACATTATTGGTGGAATACCGAATTTAACATACATCTCACGATTTGGAGTCCCCTCTGGGGGAGCCGGCTGTGATTCATTTAATCGATAATTGGTACCATTTTCAAAACAGCACATCCTTCGGAGCGTGCTAAAAACAGGCATGTTCAAAAAGTACCACGAAAACGCGATACTACACAAAATGGCACCTAATGTGCTTCATACACGGTGTGCCGTTCAAATCAAATAAATCAGAGAAATATCCCTATATGCCTGCCTATGTGAGGTGCACTTCACATATTCAAATTCAAAGTCAAAAGATTCAAACGTTAGCTAACTTCAAACAAATTCAAATTCAAATTCAAAATTCAAAAAGCCACAGCGAGTGTCAGTAGACTACCTCACCAGTCAAAAAGCTTACCAAGTATCTTCAAAACGTCCAAGGTCCAACTGCCAAGTTCTATGGTCGAATCAGCCAAAACGGCACATCACGACAATCCAAAATCAGAATCTCAGTCGAAGACCGGCGCCACCTGGAAGGTCAGATCGGAAGAAAGGAAAAACACACCGTGGGTGCCAAGACTCGGGTCACTCAATGGCAGCGATCGCGTCCATGGCGAGTTTCCTGACCTTCGTCACGACCTCTCCTTCGGGCATCCGAGTCGCCGATGAGTCCCTTCGTGGTCGCCAATTGTGGTGTTGGGTTCAAATCAGGCCTACATACTCTGCTAAACTTTCGTACACCTTAGTATAGACGTTGCCACGGACACTGGAAAAGGCAAAAGACAAGTTTATTAAGACCCCATGGGGTGGTGATACATTCCTACAGCACCCTTCAGCAATGTAAGAAGTAGCACACCGAACATCGGTGCACGACCTCTTTTATTCAGTTTAATAGCAATAAAAAGATAGGCGGTTACAAGTTACACATTTTAGGTACATATAAGGTCATTTTTGGAACACAGCCAGCATGTGGGAGGAGTTCAATAGCACTGGTCAGTTAGTGCTAACATTCCTAAAGAATGACCAGTTGATGCATAGTGCGCATGTGCGCTTGACCAGTACTAAAAATAGCCTGTTGCCGAGCAGAATAGGTGACCATGGGTATCGAGAAGGGACGAAAGGGCACACTAACCACGAGGCAGCGTGTTCATAGAAAATGGAAGCCAGAAGGAATCAAAATGGCCCCCGTTCGTTTTGGTCAAGTTAACGAAAAGACCGTGTAGCTGTGCTAAACGCTAACTCAGGAGCTGTCAGCGACGAAGACACCATCAAGACCATGAACTCCATCCACTCCGGGTCCCAGTCCGACCCATGCCCTCACCACATTTTCAACAAAGCCAGCAGCACCATCGCACCCCACCTCTGGAAAACCATCAACATCTCCTTTGAGACAGCAACCTTCCAGAGAGCTGGAAACACGCCGAGATCAACGCCCTAATGAAGAAACCCAAGGCGGACCCCAACGACCTCAAGAACTTCCGGCCCATCTCCCTGCTCCCTTTCACAGCAAAAGTAACTGAGAAAATAGTCAACAGACAGCTGACCAGCTACCTTGAAGACAACAACATCCTAGATCCATCCCAGTCTGGCTTTCGCAGCAACCACAGCACCGAGACCGCCCTAATCGCCACCACTGACGACATCAGGATCCTCATGGACAAAGAAGAAACAGCCGCCCTCATCCTTCTGGACCTATCGGCGGCCTTCGACACGATCTGCCACTGCACTCTAGCAGCACGTCTCCATGATGCCGGAATCCAAGAGAAGGCCCTGGCCTGGACCATATCCTTCCTCTCCGACAGAACCCAGAGCGTCCGCCTCCCACCCTTCCGCTCCAAGACCACCAGAATCCTCTGCGGCGTACCACAGGGATCATCCCTCAGCCCGACACTGTTCAATATCTACATGGTACCACTCGCCCACGTCGCACGACAACACAACCTCAACATCATCTCCTACACCGATGACATCCCGCTGATCATATCACCCACCAAAGACCCCCACACCGCCAAAGCCAACTTTCACAGAGGAATGAAGGCCGTCGCCGAATGGATGAAAGACAGCAGGCTGAAGCTGAACTCAGACAAGATAGAAGTCCTCATCCTTGGCCCCACCCCCTCAGCCTGGGACGACTCCTGGTGGCCAACATCGCTAGGGACTGCCCCTGAACCCACCGACCACGTGGGCAACCTGGGGGTCATCCTTGACTCCGCCCACTCTATGACCAAGCAGGTCAACGCCGTCTCCGTTTCCTGCTTCCACACACTCCGAATGCTCCGCAGGATCTTCAAATGGATCCCCGGCAACACAAGAAAAACCGTCACCCAGACCCTCATCACCAGCTGACTGGACTACTGGAACGCCCTCTATGCAGGAACAACAACCAAGCTCCTGAGACGACTGCAACGTATCCAGAACGCATCGGCATGACTGATCCTCGACGTCCCCCGAGGCAGCCACATCACACCCCACCTGAGAGGCCTGCACTGGCTCCCCATCAACAACAGGATCACCTTCAAACTCCTCATCCACGCACACAAAGCCCTACACAACACCGGACCAGCATATCTCAATGACCGACTCAACTTCTATACCCCCACCCGCAGCCTCCGCTCTGCCAACCTCGCCCTCGCTACAGTTCCACGCTTCTGAAAAACCACCGCCGACGGCCGATCCTTCTCCTGCCTCACAGCCAAGACCTGGAACACTCTCCCTACCGGCCTACGACAGACCCAGGACTTGCTGACCTTCAGAAAACTTCTCAAGACCTGGCTCTTCGATCAGTAGTAGCACCCCCCCCCCCCCCCCAGCGCCTTGAGACCCTCACGGATATGGAGCACTCTACAAATGGAATGATTGATTGATTGATTGACCCAAAAACTAAAAAGGGCCAAGCATAGCCAACCCTCCCTAGTATAACATTAAAGAGGCAAGAAGTGTTGGATGTGATGGTCCAACTTTTTACATGTTTTTTGGCAGACTGAATGGCATGATTGAATCTTGAATCAACACCTTGCTGAAGCCCCTGCATACTTTGGAAATGTGCCCCTCAAGGGGCTTCTGCTATAAGAAGAGGGAAATGTGTATACTTCCCTTGACCATGTCTGTCATGACCTCCCAATCATGCTTAGCTTGTCTTCCTCTGGAGGGAATGATGTACTCCCCTTGACCATGCATGCCATGCTATACCAATCATGTGGCTGAACTGGAACCCACGCCCATAACCCACGCCAGGAACCTTGGAATAATTGACAGCAAAGTGGATTCTGAAGATGCTGAGGAAGACCTTAGGAATACCCTTTATACAGGGACCACCAAAGCTACTCACTAGGGGCCAGATGTAGGTAATTCTATTTTACCGATTCATAAATAACGAATTTTACCGATTCGGTATTTATGAATCGGTAAAATAGAAGGAGGGAGATTTAGGTAAAATCGGTAATTGAAATACCGATTCAGTAAAAATCGGTATTTACCGAATCGGTAAATACCGATTCGGTATTGCCCATTGATTCCTATGGGCCTTGAAGCCCATAGGAATCAATGGGCAATACCGAATCGGTATTTACCGATTCGGTAAATACCGAATCCAGCAAGGGTGCAGGGGGTGTCTTTTTGACACCCTCTAGCACCATGAATACTGGCATGTGTGCCATGTGGCACACAGACATGCCCTAAGGGCATGTCTGTCTGTCACATGGCATAGGTGTGAATCTGTGCACACGTGGATTCAGTATTTTACCAACCAATTGGATTGTGTGGTAAAATATCGAATTTGAAAGGCCTTTGGGACTCAGAAGAGTCCCACCTACATCTGGAAGTTACCAAATCGGTAAAAATACAGATTCGGTATTTTACCGATTCGGTAAATTTACCGATTCGGTAACTTTACCGAATCGGTAAAATTGGCCCCCTACATGCCAATTCCTAAATACCGGTCGGTAACGGCCGAAATCGCCCATTACCGACCGGTATTTAGGCTCCTACATCGGGCCCAAGAAGACTACAGACCAACCAGAACTCTGCAGCAAGACTTATCCTCAACTTCCCACACATAAGTCACACCACACCTCAGGGAGCTTCGCTATTTCCCAATTCACAAATATGCTCAAGTCATACTCCTCACACACACATTCAAGGCACTCCACAACTCAGGCTCTACCTACCTGAACAGTTACATCTCCTTCCAACCACCATCCAGACACCACCACTCCACAGGGCTCCTACTCACTGACCGCCAATGCATACACAGTACCAGATCAAGAGGACAAGTGTTCTCTTACATCGCTCCTAAAGAGTGGAAGGACCTCCTACTCTGCATCAGAGACTCCTATTTTTTTCCTGAATACCTCACGAAGCAGAAGACCTGGCTTTTCAATTAACCAACCTATGGGTAGGGCTAGGTACACACACCTGCCCAGCGCCAGGATACCCTCCCAGGATGAAAGTATTCTTTACAAATACATATAAGATAACATAGCATAGCATGCTTAGCATTTCCTCTCCTCACACGATGTATTGATGTATCTCCCATTCTCCTTGATATGACATGACCAAGATTTAATTACTAGGCCTCACATTAATATTGAAACAGATATAACTCCTTGTAAAATAACTCCTCTGATTCATAGGCCGTTACATGTGCATCATTTGAGCATAAAAAGTTCTAAGATTTCTCGCGTCTTGCAATTTGAGCGTGGGACGGAGGGTGACCATTTATGCAGTTTTTTAAATCATAGGTGATAGGTCTAATTTTTGTTAGGAATTTGATTCATCAATCCAGCACAGACAGTAAACATATTTTAAACAATAGATTGAGACAGATTTTTAAAGCCAAAAATAAAAAATATAATTTATCGACATTACAGGCACCTTCCGGGCCCTTTAGAAGTTGGTTGATGTAAACATTGCCTGGAACAAACAAGCGGTGGAGACTGTTTAATCCCACACTCTATACATATAAAAGGATTGCTTGAAATATTTAAAGATAATTGGATTCTCCTTTACAACTGGTGGGATTAAGGGATGAGATTTATATTATTTTTATATGATACCAAGTTAGTTGCAGTATATTGGGTATCTTTTGCCTTCCCATAGATCCACATATTGACGGGCCCATTGGAGAACCTCGAGGGTGGCATATGATTCCGAGGAGGTATTTTGCAAGGAGTTATATCTGATAGATACTACAACCACATTGCTGGTGGGTCAATCCCAATACCTTTACATAGGAGGGAGGGTTTTTAAAGGGGAATGATATGATCTTGTTTGTTTTGTATGAGTCATTGTGAGTTTTTAGTTTTTTTAATATCACCGAGTCATTTTTAACCAGGTTTTAACTTATATAACAGATGATGTATTTGTAAAAGAAAAATGTTTTAGTATAACTGCAATTCTCACACCTTATTGATATTAAATAATTACTCAAAGCAATATTTAGTGTATAATTGCTTTGCAATCTATAAACCTGGAAGAGGTGCGGTGCTGCTGCCAGAGTTCCTGACTCTGGACCACGGGGTTCACGGTTCGATCGCCGGCGGCAGGTTAGCCCAGCACCTTGTGTCTTTGGGCAATAGCTTGCGTAATGTTCCAGACGGCCCCTAGCACTGGTAACCTCTCCGGAGGTAGCTGTGCACTTTACAAATGCTGGTATTTCATAATATTTACTAAATTTCAAATTGGTCTTTGATTTGTTTTTATGAAAATGTTTTTATGATAGATTTCGATTTGTGGGAGATTTCATTTCTTTTCCTGAAGAATGTGGTTGGATCATTTAAACCCACCAAAACGAGTTGATGCAGAAAACGCCTGTACTCTAAATCGACTCAACTTTGGTTAAACAAGAGACTTTCTTCTATAGTGGTGGTTTGACCAAGGATCTAATGTTCGATTAGTGGTTCTTAATGACAAAATGAATGTCTATGGTATTCTCCCCATGTAGCAATATGAAATTTGTTGTTGGTTCTTGGATTGATTATTTTTGATTTTAGATAAATTTGGGTGTGGATTTAAATTTGCATATAGAACATACAATTGTATTTAGGCTCTCGCATCATGGGAGCCAAAGACTCCTCTCGGGAGCTCTTTGCCATCCTGAAGGAGTTTACAAATCCACGGCCGAATAATCCACTCCCGCCATCGACACAGGAACTATGTGATCACTTAGCAACCCACTTCACAAATAAGATTGGCACAATATATCGATCATTTCGGGCCAGAAAGGGTAGTTGATGAGAGAGCCCCCCTCTAGGGAAACCCCTGCGCCCGAGTTTAGAATGCTTCCCCACCATTACTGGTGAGCGGGTGGGTGCTCTATTATCTCAGACAAAATTGGGTTCTACTTTTGACCCGGTACCACCTGCGTTTATGTCTGAGCTAACCCCGGTCTTAGCGGATACACTTGCAGACATCTGTAACATCTCATTAGCGACGGCCACTTTTCCACCCAAATGGAAAATCGCACGCTTTAAGCCCCTGCTTAAAAAGGCTCTAGCTGATCCTACTGATCTACAGAATTAGAGGCCAATCTCCCTTCTCCCTTGTTGTTCCAAAGCCATAGAGACAGTAATCAACCGACCTCTTTCTAGCTATCTAGAGCAGAACAAAATATTAGACCCATCCCAGTCCGGCTACCGTGCATCCTACAGCAGAAAGGCTGCCTTACTAGAGGTTACCGATATGCTAAGGATGTCACTGGATAAGGACTCTCCAGTAATGTTAGTGCTGCTTGATCAGTCGGCAGCCTTTGACACCATCTCTCATCGCATCCTGTTGAACCGGCTTCGAGAGATTGGTGTCAGAGGTTCGGCCTTTAAATGGATTCAGAATTATCTGTCCGACAGAACACAATGCGTCCAGTTGGACTCTTTTGTGTCACATACAGCTGCGGTGGATAAGGGGGTTCCACAAGGCTCTATATTGAGCCCCACGTTATCCAACCTATATGTTGCCCCTTTGGCCTCAATCGGCAGAAACTGTGGGTTTCAAACCATATCCTACGCTGATGATGAGCATCTGATTGTGCACATAGAGAATGACCCTGCAGTAACTAAAGCTAAGTTCATAAACTGTATGACTAGCATAGCAAGTTGGATGAGGAAGAACGTCCTGCAACTTAACTCTTCCAAATCTGAGATGTTGTTTGGCAAGGCAAAAGAACTGTGGACCTCCGACTGGTTGCAATCAGAACTAGGAGAAGCTCCTTCCCCAAGAGGGTGGGCTAAGAACCTAGTTGTTAGAATAGACAATAAGCTATTGATGGAAGAGTAGGTGAAGACTCTCGCAGGCACCTGCTTCGGGACCATGCAAATGCTCAGAAAGATTTTCCCCTGTATCCCGCTAAATGCCAGAAAGGCCCTCATTCAGTCACTCCTAATCAGTTGCCTTGACTATGGCAACTCTTTGTTGGGGGGAATTAGGGAAGACCTGTTATCTAGATTGCAGGTTGTGCAAAATATGGCAGCTTGTCTCACCCTCAACAAACCAGCACAAACCCCTTCCCTTCCTCTCCTACGCCAACTTTATTGTCTTCCTGTTAGGAAATGAGCTCTCTTCAAGCTGCATTGCATGGCCTTTAAGTCCCTGCATGGAATGAGACTGGCTTACTTGACTTATAAAATTGTACTCTATCAAATCTGCAGCCAGAGGATTAGGAAATCTAAAATGGGTGACAGTGTGTTTTCCTATCTGGCCCCCAAACATTGGAAAGAGCTCCCTGAACAAATTTGTGCCTGCCCCATCCTACCACAGTCTAAAAAAATGCTCAAGACTTGGCTATTCTAAAGATTTTATTTTACATCTGGCCTTCCCTCTCTGGCGCTGAGAGATCCCCCTGGGGATGATTTGTGCGCCATACAAATGAGTCTAAAGTAAAGTAAAAGTAAAGTATGGATAAATCTGCTTTGCACATATTTATTGCAACATTGAGGGTTTTTTTAATGAGATTTCCAGCTTTAAAAAAGGAATTGCATATTTGATTATGATTTTGAATAGTATTTCTTGGTGATATTGGTTAAATTTTGGATGAATGGTGGTGTGAATTGAAATCAGGTTTTTATTTTAACACATTCAAAGGGAATTGTTTACTTTTGACTGGCTTAAATAGTATTAAGACATCATGGGGTTTCCAGGGGAAGACGATGTCTGTGGTTACAATTTCGTCAAGAGAACGTGTCCGCCATTTTGACGTGTCTGTCTCCCTGTTTCCCGAATGATTATGGGCTTACCTGAGCCCATGAGGTGGAAGTGGTATGTCCTCTTGCCATGCCTTCTTTCTGCCAACATGGAAGTGCCACAGAAAGGAGGTGCGTACAGTCCCTTTTAGCTCCTGTTGGTCATCCTTTAAGGGGATCTCTGTCTGCTGAAGAAGCCCTTCCAGGATATAGTTAGCTACATGTTGTCTGTCACAAATCAGATGTAGTGCTTCTGGACAGCAAAAAAATGAAAACCTAGAAGCCAGCCAGGGTGTCATGATGTTCTGGTATGACCAGAAGGCCACTCTGGTCCAGTTTTAGCCTGGCCAAAAAGTGTGCTTTATGGAGCCAGTGAAGCCTAGGGGCCCCCAAGACCACTGGTCAGGGCCTTTTGAGGTGAAGGAGAGATAAGGGGTCACCTACTTGGTGGAACATCAGGCCCCCAGGGAACCCTAAGGGCCCGCATGTTACCCGCCTCAAACTATGAGAGGTCTTAAGTTACTATGCTTCTGGTGACAGAGGATGGGGTGGAAGAGGAGAGTGAACCTTTTCCCAACCTCCTGTCTTCCAAAGAGCCGGGTGTGTCAGTGGAAGGTGTCAGCCAACCCTGACCGAAAATCAGCAGAGGATCTGTCACCAGTTGCTGGGGCGGTTTGCTTCTTTGCTCTAACTGACCCCTGAGCTCACACATTTGTATAATTTGTATACAATGTTGATATTAGCGTCAGCATGTGTATGAAGAACAACATTTATAGGCTGTCTGATAAGGTTAGAGGCTGAGCCAGTATCAAGGAGGATTAGTTCAAGATTCCTTAGTTGGGTTGATTAAGCACTCCAATAGTCCTTGATCTAGTCCAGTGGTGCTGGTACTCAAAGCCGGATAAGTGGGCATTGCCCCAGAACTCAGGTTCTACGTAGACAATAATAGGCTCAACTCAGTTACAAAAACTGACGCTCACCCCATCCTCCGAGCTGATGCGCTCATAGATAGTACCTTTGATTTACCATCAAGGTGCTGGCAGATTGTCCTAGTGGAGATTTTCAACTTCCAAAGAAGTCTGAACGTAAAAATCTAGGGAAAACAAAAAGGAGAGTAAGGATATTTTCACTCAAAGGTGAGGTGAGAACTCCTGGTCCCCAGTAAATATATGAACAAAAACAAAAGGAGGAGTGCCCCCTGGAGGCGAGGCAGAGAAAGTCTCTGCACCTAAAGCTTAAGGCTTAATTAAGCACTTGTGCCCAACCTTGATATAAGACATGACATGTCTTTTTTGAAGAGGACCCCTCACTCACCAACCTAGTTGGTGACATGCTTCATCATCGGGTCCCACCCCGAAGGCCGAGTGCCAACAGGGTGTGCTACAACACCTGATTACAGTGGAGCAGGTACCTAAGACCTATATTTTAATCACATAGCACACGTCGCTATTTTTTACAACACTACACGTCTTAGACACCGAAGTCTACCTAATTAGACAAAGGTGTCACAGTTTTTTAACCAGGTGTCCAGTCACTCAGGTGTGGTAAATAAATAAATAATACCCTATTTTTGAATGTATAAATGAATAACAGATAGCTCAATAAATAAGAGTCAAAATTCGAGGTAGTAGGAGTTTTGCAGGTTTATTACAGCATAAAGGACAGGAACAGGACAACCTGCATAGGAATAGGATGGCAGGGCCCAGCAGCTGCTGGGGCTGGATCTGGGATGAGCGCGCTAGCCTTTTAATAACAATACACAAGCATATATAGTAAAACAGTTGCATTACAGTACATATGGTAGGCGGAGCAGTGGGTGGAGCAAAGGGTGTGACGCGTAGCAGTCGCGAAAGATAAGGGTAAAAAGAGGTGTAACAGGGCGTATACATAGACATGTGATGCAAACGTAACAGAATATGTCATGAATGGGGCGGAAACATTGGAGGGGGCTACCTAAGGAGCCGGGACCTCTAACCTGATGGTGCGCGCAAACTAGCAATGACGTGTTACTAGGAGAAGCTGGGGGCTATGAACTCTGTGCTAGGAGCAGAGACTGAAGTCTGGAGAGTCAGTATCTAGTATCTGATGTTTAGAGAACATGTTGATATAAACTAGAAGTCAGGAGGGGAAAGGCTAACTTGATTCTAAGACTGGACCATGCATTATTCTACATGTAGTGCGTGATGAAGAATATTAAATGACCATTAAATGCAGTATTTCTCTAACGTGGAGACGTGAAGGCTAGACAATGACGGAAACTATTGATGCGATTCAGTAGTTTAGGAATGCAGAGAAGGAGGACTGAACTGATAACTGGAACTATAACATACTTTTGGCAGACTCAGAGGCTGAGCCAGGCTGGACCGGGCACGGCGTGGCAGGAAGTAAGTGAAGGGTCGAGGATACAGGTGGGGGCTGTATCGCTCCTCAGCGAGGCTTTAGGAGACAGGAGCTGAATCTTGTGTCCAGGCCCTTTTGAGGCCTAGAAACGGGGACTTTACAATGGAATAACGTGCATACTGAGAAACGTGACAACGTAACTTTACATAGGCCTGATATTCGTAGTATTCACGAGGACTGGAAACTGGCATACTAGAGGTGGACACAACTATAAGTGCGTCTTGAATCGAACATGGGGAATGCATATGCATATTTAATCATGCACACATAACATATGATGGATGACACGTAGGGACACAGAACATGGCAAAATTTACTTTTCCACATTCCCTCCTTGTCACTACGTTTCCATCAGGAAACATCAATATTCATGATACCATCTATCATTTCATACAGTATCATTTGCTCGTCTCGAATTATCCTGGAACGGGATTTAGAACGGGGCTTGGGACTAGGAATACAAGAGGTAGCACAAATGCCGCAAATCGCAGGGCCACATTGTATACAGAGACAGCAGCTGAATATGATCGCTACTGTAATACCTAGAAAGGACAAGACTTTCCATCCCCAGGCGGAAATTATATTCCAGAACCAACCGGACCATGTCCAGGTGCCTGGATCTTGGTGTATCAGATGGGCAATTTTATGGAGTCTGGTTATAGCTGAATAAACAGACGGCGCGTTATTTGGAATGAAAATGCAGCAACTAGATCCGATGACTCTACAGGCCCCACCCCTATCGGCCAGTATGACGTCAAGGACGAGACGATTCTGTAAAACGACAAATCTCATAGCAGATTGCTCTTCAGTTAAATTACCTAGAGCAGAAGCAGTCTCATTTACTACAGCTTCAAGGGTTCTGGTTAACCTACGGATTAGCTTACTATTCTGGATAGGTCCTATAAAGAAGAAGAAACCTCTGTTGAAATCTGTATACTGTTCTAGAGCAGTTTCAGTATAATCGACAATTGGGGACTCCCTTCTATGTCTAACGTGTACTAGATGTGTATTTCTATGATAATCAGGTGGGGCTAGAAAAACAGGTGGCAGTAGGAAGGCAATGTAACAGGTTCCCTCCCAACCGAGGGGCAGACGAACATATGCAGTTTGACCACAAATAAAATAAGAATGACGTGAAGCTTTGAAAATAGATTTCCCACTGTCACTATACTTGACAATAGTAGTACAATCACTATGACCTACATGTACGGAACCATAATTACGGACACATAATTCACCTTTGACTGGTAGTACTGAAATAGCAGGTAAGTCTGGAGCAGTATCAGACTGAACATTCAGGACCATGAAATTCGAAGAATAGTTACCTAAATTATACACTTCATTTTCTAGATCTAAACCTGTACTGTGGGGAAGACCTTGCTTGTCTGGGAAACATGTACTGTTAAGAAAAGACATATCTGTTGAGGATGACGTTAGCGTGGACCATGCTCCACACGAACCATTATGTGAGAATGGATAAGGAAAAAGTGGCAGAACTCCCTTCGGTGTCTGGAAAGGGGGGAGTCGACCACACACCCAACAATTAGTGGCATTGCTGGACTGGTGTGAGTAATGTAACATGCGGATGAATGAGTTATTTCGCATAGCGAGGCGGTAAGAGAGTTCATGAGGAGGCAGATCACTAAACGTGTGCTCTACTGTAGCATTAGCAGACTTATTTACATGAAGAACTGGGAGATACAAGAAAAATGCATAACTGGTGCAGGAAATCATAATGCTGAGAAACAATATGAAACATAGAAAAACGATACATCGGATTGAGTTTTGACTAACTCTCTCACTATGGGGGTCTATTTTATACATGTCAGAAACAGTCTAACAGTTTCACCTAGGGGAGGACTTAGACAATCAAACTGACTGACTTATTTTACTAGACCTTAACTTGAATTTATACTCCTGTTGCGGAGTTTTCTCTAACAGGGGAGGGTTTGTAGCAATGTCTTTTGCGGGACAGTCCTTGAGAACAATGCTTTGGCAATCCTTCAAATCCTGGGAAATGTTCTTTAAGACGGGTTTCAGTCCATTAAATTGTTTTACATGAGAAAGGTGCACCCAGCCTTTGCGACCCTCCAACTTCACGGCTGTACGGGTGGTGAGGAGGACCTGTCGGGGCTCTTTCCAGCGAGGCTCCAGCGGACTTGATCTGTCAAAATTCCTCACCAACACCATGGATCCTGGAACGATTTCATGCGGTGCCACCTCGGTATTGTCTGGAAATGCGGCGGCAACCTGTGAACGACATGAGTTGAGGGCAGACATCAAGGAAGCTAGGTAATCTGTCAGCATATTACTTGAAACATCGGTAATACTTCGGGGTCTAGGAGTACCCCACATATTTGGGGGGCGGCCGAATACGACCTCATACGGGGACAGACCTGATCTGGAATGTGCGACCATGCGCATATAAAATAAAGCGACTGGCAGAGCTACTAGCCAGTCCACACCTTTCTCTTTACACACTTTTGCAATACGGATTTTCAGAGTCTGGTTATGTCTCTCTACGAGACCGGCTGCTTCAGGATGGCGTACACAATGAAACTTCCACTGGTACCCCAACAAAAGGGAAACATGTTTCATCAACTCAGATGAGAATGGCTGGCCGTTGTCAGAATATACGACTCTAGGGAGTCCATAACGAGGGAAGAACTCACGAACCAACTGCTTGGCAGTGGTCGCGGCTGTGTAATCTGGGACTGGATATGCTTCTGTCCACCTGGACAAAGCGCATACAACTACAAGGACATACTTGAAACCTCGACATCGCTCCATCTGAATATAATCCATCTGGAGGACTTCAAAAGGGTGGTTAGGGGGCTGGAATCCACCTTGTTCCACCGGGACACTTTTACCTGGATTAAACTGACAACATATCATACAGGTACGGACTTTCTGCTTGGCTGCAGCTCGTAAATGCTTGTTGAACCAGATGTTCTGGATACTGTCTAACATAGCTTTTTCTCCTAAATGTGCTGGACTATGTGCGGTATTAATAATGACTTGAACCATGGAGTCGGGGAGAAACCATGTGGCTCTACCCTTTGTTAACCATCCTTGATCTGTCTGGACCCCTCCTTGTTCGGACCATTTCTTGATTTCTTCGGGAGTAGCATGTAACTGGATATCTATGACATCTTGTGTAGGGTCCTTAACTGTCATGCATGTAATCGGATCTAGAGTGTGGGTCATGTTAACTGGAATGTCTAGAGTCTGTGCTGTGAGCTTGGCTGTGCGATCTGCTAGATCGTTACCTTGGGAAATGGTGTCAGTAACTTTCGTATGTGCTTTGCATTTCATGATAGCAATAGATGTCGGTAAATGTATTGCGTCTAACAGAGCTTGAATAAGGAGACCATGCTGAATCTTGGTTCCATGAGAAGTCATGAAACCTCTCCCCTGCCAGAGCACTCCGAAGTCGTGTACAACTCCGAATGCGTAGCGTGAATCTGTGTAAACATTAACTTTCAAGTTCTTGGCGTGTATGCAGGCTTGTGTCAGAGCAACTAGCTCTGCTGCTTGAGCGGACAGGGTATCAATACGGTGTGTTTCAATAACTTCAGTGTCAGTAGTCACTGCATACGCGGCGACTAGTTCTCCTGTACTAGTTCTCATACATGAACCATCCACATAAAGTGTCAGGTCGGGGTCTGGTAACGGAGTATCTGTCAGATCTTGTCTTGGCTTTGTCGTAATGTTAACTACTTCCACACAGTCATGTGGGTCAGGATTCGAAGTAACTGATGGTAACAATGTAGCAGGATTTAAAATGTTGCAGCGTCTGATTTCTATGTGTGGCTGGAACAGTGTCAATTCATAACCTGTTAAACGTGCAATTGTCAAGTGCTGAGTTTGTGTTCGGTTTAAAAGAACTTCCACAGAGTGTGGAACTTGTACTGTCAAGGAGTGTCCTAAGACTATGGAATCACTTTGTCTGATAGCTAGTGCTGTGGCTGCAACTGACTTGAGGCACGCAGGCAGAGCCTGGGCTACAGGATCTAATGTGCTCGAAAAATAAGCACATGGCTTGTATTGTCCTGCTTGATCTTGTGTGAGAACAGATAATGCTGTACCTTCGCGTTCAGTAACGAAAAGTGTAAAAGGCGTACTGTAGTTCGATGTAGCTAGAACTGGAGCTTGACATAGGGCTTTCTTTAACTCATTGAAACTAAGTGTATGTTCAGATGTCCAAGGGAGGACAGTCGATACGGCTGCCTCCTGTGTCGTTAACTGTATCAGTGGTTTGGCTAGAAATGCATACTGAGGAATCCATTGTCTGCAGTAAGAAGTAAGGCCAATAAAAGCACGTACCTCCTTCTGGGTCTTGGGCTGAGGAAGACTCGCTATTAACTGGATACGGTCTGGTGTCAACTGTCTACCCCTCTTGGACAGGAAGTGTCCTAAGTAGACCACTTGCTGGACACAGAATTGAAGCTTAGAAGGGGACACCTTGTGCCCCATCTCGGCTAGGAAATACAAGACTGTAAGGGATGCTTGCTCGCAAGCACGTTCAGAACGGGCTGTGATCAGTAGATCATCGACATACTGGAGCAGGGCAGTGTCAGTTGGCATGTGAATGTTGTCTAGTTGTCTCTTGAGTGCTTGACTGTAAATACTAGGACTTTCTGTGAAACCTTGAGGAGCGCGTGTGAACATATAGCTCCTTCCATTTAAACAAAATCCGAAAAGGAACTGGCTGTCTGGATGAATAGGAACACTGAAAAATGCGTTCTTGAGGTCTATGACAGTGAAGAACGTGGCTTCGGAATCAAAGGCCGTTAATAGGGAAGAGATGTCTGGGACAACTGGGTACTGCGGAATAATACATTTATTAAGCTCTCGTAGGTCAATCACTAATCGATATACTGGGGGTGCATTTGGATCAGTACGTTTCATGACTGGAATGATCGGAGAATTACATACGTTGGAGTCAGTTTCTACAACCACTCCTTGAGCCATGAGCTCGTCAATAATTTTGGATAAGGCTGCTACAGCCTCAGGTGGCAATCTGTACTGTCTGATTCGTGGTAACACTACACCTGGCTTGAGAGTCACACGATAGGGTGTGATTTGCATGTAACCTACATCAGTTGGACCTTGCGCCCATAGATGCTGTGGAACATTAGACAGTCTTGAATCAAAATCTCGTAATACATAGTGACCCTTAAAGTCACGTAGGAACAATCGTATTCCCTCTGGGGAACAGCATATAACTGCGCCTAACTCTTTCAGTGTTTTAATGCCTAATAGATTCTCTGGACATGACTTAGTAAGTAACAGATCAGTAGTGCGGGACAATGGACCTACTTCTAGAGTAACTGGCTTTGAAATCTCATTCACGATAGGTTTTCCTGAAAATCCAAGGGAAACATTTCTTGAGCCTGAGAGCGGAGCCCCTGGAACTTCGGCATGACTAATTGTGGTCCTACTTGCCCCTGTATCGATCAAAAACTTTCTGTCTTTCCCTAATACTTGACTGTGAACATAGGGACCTTCTTGATCTACAGGTATCTCGATGAGAGGCAAGCCTACCTCCCTCTCTAGGCTGTTTCATGAATACTGCTGGTACTCTGGATACTCAGACTGTGCATACTGGTACATCTGCTGTGTAACGTGCTGTGTTGCAGCAATAGGCTGCGGTGCGGTAACTGTCTGTGGTGCATTCTGTGGCTGAGGAATCTGTGAAACTTGTTCTTGTCTAGGCGGACGTGGTCTTTCTTTAGTCTTACCAGTAGCTATGTTGTGTTTCAGAACTGCACACTCATTTATAAAATGACCTGGCTGTTTACAATAATTGCAATTCCCTTTAACGGGAGCTGCAGGATGACTGGCTTGATTCGGACCCCTCTTCTGACTGTCTTGAGGAACAGATTGTGCAACTAGTACTTTCATTTTCGTGTCTTTCATACGTTTTCTTTCGTGTTCTTGTTCTTCCCTGATTCTATTCTGGTGGTATTGAAGCATCTGCAACATCTGGGACGGGGTATTAGCTTGCCAGGTACTTTCGACTTTCAAAACTCGATTTTTAATTTGTGGACTTGAATTCTCGACTAATTTAGTAACAAAAAGGTGAGGGTATGACTCACTACTCGTCTTGAGGCCACTGTTAATGCTAAAACATTTTTCAAATCTAGAATAAAAATCACTAATATCCTCATCTTGTTTCTGTTTACAGGCTGAGATTGCATTCCAGTCTTCTTTTCTAGTTGTCAATAATCTGGGTAAAACTTGTATTAATAATTCCGGTAATTCTTTACATTTATCTCCGAGACCGGTACCTGGTACTCGTGCCTTATCTTCAGCTTCTAGAACTGCCCAATCGATCTTTTTCTCTCCCACCTCCCATTCTTTTTCCTTGAGCTTTTCATACACCCCTGCGGGCAGCAGAACTTTTAACATTTTAATTATATCTGGATACGTGTATTCTCCCATACGGAGCATGTCTTTTAATTCTCTATGGAACCCTGCTGGATCTTTGTCATGACAGGGAATTAATTTCTTCATCTCGAGGAGTTCCATCTTTGTAATCGGAGTGTAAACAAACACTCGTTCTAGTTCGCCACCCGTTCCTCTAACTGGGTGGACTTCTCGTAACGGATTCTGTCTCTCCATGTAAAATGGTTTACCTTCTGGGGGTGAGGCAGGAACAAAATGCGGATTCAAAAACGTTCTATATTTGTGACGCTGTTCTAGAATGACACTAATTAAATCGGTACCTAGACCTTTCCATCTATACTGGAGTAACTCGTTCAGGACATCATGTAACGGGCCTGGATCAGAGTGCTGACCCTTATACAATGTAATGAGGTGCTGAATCATATACATACCCGCCAGTCGTTGTTCGGCTGGGGGCATTTTCAGAAACATCTGTGCCACTATTTCGTCTGGAAAAGTGGTAGAATCAGTAATCCATCGGACTGCTGATCGGGCTAGTTCTTGTTCATGCATGGTACTTAACTCACTGTAACCGATTCGTGATTTCAGAATGTGATCGGTAGCTTGGAATACTTGTTCTAGTGAACCTTGTTCTGGTGCTGGAAAATGAAAAATAGACTTGTGTTCTAGGCGTAAATGGCGATCTGGAAATCTAGATTTTCCTACATACGCTATTCTGGCGGGATTCTCGTCCTCTACCTCTTCAGTATCAGAATTACTTTCTTTCTCGCTTACTTGTGCTGCTTTACGTTGTTCGTGTATCTTTATTATTTCTCTACGGATTTTCTTGTACATACTCTCCATAGCACCGACGGTCTTGTGCTTACCCTCGGCTATATTATCACTCCACCTTGTCAGGGTTTTCATTTCAGCCGGATCTTTAGACGGGTAATCTTGTTCTCTTATTAGACAATTGATCAGCAACTTTAATATCATGAGCTGGATCTCGGCTTTCCTTTGAGACATGGCCTCGCTAATGCTTTCTGGATCATCCCCTGTACGGATGAAACGATATATTCTGTCTAGATCTTCTTTCATATTCGGTAAGGTGACTAGATACTCGGCCACCTTTCTTACGCGGAATGAATATAAAACCATATTATCCTCGCCTGGGACTGGATCATAGCCGCATTCGGCAAGGGATTTTCTTATTTCTGCTACAGTCTGATGTCTGGGCGTACGCTGTGACGCTTGTGCATGTAATTCGGCTGTCGTTAAACGCTTGTGTGGCGGCGGGGTTTGAGGAGTACCTCCCCCTGCGGCCCCTAAACTAGAGTCGTCTACTGAGGCTCTTCGTCCTGGCAGAGTGGGAAATGGAAATGTAGGCTGGACTTGTATGGCGGGCTGGACCGGGGGTACCGTAACAGGTACTCCGGTGTCTGGAGGAGCGGGAAGTGCCTGATTTACAGGGACTGGCGGAGCGCGAACAGGATTTGCATATTCTGGGACTGTGTCGTCCAAATAGGACGAAATAAAAATATCAGCTGCGGTCTGTTTGTGACGTAGCTTGGTCGGAACTAATGGTGGCGGGAAATTACTGGATGCCTCTGGGGTCGCTTTTGGCAAGCCCTCGGCAAGGAGAGGATACATACCCCTAATAAGGGCATGCCTCTGTCTGTCTGACTGTTCGGCTTTGACTTGTTCACCTATCTCGATTAGTTCTTTTTCTTGTGCTCGTTCTAAGGATTCTCTACTTAATTCTGACTTTCTGATTTCCTTTTCAGTTCTTTTATGAGCTTCTTTGCGCCATAACTCGATGGCATCTTTCTGTGACTGTCTGGCTTTCTTTTTCCATAATGCTTCTTCTACTCGCATGATGCATTCGGCATCCCATGTACCCGATACGGGCCATCTATACTTTTCTTCTAACTGTTTGGTATACTCTACCCATAAATCTAGATACAATATGGCGCTTATGCCATGCTTCTGATACATAAAATGACCTGGACTGTCCCTAGGCGGAACTGGAACTGCTGCTTCCAGCAGACCCTTTCTGGTTTTTAACTGACGTAATTTCAAAAAGAGCGGCATGACTGAACTATAATCTAGACACAATACAATACACAATAAACACGATACTTATTCCCCATTCATACCACGACATTAAAATACATGAAGAACATTTAAAAATAACAGTTCGAACAGAATACTACCTGGAATACGGAACACAGAATACATGAATTTTCTCGAGAACAGAACTGACTAGAACAGAAACTAGATGCACTGCTGAAACAGTACGAAACTTACCGGTCTCATAAAGAGACACGTCAGGACCCGCATCCACCGAAGTGGACACTTCGTTTGTGGGTCTGTGTACCACCAACCCACGGACCAGAGTCAATTAGATTGACCCTGTCTAGATACCACCCCAGTAACGGTACTCACCGGGCAGCAAGAACGGAAGGCCTCGGACTGGACTGGACTGCTACGACGACGGACGACGAACTTCGGACTTCAGTTACGGGTGGGCCTCCGGATACCTCGGACCTTGGACTCTCGGCTTGGGCTCTGGTCGGGACTCGCCGCGTTCCTCCACCGTCTCGTTTGGATGCTGGACCGCCTCCTCCGTCTCCTCCGTGGGCCTGAGGGATACTTGAAGCAGAAATATCTGCCGGTGCGCAGAAGAGTTCCGTCACGACTGCAGAGGGTCAGGGGGTCGGCGTGGCTTCACCGACGCGTGGGGAAAGGGCAAGTCCCTGTTCGGGCGCCATTATGTGGTAAATAAATAAATAATACCCTATTTTTTAATGTATAAATGAATAACAGATAGCTCAATAAATAAGAGTCAAAATTCGAGGTAGTAGGAGTTTTGCAGGTTTATTACAGCATAAAGGACAGGAACAGGACAACCTGCATAGGAATAGGATGGCAGGGCCCAGCAGCTGCTGGGGCTGGATCTGGGATGAGCGCGCTAGCCTTTTAATAACAATACACAAGCATATATAGTAAAACAGTTGCATTACAGTACATATGGTAGGCGGAGCAGTGGGTGGAGCAAAGGGTGTGACGCGTAGCAGTCGCGAAAGATAAGGGTAAAAAGAGGTGTAACAGGGCGTATACATAGACATGTGATGCAAACGTAACAGAATATGTCATGAATGGGGCGGAAACATTGGAGGGGGCTACCTAAGGAGCCGGGACCTCTAACCTGATGGTGCGCGCAAACTAGCAATGACGTGTTACTAGGAGAAGCTGGGGGCTATGAACTCTGTGCTAGGAGCAGAGACTGAAGTCTGGAGAGTCAGGGCGACATGTACCTAAACAGTATCTAGTATCTGATGTTTAGAGAACATGTTGATATAAACTAGAAGTCAGGAGGGGAAAGGCTAACTTGATTCTAAGACTGGACCATGCATTATTCTACATGTAGTGCGTGATGAAGAATATTAAATGACCATTAAATGCAGTATTTCTCTAACGTGGAGACGTGAAGGCTAGACAATGACGGAAACTATTGATGCGATTCAGTAGTTTAGGAATGCAGAGAAGGAGGACTGAACTGATAACTGGAACTATAACATACTTTTGGCAGACTCAGAGGCTGAGCCAGGCTGGACCGGGCACGGCGTGGCAGGAAGTAAGTGAAGGGTCGAGGATACAGGTGGGGGCTGTATCGCTCCTCAGCGAGGCTTTAGGAGACAGGAGCTGAATCTTGTGTCCAGGCCCTTTTGAGGCCTAGAAACGGGGACTTTACAATGGAATAACGTGCATACTGAGAAACGTGACAACGTAACTTTACATAGGCCTGATATTCGTAGTATTCACGAGGACTGGAAACTGGCATACTAGAGGTGGACACAACTATAAGTGCGTCTTGAATCGAACATGGGGAATGCATATGCATATTTAATCATGCACACATAACATATGATGGATGACACGTAGGGACACAGAACATGGCAAAATTTACTTTTCCACACAGGAATAAAGTCTTGAAGTGAGTAGATCTGGCCCCTTTTAAAACACTTACCCCTCTTTTATCACTGCACATATAAAAAGAGAAAATACCTGCTCCACTGTAATCAGGTGTCGTAGCACACCCTGTTGGCACTCGGCCTTCGGGGTGGGACCCCGATGATGAGGGGTCTTCTTCAAAAAAGACATGTCATGTCTTATATCAAGGTTGGGCACAAGTGCTTAATTAAGCCTTAAGCTTTAGGCGCAGAGACTTTCTCTGCCTCGCCTCCAGGGGGCACTCCTCCTTTTGTTTTCAAACGTAAAAATCTTCACAGCGACTTCCTACAGCGGCTGCCCTATAGCAATGTCTCCATCTCGGGCACCACCATCTGCCTTGCCCTGCTGAACAGAACATTCTCTGGAACTTTTCTTTGACATTTCTTTAAGTTTTAAGGTAAGCCCAGACGGTTGCCAATCCACCTCCTGTAGCCAAACTGCACTTCATCATGGTCTGCCATAACTTTTGACTTTGCCCCTGTCTCGCACAATGAGATGCCCGTAGTTGGCGCTGTAATCTTTTTGATGCTATGCTAGTTTTCACTTTAAACTTTAATCATAACTCTGGTTCAACTGATTGTATATAATTATATTTGGTATTATTTTATTTATAAAATGTTACTCTATTTTTCTAAATTGGTGTGGGATTTTTCTTGTGTTGTGTTTTCACTTTATTACTGTTTGTGTGCTGCAAAATACTTAATATAGCACCTCAAAGTTAAGCCTGACTGCTTTCATGCCAAGCTACCTGATGGTTATGGACAGGTTAATTTACTTACTTTTGTGGTTTACCCTGACAGGCATTGTGCTTGTTGCTTGAGAACAGTTGCCACCCCTCCAGCCAAAACCCTGATTTCTTACAGAGTTGCCTTTAGGATGTAATTGGGCTGCAGGAAAATTATATTAAATGATATTAATCTTGTCCTCAAAAAAATCGGCTGAGGATGGCATATCGTTTGAGAAGCGGGGATAGAATGATCCAGCACAAGGTTTCACAAAACCATTCAACCTTAGTTGAGTCTTCTGCTTGAGTTATTTTGTCTTGATATAAAGTTTGCATGCTGCCTAATATGTTTATGGTTATTTCTAAATGACTTCCCATATATTTCTGAGTCTGAAGGTCATTTCTTCATATGCTATCACGCACACTAAACGCTTGGATTTGGATTTTTCCTGACTCAGTTAATCAAAATACCAGGGGGCATTGCCTCTGGTGGACACCTGAGATGTTTGTTTAAGTGTAGCAAATTCCACATATAGGGGCCGATTCCGATCTGGGTCGGAAAGCATTCCAACCGAGCCGGATCCGGGGTGTTTTCCGACCGTTCCGGACTCCTGCAGTCCGACCGAGTGAGTACGATGCGGCGGAATGCTGTCGGACTCGGTTCGTTCGGACTCCCATAGAAGTCAATGGGAGACGGTCGTACAACGTGTACATGAGCTCCCATTGACTGAATGGGTACGTTGCGGACAAGTGCACCCCCTACAATGGGTGCGCGTCGGTGCCATCCTCACCATACATGCCTGTGTTGGGGAGACCCATGGGTCTCCCCCTGTGTCTGAGTCGTAAGGCTGTGGGTAACAGGGGGTCCGATGCAGACCCCCAAAGTCCAACTCCGGGAGTTATTGCGAGCCGGAATATCCGACTCGATCAGGCTGTCCGAATCGAGCATCGTACTCACTTGGTCGTGAAACGTCTCCATTGTGCGCCAAGGTTAGCTTATGGCTGAGACGTATGGAGCGGTTCGGACCCGGAAATGGTTCGGACGGAGATTTTGCACCTGTTCGCATCGTACTTCGACATCCGGACCCGTGTACGAACGGGAAGGAAATTCAGCCTCCGAATCCGATCGGCTAATGCCAAGCCCGATTTGGTTCCCTTCCGACCGAGATCGGAATCGGCCCCATAATGTGAGATGGCCTAGAAAGCTAGGCTACAAGATTTGTTACAAGATTTAAACAGAAGAATTCACAGAAGAGGAAGATTTGGAGTCCAATAGCTTTTACGACTTGGAGTCCGACAAGGTCTCGGTAGATGTTTGTGCCCCCCTCCCACACAAGCAAAGAGTAAGAGCGAGATGGAGGCAGGGCTCTGTAGGCACAGTTAAACGTACTCAGTCAGACATGATTTCCCCTCCGGATCAGGGTAATCCTAGATGTAAATGTCCAGTATTTGTAAAGAACAAACAATTACCTGAGGGCATCAAGGCTCTGGGTACCTTCGGGAAGATTAAGCGAGCTTTTGCCCAGAGTTACATGGTGCTGGGCTGATCTACCGCCAGCGCTGGGGATCCAGCCGGGAGCCCCTGGGTTCTGGAGTCGGCCGCCCTGGCCGCTGCGCCACACCTCTTCGTCTCATTGGGCACCTTCATCTAAGATGGCAATATAAGTACAATCCTAGTTTATAAAAGACAGAAAAGTCAGGAAGAAACAGCAAGATGAATGCTCTAGGTCTGGCCAGCGCGACAAAGTTTAAGCAACTCCTGAGATAAACCCCAAAATGTCCATCGTCATGGAGAAATTCTCAAGGGTCCCAATAAAGGACATGAATAGTGTGTGGGGGGTTGTCAAGATCAACTTCTAGACATATCAAGTCCGCTCACCACAATTCTGGTGATAGTGATCAGGGCCAAATGCACAGGTCTGGTCATCAACCTGGATGTGTTGGTGGAATTGGCACAGAGGGCCCTTTCCCTTTTAGGTAACACCAACTGCGCCATTTTCCTGGAGCGCTACCGCTCCATTCTTATTTAAATCTAACCTGCGTGACCTTGCTTCTTCTGATTGCAGTAAGGCTCCTATTTTAGGATTCCTTAGTAAAGGAATTAGATATATTTGTGAAGACCTTTATAGTCTTAGAGAAAGCACAGGTAAGAATAAAAAAGTACTCAACAAGGGCCTTTATGTGGTGCTGGACAGGTCAAGAACACGGGGCCATATGCTATCTACATTAAGGTCCTGCTCATGGGTCAAGTTTCAGAAAGAGGAACACCTTCGTCGATCAGAGGTATTTTGGGAACTCTTCTCTTCCCGATCCAGAGGCAACAGAGGTCACTTCCCGGGAGGTAATGCCAGAGAGCCTCAAATGGGAATTACAATCCATGATTTCCAGGTGAAGATTATTCTGTTTTTCCAAGTACATTTAGGAGGTGATATGAATATGGTTCAACCTCACTGGCAACTGTTGACAAAGAGATATGGGCCTTACAGATTGTGCAACTTTTTCAGAAAGGGATGAAACAGGATTCCTGCCATCACTTCTCAAGTTTCTCAAGCGATATTTTCATAGTTGAAAGGAAGGGAGGGAGTCACAAAGTAGTCTTATATTTCAGTGGAAATCTTCCCTGGCGTATCTTCAATTCAAGAAGGTGGAATCCAAAGAACACTTGGCTACTCATTCCTATTTCTTAACTGCATGCGCTAGCGGGTTTTCACGCTGCGCGCTGAGATTTCGAAAATCGCGCGTTACGTGACAAAGCCAGCTCGTCATGCGCGTAGCGCAGGTAACGCCCATGACGAGCTTGCTTTGTCATGCGCGTCGAAGGGGTTAAACACTATCACTGGTTCTTGCTGTTCCAATGGCAGGACCGCACGCAGCCCTCACATTTGGTATTTCCAGCACTTCTTCTGATCATCGGTTGCATAGTTCTCATCTTCCTTCTGATCACCAAATAAATCCAATTCAAAGTAAGAATTTCAAAACAGAATCTCCCACACAGAAGCAGTGCTGTGAATCCCTAGCATTCTTGGTTGTGAGTGGCTGACTGCCCTTACCAAGTCCTGGTCACTACATTTCTGCAAATTGAATGCTTCCAAGTGAGGCCAGTCTTCTGATGCAGGAACTGTTTGTAATAAAGTATTTTGGAAGTTCAATGGGAACTGCCACCGATTGAGTCGATTAATGTGAAAACTGCTACCACTATTGGAAATGCACCCGCCTATTGCCGAGTACTGCAGTTGCCAAGTGTGAAGTATGCACAATGTGATGGGCAACCTTCCCTTTCAGAGCTGGAGCAAGAACACCCTGGATGCTTGAATCCCTGATGATAACAAGACTCAATGCACAGGAGATGCCCTCCTCATTGGATTCTATGGACCTCTGGGGTCTGTTCCATTGCTTTTGCCCATCTCCTTCATCATCCGTTGCAAGGGCAATGTGGCTACACAGTGGACAAGCCTAGGCTGCTCCAAGTGCCTGAAGTTCAGTGGCAAAGAACCCTGCATATCATGGAACTACGCTCTCCCGTCTCTGATTGGAAAGAAATTGACTAAGTTCAACTCAAGTCTCCAGTTTAAAAGTTGGAAAGACTACTCCTGCTTTTCGGAAACAAAGTGAGGGCGAGTGTGACAGTCTGTCCCTTATTATTTTTTATTTTCCTATTTTTATTTTTGATTTTGCTTCCAGCCACTTTATAGATAGATTAAACGCTATATTTTGTCATTTTATGTAATATAATATGCCGTATTTTATGTAATATGTCATGTGACATTTTATGCAAATACATTATGAATAGGGTATATCATTTTGTTTTCAAGATTTCAAACATCTTTTTTTCATTAGCTCTAAAGGAAGTATGATGAAGTTATTAAGTGTTTAATGATATGACTTTAAATGTATTTCTCATGCTTCAATTAATTAAAGCCTCACATGATAATAATCAAAATAAAAAACACAGTTATAAATGTTTGAAATAGCACATTGGTGCGTAGAAATATAATGAGTTAGTCCATTACAAGCTTTACAAGATAATTTAAACTAAAAGAAATAGTTTCTATTCAATTGGATTCCACTTTATATAGCGCGGTGGAGAGCGCAGCCATATTTATAGCTAAAGAGCTCGGGCTCCTAATGTTCCCGCCTGTCTTGTAAACATATGCAGAGATCCAGAGATGAATTTGACAACACTAATGTTTAATACAGTGTTGGTGGGAGTGAAGGCTGGACAGAGAGCTCACCTGGACGTCCGGACATTCAAGCTGTTGAATGGCCAAAGGGCCAGGAATCTGCTGGCTTCTAGGCGCGCAGGACACAGACACAAGATATATATAATTGTTTGTTTCTCGTTTACAGAGTTTACAATTACCCTCTGAGGGTATTTCTTGCCACTTCGGTATGAAATCCAGTGTCTTTTATACAAGTTTTTATTAGGTTTCACATTTGGAGAAGGAAGAAAACACGACTATCCATCGCACGAGTGAATTAGCCTTCAGTGATATTACATAGGGCGTAGCTTGGGCAGTAAGATGGGAGGGGTGGAAACCTCAGATTTTCCAACAATCACTCTGGCAAATAATGTTAAAATACATTATACGACAAGCAGGGTGCATGAGAGGGGCCCAGGGGGCAGTGGAGAGGGACAAGAACGCGGATTGGTAGGAGTACTGAGAAAAGACAATATTTTGTAAAATAACCAACATTTTTTAGAACTTTCAAAGCAGAAAGACATAGATTCTGTGTGAGCTTTTTTGTCTGTGTGTATGTAAACATTCCTGGTGAAATCCAACAGACAGCTCATCATACCCTACTGAATGCACCCCCCTCTCGCCCGAAGCTGCGCCCTGGTGTTGCTCAGCATAGTTAGGGGGTGGTCACGGACCTGCAGCCACAGGATCTGTTAAGTCTGTTGCTCCGATGAGCACCCATGCTGAATTTTGGAGGGAAGGTTTGAGTGGTGAGGGGGGTGGAGAGTGCAACTAGATGGCTGGGGTGAGTTTCTACCACGTTTTTGTTGGTTTGTAAGTCCCCTGAGCATAATTGATCACGGCTCGTCTCTCGCTAGAGCCTGAAATGGGGATTTGGGGGGCAGCCAACCAGAGGGAGGTCTGCCCCCTGGGTTTTTGGGGGGAAGTGGAGCAGTCTCGCAACTGCTCAGTGGTTTGGGCTTCTTTTGGGCTACTTCGGAGCCCAAGGGTATAAAACCAGGCATTTTGTATTGTAGCTTGCTACATGAGAGAAGCGTCAGGATTGGCATGGGCACTCTCGATTGCCGCTCCCAGAGAGACTGGGAGCCTGTGCCTGCTGTCTCCAACCAGGCAACGCAGCTAGGGTTGGAGAGAGCTTCAGTGCGCACGTCGATTCGGCCATCCTGAGACGGCCGGCCAAACCCACATGTGCTCTGACAACAGTGCCTACCACTCCCCCTCCGTGATGGCCCCTCGATGGGCCTGTCCCCAAGACTCACTCAGGAGAAAATATAGTGATAATAAACCTGCCGCTGGCTGGGGTATACATTTATGGGCCACTGTCCCATGTTGGAACAATGGCATCTCATTCAGGGATCTACCTGCAAGCCAACGAGACAGCCAGTGTAATTTTTCATTTTCTATATAATGTAATAGATTTCTAGAGCGCAGCTGTCACCTTACAGGTATCCTGGTGTTATACAAATATATAATTGGGCAGTTAAGTAGTAGATCTTGAATTATGGTGCCCCAGACCTCCCTCAGCCACTGGAGTTAGATCTTAGCCAGAGCAATCTGGTAACGCTTGCTTCCCCAGATCAGTTCACTAAGTAAGGTGTCTAGAGATTGAAAGAAGAGTCAGATGGGGATGACAGGGACATTAAAAAAGTAATGTAGCAGCCTCAGGATGATAACCATTTTTGAGAGGGCTATTTAACTAATCGTGGCCAGCAGGAGGTTCTTCCAGAATTGGATCTGAGATTTTATGAAGGATTGCGCTTGTTGCAGGGTTCCATCCAAAAATCTTTGGGGTGGCATAAATAAATAACGATATAGCGGGCTTTTCTTCCTTTCTATTGGATCATCTCTTCCCCCAGATTCACCTCTTGTGGAGTGGCAGCATTGTGCAGTGGGTGGCTTACAACAGCACAGGACATCGCCTTCCTCACGGAAACCTGGATGAACGCTTCCTCAAACCCCAACATCGCCATAGCCAACCTGGACGGCTACAAGATCACCCGTAAGGACCGCGTCAACCAAACTGGAGGAGGAATCGCCATCATCTACAGTAACACCATCAGCGTCACGACCAACACCGAAGACACCCTCACCACTGCTGAGCACCTACACTTCCAGATCCACACCGACCCCAAGACCACCCTCAGAGGAACCCTCATCTACAGACCCCCGGGCCCACGCACACACTTCAGCGAAACCATCGCCGACTTCATCAGCCCGCATGCCCTCGCCACATCAGAATACATCCACCTAGGGGACCTGAATTTCCACCTGGAGAACAATAACGACAATAACACCACCACCCTGCTCGACAACCTCGCCAACCTTGGACTTAAGCAACTGGTGAACATCCCCACCCACCAAGTCGGCCACACGCTCAACCCCACCTTCTCCGCCAGCAACCACGTCTCCTTCAGCCACTCCACTGCCTACACTGGACCGACCGCAGCTGCATCCATTTCACCTTCAAGAAGACTACCTCCCACCACCGCCCGCAACAGATCCCCCGCAGAAGCTGGAGCAAAGTCATCACAGACCAGCTAACCACATCACTGAGCCAGAACCCACCAACCGACACCTCTGACACCAACAACACAGCCCGCAACTTCGCACAGTGGATCACAGTGGAGTCGTGTGGCTCACTGGTTAGAGGCGGCAGACCCGGAAGCAGAGGACGGCCCGGGACCAGGGTTCTATTCCCGACGCGGCAGGGTTGAGGACCAGGGTCAGCGGACTTGATAATTCTCGCCTCGGTGCCTACTCTAACCAGGGATCACACTCGGCAACTCTGGGCATTAGCTTGCCTCATCTCCACAACGGCCCCCCACATATGCCAGGGATGCCTGGTTTCACCTTGTAGATACCCAGTAGGGACCATCTCACAGGGAAAGCCATGACGGGTTCCCCAGCGGTCTACAGCACAGAGATACTCCTTCGGGAGTCGATTCTAGCGCTTTAGAACCCCACAATCAATCAATCAATCAATCACCAACTGCGCCGATGCTCTTGCTCCACTGAAGAACCCCCAGGCAAGACCGGCAACAGGAAAACCACATGGTTCACCGACGCCCTCGAAGAATGAAAGAAATCCTGCCGAACTCTCGAGAAAACCTGGCGCCACGAGCAAACAACAGAAAACATGACAGCTCTCAAGAACGCCACTCGCAAACACCACCAGCTGATCCGCACCACCAAAAGGACATCGTTCAAAGAGCAGCTGGACAACAACACTCACAACAGCAAGGAACTCTTCAGCATCGTAAAAGAGCTCTCCAACGCCAGCAACAATGACATCACACCGTCGCAAGACCTCTGCAACTCCCTCGCCACGTTTTTCTACCGCAAGATCGCCAATATACACGACAGCTTCGGTGCCCAGACTCCGCCTCCACTCACCAAACCAACGCCACCCACCAGCACCCTCAGTGCCTGGACCCCCATCAGCACTGACGACACCACCCACGCCATGAACACCATCCACTCTGGCTCCCCCTCTGACCCATGCCCTCACCACATCTTCAACAAAGCAGACGCCATCATCGCACCCCACCTCCGGAATGTCATAAACAACTCCTTCACATCCGCCACCTTCCAAGAGACCTGGAAACACGCAGAGATCAACGCCCTTCTGAAGAAAACCACAGCGGACCCTAAAGACCTCAAGAACTTCCGCCCCATCTCTCTCCTTCCGTTCCCGGCAAAAGTCATCGAAAAGACCGTCAATAAACAGCTGACTACATTCCTCGAGGCTAACAAATCCTTGGACCCGTCCCAGTCTGGATTTGAGCGAACCACAGCACCGAGACCGCCCTCATCGCAGCCACCGACGACATCAAGACCCTGATGGACAACGGGGAAACAACCGCTCTCATCCTCCTGGACCTCTCGGCCGCCTTCGACACCGTCTGCCACCGTACCCTAACAACTTGCCTCTACAACACTGGAATCCAAGGAAAAGCCCTGGACTGGATCACCTCGTTCCTCTCCGACAGAACCAAGAGAGTCCGCCTCCCTCCCTTCCGCTCCGTGATGACCAAGATCATCTGGGGCGTACCCCAAGGATCCTCGCTCAGCCCAACCCTCTTCAATATCTACATGAGCCCCCTCGCCGCCATCACACGCACACACAACCTCAACATCATCTCCTATGCTGACGACACCCAGCTGATACTCTCCCTCACCAAGGACCCAGCCACCGCCCAAACCAACCTCCAGGAAGGGATGAAAGACATCGCGGAATGGATGAAGCTCTGTCGTCTGAAACTGAACTCAGACAAGACGGAGGTCCTCATCCTCAGACATTCCCCATCCGCCTCGGACGACTCCTGGTGGCCCACAGCATTGGGCATCGTACCGACAACCACGGACCACGCACGCAACCTAGGATTCATCCTGGACTCCTCATTCTCAATGATCAAAAAAGTCAACGCCATCTCATCCTCATGCTTCAACACCCTGTGCATGCTCTGAAAAACCTTCCGGTGGATCCCCACCGAAACCAGAAAGAGGTCACCCGTGCCCTCGTCACCAGCTGACTGACCTACGGGAACGCCCTATACCACAGGAACCACAGCCAAAATTCAGAAACGACTTCAGCGCATATAGAACGCCTCCGCATGACTCATCCTCGACATCCCTCGCCACAGCCACATATCCGCCCACCTGAGAAACCTGCACTGGCTCCCTGTCAGCAAAAGGATCAGACTCCTCACCCATGCACCCAAAGCGCTCCACGACATGGGCCCGAATACCTCAACAACCACCTCTCCTTCTACACTCCGACCCGCTAGCTCCGCTCTGCCAGCCTCGCCCTCGCCACCATCCCACGAACTCGCAGAACCACCACCGGAGGAAGATCGTTCTCCTACCTGGCCGCCAAGACATGAAACTCCCTCCCCGCCCACCTATGAATGACCCGGGACCACCTCACCTTCAGGAAGCACCTCAAGACCTGGCTATTCGAGCAGTAGCAGCACCCCCATCCCTTCAGCGCCTTGAGACCCTCACGGGTGAGTAGCGCGCTCTATAAATGGATTGATTGATTGATTGATTCCAGTTAACCTTTAGGTCCGCAGTACTTGCAAATGACTGCAATATACTGTGGATTGGGGGAGATCATCACTGATGTCTTTGACATACAGCAGCATATCGTCGGCATAGAGCGAGACAACATATGTGGTGTCATCTAGGGATATTCCCCATTGCCCTCCCTCCTGCCGGAGTTTAATAGCAATGGGGTCCATTGCTATGGCAAATAGATCGGGGGAGGGAGGCACCCTGTCTGGTACCTCCACTCACCGAAAAGAAGGCCATTAGTTTGCCTATCCATAAACAAGAGGATGGGTCTGAAAACAGTAATTTGATGTTGGCTCTGAGTTGTAGGCCAAATCCCATTAGTGTTAAGACCTGGAAAAGTTAATCCCACACAAGTGTGTTGAATGTTTTTTCTAGATTCAGTATTAGACAGGTTGAATTTGATTCCCTATCCATTATGTGGAATAAAATGTGTATGTTCTTTGATGTACTTTGCCCTGGGATGATTCCATTCTGGTCATTTTGTATTATTTGTGGGAGTACCCAGAGGTATCGGTCATTGCACTGATCTCTGTACAGTGCTCTAAAAAATGCTCCCATCCTAGTCCTCAAGAAGACCCCTCTCTATGGAACAATTGACCTTTACTGTATACCCGGGGCCACAACGTCAATATTTCTACCATACGAACCTGTACTGGAATTTGATCCTATGTTTAGATACCAAAACATTTGGAGTCAATAACTTAATGTGGAATATATAAAATGTGTCAATAATTCCAAGACAGGTCCAGACCTATAATAATCTAGACCATTGTTTCAAAAAATATTTCTTTGTATTCTTACCCTTTCAACTTTCATCTAAATCACAAGCACTTAATCTACTACCTATCCCCTTGCACTTACCTTGGAGCAACTGCTCGACTTGCTTTTATTAATCTTCACTGTTAAGCTTAAAATGTACTAATTGAATTCAAATTGCTAATATATAAAATGAAAGATTGAAATCTATTCCTAGTGACATGTATTGTCATTTTTGGTTTTGTCTTGGGTTTGAATAAGTTTTGAAAAAAAAGTTTGAAAAAAATGATGATAAAAAAGTCTCTCCCTTGAATAATTGGTGTTCTCCCCTAGGACCACCTGTGTCTTTTAAACAATCACATCTCAGCAGACCGTATAAGAGTCACCACTTCCTTCCTAAGAACTTCTTTCTTTGCTCCGCACAGTCTTTAATCCAACTGTGTAAACAACAAACGTCACCCAGGGCCATTTCTGACAGCAATCCAACAGGAGAGCAACCGCTCATCCAGGAACTGGAATACAATGAGTCACAATTGAGCAGAACAGGAAAGAATCATTCAACTGTCTGATCCGACCCTAGAAGAAAGGGAAAATAGGAACCCATAAACTCCATATACCCAATGCACAATATGTAAAGGTGGGTTACATTATAACAATTATAATACAATTCAGGCGGGATAATCCTCGCCTCCGTGTCCTTAATAGAATTGAAAATTCTTTGCTCGAATGCTAGCAAATTTTATATTATATTTCAGGACCGGAGGCTCAGATTATTGCTAGTTAAACGCTTAGCAAATACCACAGTAGTAATATTGTCCACTGGTTTATAATAAAATTGTTTAAATGTAGAATTCATACGACCAATCAGCTAATTTCACAATATCCTGAATGGTTGAGCCCAACATAAAAGATTTGGAAGCCATTCATCCTCGAACAGAATGAGCTCCAAAAACCTGCATGTCAATCCCAGCTTCCATCATGACTGATTTTAACCATCTGGCTATTGTGGCAGAAGAAACTGGTTTGAACGGTTTCTGCAAAGCAATTAACAATTAGGTAGATCCCTCTGGTCGTAAAGATCAAGTGCATTCCTCGTAAGCTTTCAAACATTGAACTATACATAATTTAACATGATTCGTAAAAGTATTATACTCTATGCAACGAGACAAAGTCTTTCTTCTGCCAGTTATGATAAAAGAAACTCCTATCGGAGTGAAAAATCTAACTGTTAAGTCCATAACTCTCACATCCGAAGTACGTCTACAGGCAGATAAAAGCATAGCTAATTTAGCTGACAACTGTTTACTGGATAACAGAGCATTATCTGGGCTTCTGTCAAAGAGAGCTAGGACCAAAGATACATCCCATAGATAGAAATACTTAGCTCTAGGAGGGTTAGCCACCCTGATGCTTTTAAGTAATTTACACACCACCAGATGCATTCCTACCAGTTTCCCATCCACTTGGTTATGACCTGCATATATGGCTGATTGAATATTATTTACCGATCGGTAAGATAAACAAGCCTTGTCAGATAAAAAATGTACGACGTGGGATAGTTCTGCCCCCACGGGATCCACGTGAGGTTCCATGCACCAACGTACCCAGCATCGCTAGGCTGAGGAATATCTTTTACTGGTAGAGGGAGCCCAGGCCTGTTGTATGAATTTGTAAGCTGTGTCTGAAGTGCCTGGCATTTCCCACTGTTGTCTGAAATCCTCCATGCCATCAGGGACAACTGCCTCAAGAGTATCATCGGGTGCAGTTGCCCGTGAGGGCCCTGGAGTATCGTCTGAGACCAAGGTAGGAGTTGAGGACAATCACAGGTCATTTCCAACAGATTTGGAAACCAAGGCTGGGATTTCCAAAGAAGGGCCACCAAGACTATCTCCGCAACTTGCTGGGCTATCTGGGTTGCAACCCTGGGAATGAGAAGGGGCGCTAGAGGGCGCATAGTGGAATCGCTGCTTAATAAGGCAGCTCCAAAGGCCAGGGTTTATGATCGGCGAGATCCAGCGCTTCAGAGGTACCTGCAAGATCACTGATGACATGAACTGTGATCGGAAATCGGAGTGACCAAAGTGAGCGTGATTACAATCACGAACGAGCCCTCCTGAAGGAAATACGGCACAATTTGCGAGGAGCGCTGCTGAGAAACTACCAGGCGACACAAGATGGCGGCGGCCAGCGGCTAATCCGGTCGGAAGCCGGAGACCCTCATCGGCTATAAACGAGCTGCGACTCTACAGCGGAAAGAGCAAGTCGCAAACGTAGCGGAAGACGAAATCCGGTGAGATTGCATGGGCTGTACATGAGAGCTAAGACACGGGCATATGCAAGCACTGAGGGGAATTGAGGCGAACTGGAGCGGCAACAGGAAGGGAAGTAAAATGGCGGCACTCAGAGTCTAACTGGCCTGGGCACACAAAATTGATTATGACTGGACATCTGCCCTAATAGTATAAAACCTGACACCTATAAAGAGTGACCACGCACTTGCAGCAAAACGCACCATAAAAACGGCCTATATCTACTACCCTGACACTGGCATTAGCGATAAAGTGACGCTACAAGGAGATCTAAAATGGCGGCGCCCTGAGCACTATGTTGAGATGTGCAAGATCCTTGGAGGCGAGTGGGCCGGACACTAACTGCTGTGGCAGAGGATACAGTTGTGAGCGGGTGGTAATAGAAAGAGCTACTTCCATTCACATAGTGAGCTGTCAGATGCAATTAGAGGTCAGTTGGAGATGTGCGACGAGACTCCCTTCGCTCGCAAAATGCTTAGTGTAGCGCTGAACACTATCCCCAGCCAAGAACTCGTAGGTTCATACCAACGCTGCATATGTGCACATGCGTCTCTGAAGGAAACGCGGACGTACTGCTAGGCTGAAACAGCGCGTAAGACTGCGGAAAAACGGCAGATTGTACACACTGGGAGAGGCACTGAGGGAGAGAAGGCCAAGCAGAGCAATACCTTGCACAGAAAGCGGGGCACTACTAATAGAGGCTGAGTGGAGTAAATGCGGGACCTACTCACACATAACGACTCGCGAGGGAGTACCCCACCAACGCGCAGAGGGCTAGCACACGCTACTGCCACCGATCGCGAGCCGTCGACACTGCGACAGCAATGGGCAAACCGGACAAAGTACAGACCAAAATTACCTTCGACAGCCCAAAAAAATCTGCGAAAGGAAATACAGCCCAATCGTATGCTGACATGGGTGACGAGGCAACAACATCCTCTGGGCTGGAGCAAGTTCTTAAGGATATACAAAAAAGCTTGCTGGATGTGCATGGCAAGTTGAACACTATCAGCCTGAGGGTAGACAACATGGCGGCGAAGCTGGATAAGCACGGTGAACGCCTTGTTGAAGTAGAAACGCGCTTGTCATCGGTGGAAGACGAATCACATACCACCACTCAGAAATGCTCTGATATGAAGAAACTACTCGAGGTCAATAAATCTAAAACTGAAGATGTGGAAGCATGGTCCCGAAGAAATAACGTTTGAATACCAACACTGGTAAGATGGAGACCTACGTAGAAGATCTGTTTAAAAATATATTCGGAGCGGAGAACTTATCCTCGGTATGTATCGTCGAACGAGCACACCGCTCTCTCGCTCCCAGGCCAAAGCCAGGGGCACCGCCTCGTCCCATAGTCGCCCGACTATTAAATTACCAGGATAGAGATCTTATCCTGAGGCTGGTGAGAGAAAAGAAGAATATCGAATACCAAGGCCACAAATTAGAATTCTACCCAGATTTTACAATGAACGTCCAATTGGCCCGAAGAGAATTTGCGCCCATGAAACAAAAATTGCGCGAATTGGGGTTGGAGTATGCAATGCTGTATCCTGCTTGCTTGAAGATCACGAAGGACGGAAAATCAACCATCTGTTACACACCAAAGGAGGCAGAGGAGTACATTAAACGGCTGAATCAGCGGCGACGAGAGCAGAAGCGCGCCGAGCAGCGCCCCGACTCAGACTAACAGATCAGCGGATTGAGACACTACACACACTGAACTGAACTATGTGGCTTGGGCGATTAGCAGGGCTGTTGGTGTGCGTGATCGATCCTCTGACAAGGTAATTGGAATGAACTAAGGGGACGGCAGTAGTGGCAGAGCCGCCACTGTAAATCGTGAGTAAGAAGGGGATAGGTGATATGTAACGAGACATGTGGTCAGCCATCCATGAACTCATGCTCTGTCACGGTGGATGTGAGGGTATGGGCGACGTGACGAGCAGCTGTATGGCCAACAAAAAATATATAGTCCATAATATACTCACTGTTGACATGAAACTAAGTTGAAAAGCACTGGCAGTATGGAGCGTTACTATAAATTAGACGTAAGGAGGGACTGTGATATTCCTGAAACACGAACTCTCTGAAAATGATGAACAAAATGCTGTAATAATATTGTTTAGAGATGATACTAGACAAACTACAGGGACTCTAGGATGTAATTGATCACCTGGCCACATCCACACATGTTGGATGCTGTTGTGTGACCTAGATAGACCCCCCAATAGGGTGTTCCCCTACCAAAGTTACAAATTGTTTAATGTTTTTCTCAGGGTATGTCTTTGGCATGATTGGGTTGCCAAAGTGGGTGGGGGGTGGATGGGCAGTGTTGAGGGAGTTGGTTTTAATTCACTGCATTTGAGAAGCACTGCCGCAATCCAACATAGGTACGCTCACAAAATTACTGCAGTCTTGACATATTGTGCAAAAAACAGAAGTTCCTCAGGTACAATAGCAGACAAGGAAATCACATGGTACGTAAGACATGGCTGGTAGGAAACAGTCAGATAAGTTAACATTTATTACATGGAATGTAAGGGGGCTTAAAAACCCAAAGAAAGTTCGGCAAGTACTAGCCTATTTTACTAGACTGCATGTTGACATCGCATTTATACAGGAGACGCATATAGATCCCAGCGTGCCGAACCGCATGGGCCAAAGGTGGGCAGAATCTATCCATGGAGCTGCTTATTCCTCATATTCGCATAGGGTACTCATACTGATTCGGAAGGGGCTGCAATTTACAGTGGATCAGGTTAAAGAAGACAAGGCAGGGCGGTTTGTGGCGATTACGGGGTCATTGAGGGGGCAGAAACTCAACCTCATTAACATTTATGCACCAAACACGGATTACCCTGATTTCTTTCACACCATTTGTCAAACCATAGCTACGTTACCTGATGTTCCGCTGATATGGGGTGGAGACTTTAATGTTGCGCTTAATGACATGGTTGATAGATTCACGACATCATCAGAACCACACAGACGCGCGCTGGCCCAAATACACAGCATTATGCGAGAAAACTGCCTCCATGATCTCTGGAGACTGAGACATCCCACACAATTAGAAGCCACACATACCACTGCAGCACATGGTAGTTTGTCTAGAATAGATTATTGGTTAGGCTCGGCTGAGGTGTCGCTATGGGTGGAGGAGGTGTCACACCAACCTCGTACCCTCTCTGATCACAATCCAGTACTGCTTACACTGAAATTCCCGCAGTATGTGCCCCCCCTTTAGTTGGAGATTTAACGGAAAAGCTTTACTAGATCCGTTGTATTCAGATGCTCTTAGGAAAGCCATAATATAATTCTTTGACATAAATGCTCCTACCACAGACGATCCAGGGCTCCTATGGGAGGCTTTTAAAGCTACCATCAGAGGTGTCTGCATAAGTACTCATGTGGGTATTCTGCGGGACCTGCGGCAGAAACTAGAGCGTTGTGAGGGTAAGATACAAGAGCTTTAAAAGGAATATACCCAAACGCAAAACCCAACCCTTCTAGGTCAAATTAGAATTGAAATATCGGAATATCAAAAATGTGCGGACGACGAGCTGAGATATGTTTCTAAGCGGCATATAGTGAGGAGCTCTGGAGAGGGAGGTCGCCGGGTGCCGTACTAGCGGTCAAGATTTGTTCCAAGAGACCGCCACCCGTGGTTCAGGTGATTTGTGATACTGAGGGTAATCCGCAACATAATCCACAGGGTATCTTAAAGGAATTTATGCAAACTTACGGGGCTCTATATGGGGAAGAAACCACAGCTTCGGCTGCTGAGATAGATCAATCTTGTGACGATGTTGCACTTGCATGGCTATCCGACACGCAGAGAGAATATCTCTTCTTACCAGTTACGGTTGAGGATGTAACAGAGGTCATGAATGCGCTCCCTAATGGAAAGGCTCCGGGACCTGGCGGATTCACCGGGGAATTCTATAAAACCTATGCTGTTTTGCTAGCCCCTCACATAGTAGCTATGCTTGGTGATGCGCATGAGAAAATGATGTTACCGCAAAGACTGCGAGAAGCAATGATTCTAGCCCTCCTGAAGCTCTCTGCACTCACCACTCTACACTCACCACTTTACACTCACTACTCTGCACTCACTACTCACTACTCTGCACTCACTACTCTGCACTCACTACTCACTACTCTGCACTCACTACTCTGCACTCACTACTCTGCACTTACTACTCACTACTCTGCACTCATTACTCTGCCCTCACTACTCACTACTCTGCACTCACTACTCTACACTCACTACTCTGCACTCACTACTCACTACTCTGCACTCACTACTCTGCCCTCACTACTCACTACTCTGCACTCACTACTCCGCACTCACTACTCACTACTCTGCATTTACTACTCACTACTCTGCACTCACTACTCACTATTCTGAACTCACTACTCGGCACTCACTACTCAGCACTCACTACTCGGCACTCACTACTCGGCACTCACTACTCTGCACTCACTACTCCCTACTCTGCACTCACTACTCTGCACTCACTATTCTGCACTCACTACTCTGCACTCACTACTCACTACTCACAACTCTGCACTCACTGCTCTGCACTCACTACTCTGCACTCACTACTCCCTACTCTGCACTCACTACTCTGCACTCACTACTCTGCACTCACTATTCTGCACTCACTACTCTGCACTCACTACTCACTACTCACTACTCTACACTCACTGCTCTGCACTCACTACTCTGCACTCACTACTCACTACTATGCACTCACTACTCACTACTCTGCACTCACTACTCTGCACTCACTACTCACTACTCACTACTCTGCACTCACCACTCACTACTCACTACTCTGCACTCACTACTCACTACTCTGCACTCACTACTCACTACTCTGCACTGACTACTCACTACTCTGCACTCACTACTCATTACTCTGCACTCACTACTCTGCACTCACTACTCTGCACTCACGACTCACCACTCTGCACTCACCACTCTGCACTCACCACTCACTACTCTGCACTCACTACTCACTACTCTGCACTCACTACTCTGCACTCACTACTCACTACTCTGCGCTCACTACTCCCTACTCACTACTCTGCACTCACTACTCACTACTCTGCACTCACTACTCTGCACTCACTACTCTGCACTCACTACTCTGCGCTCACTACTCTGCACTCACTACTCTGCACTCACTACTCTGCCCTCACTACTCTGCACTCACTACTCACTACTCTGCACTCACTACTCTGCACTCACTACTCTGCACTTACTACTCACTACTCTGCACTCATTACTCTGCCCTCCCTACTCACTACTCTGCACTCACTACTCTACACTCACTACTCTGCACTCACTACTCACTACTCTGCACTCACTACTCTGCCCTCACTACTCACTACTCTGCACTCACTACTCCGCACTCACTACTCACTACTCTGCATTTACTACTCACTACTCTGCACTCACTACTCACTATTCTGAACTCACTACTCGGCACTCACTACTCAGCACTCACTACTCGGCACTCACTACTCGGCACTCACTACTCTGCACTCACTACTCCCTACTCTGCACTCACTACTCTGCACTCACTATTCTGCACTCACTACTCTGCACTCACTACTCACTACTCACAACTCTGCACTCCCTACTCTGCACTCACTACTCTGCACTCACTACTCCCTACTTTGCACTCACTACTCTGCACTCACTACTCTGCACTCACTATTCTGCATTCACTACTCTGCACTCACTACTCACTACTCACTACTCTACACTCACTGCTCTGCACTCACTACTCTGCACTCACTACTCACTACTCTGCACTCACTACTCACTACTCTGCACTCACTACTCTGCACTCACTACTCACTACTCACTACTCTGCACTCACCACTCACTACTCACTACTCTGCACTCACTACTCACTACTCTGCACTCACTACTCACTACTCTGCACTGACTACTCACTACTCTGCACTCACTACTCATTACTCTGCACTCACTACTCTGCACTCACTACTCTGCACTCACGACTCACCACTCTGCACTCACCACTCACTACTCTGCACTCACTACTCACTACTCTGCACTCACTACTCTGCACTCACTACTCACTACTCTGCACTCACTACTCCCTACTCACTACTCTGCACTCACTACTCACTACTCTGCACTCACTACTCTGCACTCACTACTCTGCACTCACTACTCTGCGCTCACTACTCTGCACTCACTACTCTGCACTCACTACTCTGCCCTCACTACTCTGCACTCACTACTCTGCACTCACTACTTACTCCTCTGCACTCACTACTCACTACTCTGCACTCACTAATCACTACTCACTACTCTGCACTCACTACTCACTACTCTGCACTCACTACTCTGCACTCACTACTCACTACTCTGCACTCATTACTCTGCCCTCACTACTCACTACTCTGCACTCACTACTCCGCACTCACTACTCACTACTCTGCACTCACTACTCTGCACTCACTACTCGCTATTCTGCACTCACTACTCGGCACTCACTACTCGGCACTCACTACTCTGCACTCACTACTCCCTACTCTGCACTCACTACTCACTACTCTGCACTCACTACTCACTACTCTGCACTTACTACTCACTACTCTGTGCTCACTACTCACTACTCTGCCCTGACTACTCACTACTCTGCACTCACTACTCACTACTCACTACTCTGCACTCACTACTCACTACTCTGTACTCACTACTCACTACTCTGCACTCACTACTCTGCACTCACTACTCACTACTCTGCACTCACTACTCTGCACTCACTACTCACTACTCTGCACTCACCCTCCGCACTCACCACTCTGCACTCACCACTCACTACTCACTGCTCTGCACTCACCACTCTGCACTCACAACTCTGCACTCACTACTCTGCACTCACTACTCTGCACTCACTACTCCCTACTCACTACTCTGCACTCACTACTCACTACTCTGCACTCACTACTCTGCACTCACTACTCTGCACTCACTACTCTGCGCTCACTACTCTGCACTCACTACTCTGCACTCACTACTCTGCCCTCACTACTCTGCACTCACTACTCTGCACTCACTACTTACTCCTCTGCACTCACTACTCACTACTCTGCACTCACTAATCACTACTCACTACTCTGCACTCACTACTCACTACTCTGCACTCACTACTCTGCACTCACTACTCACTACTCTGCACTCATTACTCTGCCCTCACTACTCACTACTCTGCACTCACTACTCCGCACTCACTACTCACTACTCTGCACTCACTACTCTGCACTCACTACTCGCTATTCTGCACTCACTACTCGGCACTCACTACTCGGCACTCACTACTCTGCACTCACTACTCCCTACTCTGCACTCACTACTCACTACTCTGCACTCACTACTCACTACTCTGCACTTACTACTCACTACTCTGTGCTCACTACTCACTACTCTGCCCTGACTACTCACTACTCTGCACTCACTACTCACTACTCACTACTCTGCACTCACTACTCACTACTCTGTACTCACTACTCACTACTCTGCACTCACTACTCTGCACTCACTACTCACTACTCTGCACTCACTACTCTGCACTCACTACTCACTACTCTGCACTCACCCTCCGCACTCACCACTCTGCACTCACCACTCACTACTCACTGCTCTGCACTCACCACTCTGCACTCACAACTCTGCACTCACTACTCTGCACTCACTACTCTGCACTCACTACTCCCTACTCACTACTCTGCACTCACTACTCACTACTCTGCACTCACTACTCTGCACTCACTACTCTGCACTCACTACTCTGCGCTCACTACTCTGCACTCACTACTCTGCACTCACTACTCTGCCCTCACTACTCTGCACTCACTACTCTGCACTCACTACTTACTACTCTGCACTCACTACTCACTACTCTGCACTCACTAATCACTACTCACTACTCTGCACTCACTACTCACTACTCTGCACTCACTACTCTGCACTCACTACTCACTACTCTGCACTCATTACTCTGCCCTCACTACTCACTACTCTGCACTCACTACTCCGCACTCACTACTCACTACTCTGCACTCACTACTCTGCACTCACTACTCGCTATTCTGCACTCACTACTCGGCACTCACTACTCGGCACTCACTACTCTGCACTCACTACTCCCTACTCTGCACTCACTACTCACTACTCTGCACTCACTACTCACTACTCTGCACTTACTACTCACTACTCTGTGCTCACTACTCACTACTCTGCCCTGACTACTCACTACTCTGCACTCACTACTCACTACTCACTACTCTGCACTCACTACTCACTACTCTGCACTCACTACTCTGCACTCACTACTCACTACTCTGCACTCACTACTCTGCACTCACTACTCACTACTCTGCACTCACCCCTCCGCACTCACCACTCTGCACTCACCACTCACTACTCACTGCTCTGCACTCACCACTCTGCACTCACAACTCTGCACTCACTACTCTGCACTCACTATTCTGCACTCACTACTCTGCACTCACTAATCTGCACTCACTACTCTGCACTCACTACTCTGCACTCACTACTCACTACTCACTACTCACTACTCTGCACTCACTACTCTGCACTCACTACTCTACACTCACTACTCTGCACTCACTACTCTGCACTCACTACTCTGCACTCACTACTCACTACTCACTACTCTGCACTCACTACTCCGCACTCACTACTCTGCACTCACTACTCACTACTCTGCACTCACTACTCACTATTCTGCACTCACTACTCGGCACTCACTACTCAGCACTCACTACTCGGCACTCACTACTCGGCACTCACTACTGTGCACTCACTACTCCCTACTCTGCACTCACTACTCTGCACTCGCTATTCTGCACTCACTACTCTGCGCTCACTACTCTGTAATCACTACTCTGCACTCACTACTCTGCACTCCCTACTCACTACTCACTACTCTGCACTCACTACTCACTGCTCTGCACTCACTACTCTGCATTTACTACTCTGCACAAACTACTCACTACTCACTACTCACTACTCTGCACTCACTTCTCACTACTCACTACTCTGCACTCACTGCTCTGCACTCACTACTCTGCACTCACTACTCACTACTCTGCACTCACTACTCTGCACTCACTACTCACTACTCTGCACTCACTACTCTGCACTCACTACTCACTACTCTGCACTCACCCCTCCGCACTCACCACTCTGCACTCACCACTCTGCACTCACCACTCACTACTCACTGCTCTGCACTCACTACTCTGCACTCACTATTCTGCACTCACTACTCTGCACTCACTACTCACTACTCACTACTCTGCACTCACTACTCACTACTCTGCACTGACTACTCACTACTCTGCACTCACTACTCACTACTCTGCACTCACTACTCTGCACTCACTACTCTGCACTCACGACTCACCACTCTGCACTCACCACTCTGCACTCACCACTCTGCAATCTCCACTCACTACTCTGCACTCACTACTCACTACTCTGCACTCACTACTCTGCACTCACTACTCACTACTCACTACTCAGCACTCACTACTCACTACTCACTACTCTGCACTCACTACTCACTACTCTGCACTCACTACTCTGCACTCACTACTCTGCACTCACTACTCTGCACTCACTACTCACTACTCACCACTCTGCACTCACCACTCTGCACTCACCACTCTGCACTCACCACTCTACAATCACTACTCACTACTCTGCACTCACTACTTACTACTCTGCACGCACTACTCACTACTCACTACTCTGCACTCACTAATCACTACTCACTACTCTGCACTCACTACTCACTACTCACTACTCTGCACTCACTACTCTGCACTCACTACTCACTACTCTGCACTCACTACTCTGCCCTCACTACTCACTACTCTGCACTCACTACTCCGCACTCACTACTCACTACTCTGCACTCACTACTCTGCACTCACTATTCTGCACTCACTACTCTGCACTCACTACTCTGCACTCACTACTCTGCACTCACTACTCACTACTCTGCACTCACTACTCTGCACTCACTACTCTGCACTCACTACTCGCTACTCACTACTCTGCACTCACTACTCACTACTCACTATTCTGCACTCACTGCTCTGCACTCACTACTCTGCACTCACTACTCACTACTCGGCACTCACTACTCTGCACTCACTACTCCCTACTTTGCACTCACTACTCATTACTCTGCACTCACTACTCACTACTCTGCACTTACTACTCACTACTCTGCACTCACTACTCACTACTCTGCCCTGACTACTCACTACTCTGCACTCACTACTCACTACTCACTACTCTGCACTCACTACTCACTACTCTGCACTCACTACTCCGCACTCACTACTATGCACTCACTACTCACTACTCTGCACTCGCTACTCACTATTCTGCACTCACTACTCGGCACTCACTACTCAGCACTCACTACTTGGCACTCACTACTCGGCACTCACTACTCTGCACTCACTACTCCCTACTCTGCACTCACTACTCTGCACTCACTATTCTGCGCTCACTACTCGGCACTCACTACTCTGTACTCACTACTCTGCACTCACTACTCTGCACTCCCTACTCACTACTCACTACTCTGCACTCACTACTCACTGCTCTGCACTCACTACTCTGCACTTACTACTCTGCCCTCACTACTCACTACTCACTACTCACTACTCTGCACTCACTACTCACTACTCACTACTCTGCACTCACTGCTCTGCACTCACTACTCTGCACTCACTACTCACTACTCTGCACTCACTACTCTGCACTCACTACTCACTACGCTGCACTCACTACTCTGCACTCACTACTCACTACTCTGCACTCACCCCTCTGCACTCACCACTCTGCACTCACCACTCTGCACTCACCACTCACTGCTCTGCACTCACTACTCTGCACTCACTACTCTGCATTCACTACTCTGCACTCACTACTCACTACTCACTACTCTGCACTCACTACTCACTACTCTGCACTGACTACTCACTACTCTGCACTCACTACTCACTACTCTGCACTCACTACTCTGCACTCACTACTCTGCACTCACTACTCTGCACTCATGACTCACCACTCTGCACTCACCACTCACTACTCTGCACTCACTACTCACTACTCTGCACTCACTACTCTGCACTCACTACTCACTACTCTGCACTCACTACTCACTACTCACTACTCTGCACTCACTACTCACTACTCTGCACTCACTACTCTGCACTCACTACTCTGCACTCACTACTCTGCACTCACCACTCTGCACTCACCACTCTGCACTCACCACTCTGCACTCACCACTCTGCACTCACTACTCACTACTCTGCACTCACTACTTACTACTCTGCACTCACTACTCACTACTCACTACTCTGCACTCACTAATCACTACTCACTACTCTGCACTCACTACTCACTACTCACTACTCTGCTCTCACTACTCTGCTCTCACTACTCTGCACTCACTACTCACTACTCTGCCCTCACTACTCATTACTCTGCCCTCACTACTCACTACTCTGCACTCACTACTCCGCACTCACTACTCTCTACTCTGCACTCACTACTCTGCACTCACTATTCTGCACTCACTACTCTGCACTCACTACTCTGCACTCACTACTCTGCACTCACTACTCACTACTCTGCACTCACTACTCTGCACTCACTACTCTGCACTCACTACTCTGCACTCACTACTCTGCACTCACTACTCACTACTCACTACTCACTACTCACTACTCTGTACTCACTACTCACTACTCACTATTCTGCACTCACTGCTCTGCACTCACTACTCTACACTCACTACTCACTACTTGACACTCACTACTCTGCACTCACTACTCCCTACTTTGCACTCACTTCTCATTACTCTGCACTCACTACTCACTACTCTGCACTTACTACTCACTACTCTGCCCTGACTACTCACTACTCTGCACTCACTACTCACTACTCTGCACTCACTACTCACTACTCTGCACTCACTACTCACTACTCACTACTCTGCACTCACTATTCACTACTCTGCACTCATTACTCTGCACTCACTAATCTGCACTCACTACTCTGCACTCACTACTCTGCACTCACTACTCACTACTCACTACTCACTACTCTGCACTCACTACTCTGCACTCACTAATCTGCACTCACTACTCTGCACTCACTACTCTGCACTCACTACTCACTACTCACTACTCTGCACTCACTACTCACTATTCTGCACTCACTGCTCTGCACTCACTACTCTGCACTCACTACTCACTACTCTGCACTCACTACTCTGCACTCACTACTCTGCACTCACTACTCACTACTCTGCACTCACTAATCACTACTCACTACTCTGCACTCACTACTCACTACTCACTACTCTGCACTCACTACTCTGCACTCACTACTCACTACTCTGCACTCATTACTCTGCCCTCACTACTCACTACTCTGCACTCACTAGTCACTACTCTGCACTCACTACTCTGCACTCACTATTCTGCACTCACTACTCTGCACTCACTACTCTGCACTCACTACTCTGCACTCACTACTCACTACTCTGCACTCACTACTCTGCACTCACTACTCTGCACTCACTACTCTGCACTCACTACTCACTACTCACTACTCTGCACTCACTACTCACTACTCACTATTCTGCACTCACTGCTCTGCACTCACTACTCTGCACTCACTGCTCACTACTCGGCACTCACTACTCTGCACTCACTACTCCTTACTTTGCACTCACTACTCATTACTCTGCACTCACTACTCACTACTCTGCACTTACTACTCACTACTCTGCACTCACTACTCACTACTCTGCCCTGACTACTCACTACTCTGCACTCACTACTCACTACTCTGCACTCACTATTCACTACTCTGCACTCACTATTCCGCACGCACTACTCTGCACTCACTACTCACTACTCTGCACTCGCTACTCACTATTCTGCACTCACTACTCGGCACTCACTACTCAGCACTCACTACTCGGCACTCACTACTCGGCACTCACTACTCTGCACTCACTACTCCCTACTCTGCACTCACTACTCTGCACTCACTATTCTGCGCTCACTACTCTGCACTCACTACTCTGTACTCACTACTCTGCACTCACTACTCTGCACTCCCTACTCACTACTCACTACTCTGCACTCACTACTCACTGCTCTGCACTCACTACTCTGCACTTACTACTCTGCACTCACTACTCACTACTCACTACTCTGCACTCACTACTCACTACTCACTACTCTGCACTCACTGCTCTGCACTCACTACTCTGCACTCACTACTCACTACTCTGCACTCACTACTCTGCACTCACTACTCACTACTCTGCACTCACTACTCTGCACTCACTACTCACTACTCTGCACTCACCCCTCTGCACTCACCACTCTGCACTCACCACTCTGCACTCACCACTCACTACTCACTGCTCTGCACTCACTACTCTGCACTCACTACTCTGCACTCACTACTCTGCACTCACTATTCACTACTCACTACTCACTACTCTGCACTCACTACTCACTACTCTGCACTGACTACTCACTACTCTGCACTCACTACTCACTACTCTGCACTCACTACTCTGCACTCACTACTCTGCACTCACGACTCACCACTCTGCACTCACCACTCTGCACTCACCACTCTGCACTCTCCACTCACTACTCACTACTCTGCACTCACTACTCTGCACTCACTACTCACTACTCACTACTCACTACTCTGCACTCACTACTCACTACTTACTACTCTGCACTCACTACTCACTACTCTGCACTCACTACTCTGCACTCACTACTCTGCACTCACCACTCTGCACTCACTACTCACTACTCTGCACTCACTACTTACTACTCTGCACTCACTACTCACTACTCACTACTCTGCACTCACTAATCACTACTCACTACTCTGCACTCACTACTCACTACTCACTACTCACTACTCTGCTCTCACTACTCTGCACTCACTACTCACTACTCTGCCCTCACTACTCATTACTCTGCCCTCACTACTCACTACTCTGCACTCACTACTCCGCACTCACTACTCACTACTCTGCACTCACTACTCTGCACTCACTATTCTGCACTCACTACTCTGCACTCACTACTCTGCACTCACTACTCACTACTCTGCACTCACTACTCTGCACTCACTACTCTGCACTCACTACTCTGCACTCACTACTCACTACTCACTACTCTGCACTCACTACTCACTACTCACTATTCTGCACTCACTGCTCTGCACTCACTACTCTGCACTCACTACTCACTACTCGGCACTCACTACTCTGCACTCACTACTCCCTACTTTGCACTCACTACTCATTACTCTGCACTCACTACTCACTACTCTGCACTTACTACTCACTACTCTGCCCTGACTACTCACTACTCTGCACTCACTACTCACTACTCTGCACTCACTACTCACTACTCTGCACTCACTACTCACTACTCTGCACTCACTACTCACTACTCACTACTCTGCACTCACTATTCACTACTCTGCACTCACTACTCTGCACTCACTAATCTGCACTCACTACTTTGCACTCACTACTCTGCACTCACTACTCACTACTCTGCACTCACTACTCTGCACTCACTAATCTGCACTCACTACTCTGCAATCACTACTCTGCACTCACTACTCACTACTCACTACTCTGCACTCACTACTCACTATTCTGCACTCACTGCTCTGCACTCACTACTCTGCACTCACTACTCACTACTCTGCACTCACTACTCTGCACTCACTACTCTGCACTCACTACTCACTACTCTGCACTCACTACTCACTACTCACTACTCTGCACTCACCACCCTGCACTCTCCACTCTGCACTCACTACTCTGCACTCACTAATCACTAATCTGCACTCCCTACTCTGCACTCACTACTCTGCACTCACTACTAACTACTCTGCACTCACTACTCACTACTCTGCACTCACTACTCTGCACTTACTACTCACTACTCTGCACTCACTACTCTGCCCTCACTACTCACTACTCTGCACTCACTACTAGGCACTCACTACTCATTATTCTGCACTCACTACTCACTACTCTGCAGTCACTACTCACTATTCTGTACTCACTACTCGGCACTCACTACTCAGCACTCACTACTCGGCACTCACTACTCGGCACACACTACTCTGCACTCACTAATCCCTACTCTGCACTCACTACTCTGCACTCACTACTCTGCACTCACTATTCTGCACTCACTTCTCTGCACTCACTACTCTGCACTCACTACTCTGCACTCACTACTCTGCACTCACTACTCACTACTCTGCACTCACTACTCACTGCTCTGCACTCACTACTCTGCACTCACTACTCTGCACTCACTACTCAGCACTTACTACTCTGTACTCACTACTCACTACTCACTACTCTGCACTCACTACTCACTACTCACTACTCTGCACTCACTGCTCTGCACTCACTGCTCTGCACTCACTACTCTGCACTCACTACTCACTACTCTGCACTCACTACTCACTACTCGGCACTCACTACTCTGCACTCACTACTCCCTACTTTGCACTCACTACTCATTACTCTGCACTCACTACTCACTACTCTGCACTTACTACTCACTACTCTGCACTCACTACTCACTACTCTGCCCTGACTACTCACTACTCTGCACTCACTACTCACTACTCACTACTCTGCACTCACTACTCACTACTCTGCACTCACTACTCCGCACTCACTACTATGCACTCACTACTCACTACTCTGCACTCGCTACTCACTATTCTGCACTCACTACTCGGCACTCACTACTCAGCACTCACTACTTGGCACTCACTACTCGGCACTCACTACTCTGCACTCACTACTCCCTACTCTGCACTCACTACTCTGCACTCACTATTCTGCGCTCACTACTCGGCACTCACTACTCTGTACTCACTACTCTGCACTCACTACTCTGCACTCCCTACTCACTACTCACTACTCTGCACTCACTACTCACTGCTCTGCACTCACTACTCTGCACTTACTACTCTGCCCTCACTACTCACTACTCACTACTCACTACTCTGCACTCACTACTCACTACTCACTACTCTGCACTCACTGCTCTGCACTCACTACTCTGCACTCACTACTCACTACTCTGCACTCACTACTCTGCACTCACTACTCACTACGCTGCACTCACTACTCTGCACTCACTACTCACTACTCTGCACTCACCCCTCTGCACTCACCACTCTGCACTCACCACTCTGCACTCACCACTCACTGCTCTGCACTCACTACTCTGCACTCACTACTCTGCATTCACTACTCTGCACTCACTACTCACTACTCACTACTCTGCACTCACTACTCACTACTCTGCACTGACTACTCACTACTCTGCACTCACTACTCACTACTCTGCACTCACTACTCTGCACTCACTACTCTGCACTCACTACTCTGCACTCATGACTCACCACTCTGCACTCACCACTCACTACTCTGCACTCACTACTCACTACTCTGCACTCACTACTCTGCACTCACTACTCACTACTCTGCACTCACTACTCACTACTCACTACTCTGCACTCACTACTCACTACTCTGCACTCACTACTCTGCACTCACTACTCTGCACTCACTACTCTGCACTCACCACTCTGCACTCACCACTCTGCACTCACCACTCTGCACTCACCACTCTGCACTCACTACTCACTACTCTGCACTCACTACTTACTACTCTGCACTCACTACTCACTACTCACTACTCTGCACTCACTAATCACTACTCACTACTCTGCACTCACTATTCACTACTCACTACTCTGCTCTCACTACTCTGCTCTCACTACTCTGCACTCACTACTCACTACTCTGCCCTCACTACTCATTACTCTGCCCTCACTACTCACTACTCTGCACTCACTACTCCGCACTCACTACTCTCTACTCTGCACTCACTACTCTGCACTCACTATTCTGCACTCACTACTCTGCACTCACTACTCTGCACTCACTACTCTGCACTCACTACTCACTACTCTGCACTCACTACTCTGCACTCACTACTCTGCACTCACTACTCTGCACTCACTACTCTGCACTCACTACTTACTACTCACTACTCACTACTCACTACTCTGTACTCACTACTCACTACTCACTATTCTGCACTCACTGCTCTGCACTCACTACTCTACACTCACTACTCACTACTCGACACTCACTACTCTGCACTCACTACTCCCTACTTTGCACTCACTTCTCATTACTCTGCACTCACTACTCACTACTCTGCACTTACTACTCACTACTCTGCCCTGACTACTCACTACTCTGCACTCACTACTCACTACTCTGCACTCACTACTCACTACTCTGCACTCACTACTCACTACTCACTACTCTGCACTCACTATTCACTACTCTGCACTCACTACTCTGCACTCACTAATCTGCACTCACTACTCTGCACTCACTACTCTGCACTCACTACTCACTACTCACTACTCACTACTCTGCACTCACTACTCTGCACTCACTAATCTGCACTCACTACTCTGCACTCACTACTCTGCACTCACTACTCACTACTCACTACTCTGCACTCACTACTCACTATTCTGCACTCACTGCTCTGCACTCACTACTCTGCACTCACTACTCACTACTCTGCACTCACTACTCTGCACTCACTACTCTGCACTCACTACTCACTACTCTGCACTCACTAATCACTACTCACTACTCTGCACTCACTACTCACTACTCACTACTCTGCACTCACTACTCTGCACTCACTACTCACTACTCTGCACTCATTACTCTGCCCTCACTACTCACTACTCTGCACTCACTAGTCACTACTCTGCACTCACTACTCTGCACTCACTATTCTGCACTCACTACTCTGCACTCACTACTCTGCACTCACTACTCTGCACTCACTACTCACTACTCTGCACTCACTACTCTGCACTCACTACTCTGCACTCACTACTCTGCACTCACTACTCACTACTCACTACTCACTACTCTGCACTCACTACTCACTACTCACTATTCTGCACTCACTGCTCTGCACTCACTACTCTGCACTCACTGCTCACTACTCGGCACTCACTACTCTGCACTCACTACTCCTTACTTTGCACTCACTACTCATTACTCTGCACTCACTACTCACTACTCTGCACTTACTACTCACTACTCTGCACTCACTACTCACTACTCTGCCCTGACTACTCACTACTCTGCACTCACTACTCACTACTCTGCACTCACTATTCACTACTCTGCACTCACTATTCCGCACGCACTACTCTGCACTCACTACTCACTACTCTGCACTCGCTACTCACTATTCTGCACTCACTACTCGGCACTCACTACTCAGCACTCACTACTCGGCACTCACTACTCGGCACTCACTACTCTGCACTCACTACTCCCTACTCTGCACTCACTACTCTGCACTCACTATTCTGCGCTCACTACTCTGCACTCACTACTCTGTACTCACTACTCTGCACTCACTACTCTGCACTCCCTACTCACTACTCACTACTCTGCACTCACTACTCACTGCTCTGCACTCACTACTCTGCACTTACTACTCTGCACTCACTACTCACTACTCACTACTCTGCACTCACTACTCACTACTCACTACTCTGCACTCACTGGTCTGCACTCACTACTCTGCACTCACTACTCACTACTCTGCACTCACTACTCTGCACTCACTACTCACTACTCTGCACTCACTACTCTGCACTCACTACTCACTACTCTGCACTCACCCCTCTGCACTCACCACTCTGCACTCACCACTCTGCACTCACCACTCACTACTCACTGCTCTGCACTCACTACTCTGCACTCACTACTCTGCACTCACTACTCTGCACTCACTATTCACTACTCACTACTCACTACTCTGCACTCACTACTCACTACTCTGCACTGACTACTCACTACTCTGCACTCACTACTCACTACTCTGCACTCACTACTCTGCACTCACTACTCTGCACTCACGACTCACCACTCTGCACTCACCACTCTGCACTCACCACTCTGCACTCTCCACTCACTACTCACTACTCTGCACTCACTACTCTGCACTCACTACTCACTACTCACTACTCACTACTCTGCACTCACTACTCACTACTTACTACTCTGCACTCACTACTCACTACTCTGCACTCACTACTCTGCACTCACTACTCTGCACTCACCACTCTGCACTCACTACTCACTACTCTGCACTCACTACTTACTACTCTGCACTCACTACTCACTACTCACTACTCTGCACTCACTAATCACTACTCACTACTCTGCACTCACTACTCACTACTCACTACTCACTACTCTGCTCTCACTACTCTGCACTCACTACTCACTACTCTGCCCTCACTACTCATTACTCTGCCCTCACTACTCACTACTCTGCACTCACTACTCCGCACTCACTACTCACTACTCTGCACTCACTACTCTGCACTCACTATTCTGCACTCACTACTCTGCACTCACTACTCTGCACTCACTACTCACTACTCTGCACTCACTACTCTGCACTCACTACTCTGCACTCACTACTCTGCACTCACTACTCACTACTCACTACTCTGCACTCACTACTCACTACTCACTATTCTGCACTCACTGCTCTGCACTCACTACTCTGCACTCACTACTCACTACTCGGCACTCACTACTCTGCACTCACTACTCCCTACTTTGCACTCACTACTCATTACTCTGCACTCACTACTCACTACTCTGCACTTACTACTCACTACTCTGCCCTGACTACTCACTACTCTGCACTCACTACTCACTACTCTGCACTCACTACTCACTACTCTGCACTCACTACTCACTACTCTGCACTCACTACTCACTACTCACTACTCTGCACTCACTATTCACTACTCTGCACTCACTACTCTGCACTCACTAATCTGCACTCACTACTTTGCACTCACTACTCTGCACTCACTACTCACTACTCTGCACTCACTACTCTGCACTCACTAATCTGCACTCACTACTCTGCAATCACTACTCTGCACTCACTACTCACTACTCACTACTCTGCACTCACTACTCACTATTCTGCACTCACTGCTCTGCACTCACTACTCTGCACTCACTACTCACTACTCTGCACTCACTACTCTGCACTCACTACTCTGCACTCACTACTCACTACTCTGCACTCACTACTCACTACTCACTACTCTGCACTCACCACCCTGCACTCTCCACTCTGCACTCACTACTCTGCACTCACTAATCACAAATCTGCACTCCCTACTCTGCACTCACTACTCTGCACTCACTACTAACTACTCTGCACTCACTACTCACTACTCTGCACTCACTACTCTGCACTTACTACTCACTACTCTGCACTCACTACTCTGCCCTCACTACTCACTACTCTGCACTCACTACTAGGCACTCACTACTCATTATTCTGCACTCACTACTCACTACTCTGCAGTCACTACTCACTATTCTGTACTCACTACTCGGCACTCACTACTCAGCACTCACTACTCGGCACTCACTACTCGGCACACACTACTCTGCACTCACTAATCCCTACTCTGCACTCACTACTCTGCACTCACTACTCTGCACTCACTATTCTGCACTCACTTCTCTGCACTCACTACTCTGCACTCACTACTCTGCACTCACTACTCTGCACTCACTACTCACTACTCTGCACTCACTACTCACTGCTCTGCACTCACTACTCTGCACTCACTACTCTGCACTCACTACTCAGCACTTACTACTCTGTACTCACTACTCACTACTCACTACTCTGCACTCACTACTCACTACTCACTACTCTGCACTCACTGCTCTGCACTCACTGCTCTGCACTCACTACTCTGCACTCACTACTCACTACTCTGCACTCACTACTCTGCACTCACTACTCACTACTCTGCACTCACTACTCTGCACTCACTACTCACTACTCACTACTCTGCACTCACCACTCTGCACTCACCACTCTGCACTCACCACTCTGCACTCACCACTCTGCACTCACCACTCTGCACTCACCACTCACTACTCTGCACTCACTATTCACTACTCTGCACTCACTACTCTGCACTCACTAATCTGCACTCACTACTCTGCACTCACTACTCTGCACTCACTACTCACTACTCACTACTCTGCACTCACTACTCTGCACTCACTAATCTGCACTCACTACTCTGCACTCACTACTCTGCACTCACTACTCACTACTCACTACTCTGCACTCACTACTCACTATTCTGCACTCACTGCTCTGCACTCACTACTCTGCACTCACTACTCACTACTCTGCACTCACTACTCTGCACTCACTACTCTGCACTCACTACTCACTACTCTGCACTCACTAATCACTACTCACTACTCTGCACTCATTACTCTGCCCTCACTACTCACTACTCTGCACTCACTAGTCACTACTCTGCACTCACTACTCTGCACTCACTATTCTGCACTCAATACTCTGCACTCACTACTCTGCACTCACTACTCTGCACTCACTACTCACTACTCTGCACTCACTACTCTGCACTCACTACTCTGCACTCACTACTCTGCACTCACTACTCACTACTCACTACTCTGCACTCACTACTCACTATTCTGCACTCACTGCTCTGCACTCACTACTCTGCACTCACTGCTCACTACTCGGCACTCACTACTCTGCACTCACTACTCCTTACTTTGCACTCACTACTCATTACTCTGCACTCACTACTCACTACTCTGCACTTACTACTCACTACTCTGCACTCACTACTCACTACTCTGCCCTGACTACTCACTACTCTGCACTCACTACTCACTACTCTGCACTCACTACTCACTACTCTGCACTCACTATTCCGCACTCACTACTCTGCACTCACTACTCACTACTCTGCACTCGCTACTCACTATTCTGCACTCACTACTCGGCACTCACTACTCAGCACTCACTACTCGGCACTCACTACTCGGCACTCACTACTCTGCACTCACTACTCCCTACTCTGCACTCACTACTCTGCACTCACTATTCTGCGCTCACTACTCTGCACTCACTACTCTGTACTCACTACTCTGCACTCACTACTCTGCACTCCCTACTCACTACTCACTACTCTGCACTCACTACTCACTGCTCTGCACTCACTACTCTGCACTTACTACTCTGCACTCACTACTCACTACTCTGCACTCACTACTCACTACTCACTGCTCTGCACTCACTGCTCTGCACTCACTACTCTGCACTCACTACTCACTACTCTGCACTCACTACTCTGCACTCACTACTCACTACTCTGCACTCACTACTCTGCACTCACTACTCACTACTCTGCACTCACCCCTCTGCACTCACCACTCTGCACTCACCACTCTGCATTCACCACTCACTACTCACTGCTCTACACTCACTACTCTGCACTCACTACTCTGCACTCACTACTCTGCACTCACTACTCACTACTCACTACTCTGCACTCACTACTCACTACTCTGCACTGACTACTCACTACTCTGCACTCACTACTCACTACTCTGCACTCACTACTCTGCACTCACTACTCACTACTCTGCACTCACTACTCTGCACTCACTGCTCTGCACTGACGACTCACCACTCTGCACTCACCACTCTGCACTCACCACTCTGAACTCTCCACTCACTACTCTGCACTCACTACTCACTACTCTGCACTCACTACTCTGCACTCACTACTCACTACTCACTACTCTGCACTCACTACTCACTACTCACTACTCTGCACTCACTACTCACTACTCTGCACTCACTACTCTGCACTCACTACTCTGCACTCACTACTCACTACTCACCACTCTGCACTCACCACTCTGCACTCACCACTCTGCACTCACCACTCTGCACTCACTACTCACTACTCTGCACTCACTACTTACTACTCTGCACTCACTACTCACTACTCACTACTCTGCACTCACTAATCACTACCCACTACTCTGCACTCACTACTCACTACTCACTACTCACTACTCTGCTCTCACTACTCTGCACTCACTACTCACTACTCTGCCCTCACTACTCATTACTCTGCCCTCACTACTCACTACTCTGCACTCACTACTCCGCACTCACTACTCACTACTCTGCACTCACTACTCTGCACTCACTATTCTGCACTCACTACTCTGCACTCACTACTCTGCACTCACTACTCACTACTCTGCACTCACTACTCTGCACTCACTATTCTGCACTCACTACTCTGCACTCACTACTCACTACTCTGCACTCACTACTCACTACTCATTATTCTGCACTCACTGCTCTGCACTCACTACTCTGCACTCACTACTCACTACTCGGCACTCACTACTCACTACTCTGCACTTACTACTCACTACTCTGCCCTGACTACTCACTACTCTGCACTCACTACTCCCTACTTTGCACTCACTACTCATTACTCTGCACTCACTACTCACTACTCTGCACTCACTACTCACTACTCTGCACTCACTACTCACTACTCACTACTCTGCACTCACTATTCACTACTCTGCACTCACTACTCTGCACTCACTAATCTGCACTCACTACTCTGCACTCACTACTCTGCACTCACTACTCACTACTCTGCACTCACTACTCTGCACTCACTAATCTGCACTCACTACTCTGCACTCACTACTCTGCACTCACTACTCACTACTCACTACTCTGCACTCACTACTCACTATTCTGCACTCACTGCTTTGCACTCACTACTCTGCACTCACTACTCACTACTCTGCACTCACTACTCTGCACTCACTACTCTGCACTCACTACTCACTACTCTGCACTCACTACTCACTACTCTGCACTCACCACTCTGCACTCTCCACTCTGCACTCACTACTCTGCACTCACTACTCACTACTCTGCACTCACTACTCTGCACTCACTACTAACTACTCTGCACTCACTACTCACTACTCTGCACTCACTACTCTGCACTTACTACTCACTACTCTACACTCACTACTCTGCCCTCACTACTCACTACTCTGCACTCACTACTCCGCACTCACTACTCATTACTCTGCACTCACTACTCACTACTCTGCACTCACTACTCACTATTCTGCACTCACTACTCGGCACTCACTACTCAGCACTCACTACTCGGCACTCACTACTCGGCACACACTACTCTGCACTCACTAATCCCTACTCTGCACTCACTACTCTGCACTCACTACTCTGCACTCACTATTCTGCACTCACTACTCTGCACTCACTACTCTGCACTCACTACTCTGCACTCACTACTCACTACTCACTACTCTGCACTCACTACTCACTGCTCTGCACTCACTACTCTGCACTCACTACTCAGCACTTACTACTCTGCACTCACTACTCACTACTCACTACTCTGCACTCACTACTCACTACTCACTACTCTGCACTCACTGCTCTGCACTCACTACTCTGCACTCACTACTCACTACTCTGCACTCACTACTCACTACTCTGCACTCACTACTCTGCACTCACTACTCACTACTCACTCCTCTGCACTCACCACTCTGCACTCACCACTCTGCACTCACCACTCTGCACTCACCACTCTGCACTCACCACTCACTACTCACTACTCTGCACTCACTACTCACTACTCTGCACTGACTACTCACTACTCTGCACTCACTACTCACTACTCTGCACTCACTACTCTGCACTCACTACACTGCACTCACGACTCACCACTCTGCACTCACCACTCTGCACTCACAACTCTGCACTCTCCACTCACTACTCTGCACTCACTACTCACTACTCTGCACTCACTACTCACTACTCTGCACTCACTACTCACTACTCTGCACTCACTACACACTACTCTGCACTCACTACTCTGCACTCACTACTCTGCACTCACTACTCTGCACTCACTACTCACTACTCACCACTCTGCACTCACCACTCTGCACTCACCACTCTGCACTCACCACTCTGCACTCACTACTCACTACTCTGCACTCACTACTTACTACTCTGCACTCACTACTCACTACTCACTACTCTGCACTCACTAATCACTACTCACTACTCTGCACTCACTACTCACTACTCTGCACTCACTACTCTGTACTCACTACTCACTACTCTGCACTAACTACTCTGCACTCACTACTCCGCACTCACTACTCACTACTCTGCACTCACTACTCTGCACTCACTATTCTGCACTCACTACTCTGCACTCACTACTCTGCACTCACTACTCTGCACTCACTACTGACTACTCACTACTCTGCACTCACTACTCTGCACTCACTACTCTGCACTCACTACTCTGCACTCACTACTCTGCACTCACTATTCACTACTCTGCACTCACTACTCACTACTCACTATTCTGCACTCACTGCCCTGCACTCACTACTCTGCACTCACTACTCACTACTCGGCACTCACTACTCTGCACTCACTACTCCCTACTTTGCACTCACTACTCATTACTCTGCACTCACTACTCACTACTCTGCACTTACTACTCACTACTCTGCACTCACTACTCACTATTCTGCCCTGACTACTCACTACTCTGCACTCACTACTCACTACTCACTACTCTGCACTCACTACTCACTACTCTGCACTCACTACTCACTACTCTACACTCACTACTCACTACTCTGCACTCACTATTCTGCACTCACTACTCTGCACTCACTACTCTGCACTCACTACTCTGCACTCACTACTCTGCACTCACTACTCTGCACTCACTACTCACTACTCTGCACTCACTACTCACTATTCTGCACTCACTGCTCTGCACTCACTACTCTGCACTCACTACTCACTACTCTGCACTCACTACTCTGCATGTGGTGCCATGTGTCATGTGATGTCATGTGTCATGTGGTGTCATGTGTCGTCATGTGGTGTCATGTGCCATGTGTCATCATGTGTCATGTGTTATTATGTGTTGTCATGTGCTGTGTGTCATGTGTCATCATATGTCAAATGATATCATGTGGTGTCATGTCATGTGGTGTCACATGGTCATGTGTCGTGGTGTCATGTGTCATGTGGTATCATGTGCCATGTGTCATTGTGTTTCATGTGTTATCATGTGTTGTCATGTGTCATATGTCATCATATGTCATGTGGCATTATGTGGTGTCATGTCATGTGGCGTCACGTGGTCATGTGTCATGTGGTGTCATGTGTCATGTGGTGTTATGTCATTTGTCATGTGGTGTCAAGTGGTGTCATGTGGTGTCATGTGTCATTTGGTGTCATGTGTCATATGGTGTCATGTGTCATCATGTTTCATGTGGTGCCATGTGTCATCATCTGTCATCATGTGTTGTCATGTATCATGTGTTGTCAGTCATGTGATATTGTGTGTCGTCATGTGTCATGATGTGTTGTCATGTGTCATGTGTTGTCATGCGGTGTCATGTGTCATGTGGTGTCATGTCTCATCATGTGTCATCATGTGGTGTCATGTGTCATGTGGTGTCATGTGTCATATGTTTCATGTGTTGTCATGTGGTGTCTTGTGTCATGTGGTGTCATGTCTCATCATGTGGTGTCATGTCTCGTCATGTGTCAAGTGGTGTAATGTGTCGTCATGCATCATGCGGCGTCCTTGTGTCATGTGTCATGTGTTGTCATGTAGTGTTATGTGTTGTCATGTGATGTCATGTGTCATGTGGTGTCATGTGTCATATGGTGTCTTGTGTCATCATGTTTCATGTGGTGCCATGTGTCATCATCTGTCATCATGTGTTGTCATGTATCATGTGTTGTCAGTCATGTGGTATTGTATGTCATCATGTGTCTTGTGTCATGATGTGGTGTCATGTGCCATGTGTCATCATGTGTCATCATGTGTGTCTTCATGTGTCATGTGTCATGTGGTGTCATGTGTCATGTGGTAACATGTGGCGTCATGTGGTGTCATGTGGTGTCATGTGGTGTCATGTCATGAAGTTTCATGTGCCATGTGGTGTCATGTGTCATCATGCGTCATGTGTCATCATGTGTTGTCATGTGTCATCATGTGTCATCATGTGTCATGTGGTGTCATGTGTTAACATAGTCATGTGGTGTCATGTGGCGTCATGTGGTGTCATGTGCCATCATGTGTCATGTGGTTTCATGTGGTATCATGTGCCATGTGTCATAATGTGTCGTTGTGTCATCATGTGTCATGTGTCATGTGGTGTCATATGGTATCATGTGGTGTCATGTCATGTGGTGTCATGTGGTATCATGTGGTGTCATGTGGTATCATGGGGTGTCATGTGTCATGTGGTGTCATGTGGTGTCATGTGTCATTTGGTGTCGGTCATGTGTTGTCATGTTTCATTTGTTGTCATGTGGGGTCTTGTGTCATGTAGTGTAATGTGGTATCATGTGTCGTCATGTTTCATGTGGTGTCATGTGCCATGTCTCATCATGTCATGTTTTATCATGTCTTGTCATGTGTCATGTGTCATGTGATGTCATGTGTCATCATGTGGTGTCATGTGTCATCATGTGTTGTCATGTTTCATGTGTTGTCATGTGGTGTCTTGTGTCATGTGGTGTCATGTGGTATCAATGTGTCGTCATGTATCATGTGGTGTCATGATGTCATGTGTTGTCATGTTGTCATGTAGTGTCATGTGTCGTCATGTGGTGCCATGTGTCATGTGATGTCATATGTCATGTGGTGTCATGTGTCGTCATGTGTCATGTGGTGTCATGTGCCATGTGTCATCATGTGGTGCCATGTGTCATGTTTTGTCATGTGTCATGTGGTGTCATGTGGTGTCATGTGTCATGTGGTGTCATGTGTCATATGGTGTCATGTGTCATCATGTTTCACGTGGTGCCATGTGTCATCATCTGTCATCATGTGTTGTCATGTATCATGTGTTGTCAGTCATGTGGTATTGTGTGTCATCATGTGTCATGATGTGGTGTCATGTGTCATGTGTTGTCATGTGTCATATGGTGTCATGTGTCATCATGTTTCACGTGGTGCCATGTGTCATCATCTGTCATCATGTGTTGTCATGTATCATGTGTTGTCAGTCATGTGGTATTGTGTGTCATCATGTGTCATGTGTCATGATGTGGTGTCATGTGTTGTCATGCGGTGTCATGTGTCATGTGATGTAATGTCTCATCATGTGGTGTCATGTCTCATCATGTGTCATGTGTCTTCATATGTAATGTGTCATGTGGGGTCAAGTGTCATCATGTGTCATCATGTGTCGTCATGTGTCATGTGGTGTCATGTGCCATGTGTCATCATGTGTCATGTGTTATCATGTGATGTCATGTGTCATGTGTCATCATATGTCATGTGGTATCATGTGGTGTCATGTGGTGTCATGTCATGTGGTGTCACATGGTCATGTGTCATGTGTCATCATGTGTCATGTGCCATCATGTGTTGTCATGTGTTGTCATGTGTCATGTGGTGTCATGTGTCAACATGTCATGTGGTGTCATGTGCCATGTGTCATCATGTGTCATCATGTGTCGTCATGTGTCATGTGGTGTCATGTGTCAACATGTGTCATGTGGTGTCATGTGGTATCATGTGCCATCATGTGTCATGTGGTGTCATGTGCCATGTGTCATCATGTGTCATCATGTGTGTCATCATGTGTCATGTGGTATCATGTGTCCTGTGGTATCATGTGGCGTCATGTCATTTGGTTCATGTGGTATCATGTGGTGTCATGTGGTGTCACGTGGTGTCATGTTTCATGTGTTGTCATGAGTTGAGTTTGAGTTTTAAAATACTTGTAGAGCGCTCGTTCACCTGCGGTTTCTTGGCGCTGCTGCTAACCAGATCCAGGGCTAAAAAACGGGGGAGACTGCTGGGGATTTAATCAAAGGATTTTGTGAACAAGTGGGCTTTGAGATGTTTGCGAAATTGCGGGTACAGGGCGGTGGATCGCAGATCCAAGGGAAGGGAATTCCAGAGGATCGGGGCAAGGGTAGCAAATTTCGAACCTCCCCACTTCTTTGTCCGGTAGCGTGGGATAGTGAGGAGGGACTGGGAGGACGAGCGGAGTTCCCTGGTGGGTACATAGGGGGTGATCTCTGAGGAGATAAATGCTGGAGCCAGGTCCAGTCGGGCCAAGAAAGTGATGGAGGCGAGCTTGAATTGGATTCAGGGTCGCACAGGGAGCCAGTGCAGGGATTTCAAGAGAGGGGAAGAACGGTGGAATTTGGGAAGATTGAAGACCAGGCGGGCCGCCTGGGTTTGTATCTGCTGCAAACGCCGTAAACTATATACAGGGATACCTGCATATAGGACGTTGCCGTAGTCCAGGCGGGACAACACCATGGCTAAGGTGATGAGTTTGAGAGCTGAGAAGGTGAAGAAACGGGACACCCTGGGTATAGTACGCAATGAAAGGAAAGAGGAAGATACCACAGAGCTGACCTGGGAGTGAAGGGTGAGTTGAGAGTTGAGCTTTATGCCGAGGGTTTTAACAGAGATAGAGGGTTCCGGAGAGGGGCCAAGAGAGGGGGGCCAGAAGAGAGGGGACCAGGGGCTGGATGAACCACCCGTCAACACCAGCTCGGTCTTGTCGGGGTTGAGTTTAAGGTGATTGTGGTTCATCCAGTCCCGGATGTGGAGCATGACAGATTGAAAATTAAGGACAGAGGAGGGGGAAGAGGAGAGGTTAAAGACCAGCTGGAGGTCATCCGCATAATTAAATACGGCAACCTCCATTTGTTGAAGAGAAAAGATGAGAGGGGCAATATAGAGATTGAACAAGAGGGGGGAAAGGGAGGAGCCTTGGGGAACCCCGCACTGGACTTTTCGGCCGCCATCTTGTGCCTCGCTAGACTAAGGCACAAGAAAGCAGAAAAACAAACGTGTAGAACGCAAAAAGGGGGCAGGGTAGAAACACCCTGACCCCCTAGGCCTGCTCAGGGATCCCACTAGGACCCCCAAGGCCCCCCAATTTTTTCTTTTTCTACAAAAACTGCAGAGTACGAGTACTGTACAAGCACAGTAAGCTTACTGTACGCTTACTGTAATCTGTACCTTCCCGAGCACAAGCTGAATGCTAATTGGCTGTCAACTGTCTGTAAACACTCCAAACAATCATGTGTCATGTGTTGTCATGTGGTGTTATGTGTCATCACGTGTCATGTGATGTCATGTGTCATGTGGTGTCATGTGTCATGTGATGTCATGTGTCATGTGCTGTCATGTGTCATGTGGTGTCATATGCCATGTGTCATCATGTCATCTTATGTCCTGTGGTGTCATGTGTCATCATGTGTTATCATGTGTCATCATGCAGTGCCATGTGACGTCAGTTGTTGTCAGTCATGTGGTGTCATATGGTGTCATGTGTCATCATGTAGTGTCATGTCATGTGGTGTCATGTCATGTGATGTCATGTGTCATGTGGTGTCATGTGTCATCATGTGTCATGTGGTGTCATGTGTCATCACGTGTCATGTGTCATATGGTGTCATGTGTCATGTATCGTCATGTGTCATGTGATGTCATGTGTCATGTGTTGTCATGTGATGTCATGTATCATGTGGTGTCATGTGTCATGTGGTGTCATGTGTCATCATGTATCATGTGTCATGTGGTGTCATGTCATGTGATGTCATGTGTCATGTGGTGTCATGTGTCATGTGTTGTCACGTGGTGTCATGTGTCATCACATGTCTTGTGTCATGTGGTGTCATGTGTCATGTATCGTCATGTCTTGTGATGTCATGTGTCATGTGGTCTCATGTGTCATGTGATGTCATGTGTCATATGGTGACATGTGGTGTCATGTGTCATGTATCGTCATTTGTCATGTGATGTCATGTGTCATCACGTGTCATATGTCATGTGGTGTCATGTCATCACGTGTCATGTGCTGTCATGTGGTGTCATGTGGTGTCATGTGTCATCATGTGTTGTCATGTGTCATCATGTGGTGCCATGTGACGTCATGTGTCATGTGGTGTCATGTGTCATCATGTGTCATGTGGTGTCATGTCATCACATGTCATGTGTCATGTGGTGTCATGTGTCATGTGGTGTCATGTGTCCTGTAGTGTGATGTGTCATGTGATGTCATGTGTCATGTGTTGTCATGTGATGTCATGTGTCATGTGTTGTCATGTCATCATATGTCATGTGTGTCATGTGTCATCATGTGTCATGTGTCATGTGATGTCATGTGTCATATGGTGACATGTGTCATGTGATGTCATGTGTCATATGCTGTCATGTGGTGTCATGTGGTGTCATATGTCATCATGTGTTGTCATGTGTCATCATGTGGTGCCATGTGACATCATGTGTCATGTGGTGTCATGTGTCATCACATGTCATGTGTCATGTAGTGTCATGTGATGTCATGTGTCATGTGTTGTCATGTGATGTCATGTGTCATGTGGTGTCATGTGATGTCATGTGTCATGTGGTTTCATGTGTCATCACGTGTCGTGTCATGTGGTGTCATGTGTCATGTATCGTCATGTGTCATGTGATGTCATGTGTCATGTGTTGTCATGTGTCATCACGTGTCATGTTTCATGTGGTGTCATGTGTCATGTGGTGTCATGTGTCATCATGTGTCATGTGATGTCATGTGTCATGTGTTGTCATGTGATGTCATGTGTCATGTAGTGTCATGTGGTGTCATGTGTCATGTATCGCCATGTGTCATGTGATGTCATGTGTCATGTGTTGTCATGTGATGTCATGTATCATATGATGTCATGTGCCATGTGTTGTCATGTGATGTCATGTGTCATATGGTGTCATGTGTCATCATGTGTCATGTGTTGTCATGTGGTACATGACACATGTGGTGTCATGTGTCATGTGTTGTCATGTGTCAAGTGATGTCATGTGTCAAGTAATGTCATGTGTCATCACGTGTCATGTTTCATGTGGTGTCATGTGTCATGTATCGTCATGTGTCATGTGATGTCATGTGTCATGTGTTGTCATGTGATGTCATATATTATGTGTCATGTGGTGTCATGTGTCATGTATCGTCATGTGTCATGTGATGTCATGTGTCATGTGTTGTCATGTGATATCATGTGTCATATGGTGTCATGTGTCATGTGATGTCATGTGCCATATGCATCGGTAGATGTGATATCATGTGTCATGTGGTGTCATGTGTCATGTGATGTCATGTGCCATGTGTTGTCATGTGATGTCATGTGTCATGTGGTGTCATGTGATGTCATATGTCATGTGGTTTCATGTGTCATCACGTGTCATGTCATGTGGTGTCATGTGTCATGTATCGTCATGTGTCATGTGATGTCATGTGTCATGTGTTGTCATGTGTCATGTGATGTCATGTGTTATCACGTGTCTATTGTCATGTGTCATGTATCGTCATGTGTCATGTGATGTCATGTGTCATGTGGTGACATGTGGTGTCATGTGTCATGTATCGTCATGTGTCATGTGTCATGTGTTGTCATGTGATGTCATGTATCATGTGGAGTCATATGTCATGTGTCAAAAAATTTATATATCTAGAGGAGCTTACTGTAAGATTACTAAAAGCTTACTGTACTCTGTACCTTTCCGAGCACGAGCTGAATGCTAATTGGCTGTCAACTGTCTGTCAATACTCCAAACCAGAAAGTGTTGGCAGCCATCTTGTGCATCGGTAGACTGAGGCACAAGAAAGCAGAAAAACAAACCTGTAAAATGCAAAAAGGGCGCAGGGTAGAAACATCCTGCCCCCTAGGCCTGCTCTGGGTGTTTCACAAGGACCCCAAAGGCCCCCCCAAATTTTTGGGGGGACAAAAACCACGGGGGACGAGTACCATACAAGTCCTGTAAGCTTACTGTAAGCTTACTGTACTCTGTACCTGCACGAGCTGAATGCTAATTGGCTGTCAACTGTCTGTCAACACTCCAAACCAGAAAGTGTTGGCCGCCATCTTGTGCCTCGGTAGACTGAGGCACAAGAAAGCAGAAAAACAAACAAGTAGAACGCAAAAAGGGGGAAGGGTAGAAACCCCCTGACCCCCAAGGCCTGCTCAGGGATCCCACAAGGCCCCCCATTATTTTTGTTTACAAAAACTGCAGAGTACGAGTACTGTACAAGCACAGTAAGCTTCCCGAGCATGAGCTGAATGCTAATTGGCTGCCAACTGTCTGTAAACACTCCAAACAATCATGTGTCATGTGTTGTCATGTGTCATCACGTGTCATGTGTCATGTGCTGTTATGTGTCATGTGCTGTCATGTGTCATCATGTGTCATCTTGTGTCCTGTGGTGTCATGTGTCATCATGTAGTGCCATGTAATGTCATGTGTTGTCAGTCATGTGTTGTCATGTGGTGTCATGTGTCATCACGTGTCACGTGTCATGTGTCATGTGGTGTCATGTGTCATGTAGTGTCATGTGAGATGACATGTGATGTCATGTCATGTGGTGTCATGTATCATGTGATGTCATGTGTCATGTGGTGTCATGTGTCATGTGGTGTCATGTGTCATCATGTGGTGTCATGTGTCATGTATCGTCATGTGTTGTCATGTGATGTCATGTGTCATGTGGTGTCAAGTTTCATGTATCGTCATGTCATGTGTTGTCATGTGGTGGCATGTGTCATGTGATGTCATGTGTTGTCAGTCATGTGGTGTCATGTGGTGTCATGTGTCATCATGTGTCATGTCATCATGTGTCATGTGTCATCATGTGTTGTCATGTGTCATCATGTGGTGCCATGTGACATCATGTGTCATGTGATGTCATGTGGTGTCATGTGTCATCATGTGTCATGTGTCATTATGTGGTGCCATGTGACATCATGTGTCGTGGTGTCATGTGGTATCATGTGTCAACATGTCATGTGTCATCACGTGTCATGTGGTGTCATGTGTCATGTGGTGTCATGTGTCATGTGTCATGTGATGTCATGTGTCATATGTGGTCATGTGATGTCATGTGTCATGTGTTGTCATGTGATGTCATGTGTCATGTGATGTCATGTGTCACGTGTCATGTGATGTCATGTGTCATGTGATGTCATGTGTCATGTGGTGTCATGTGGTGACATGATGTGTCATGTATCGTCACGTGTCATGTGATGTCATGTGTCATGTGATATCATGTGTCATGTGTTGTCATGTGGTGTCATCATGTGTCATGTGTCATCATGTATCATGTGATGTCATGTGTCATGTGGTGTCATGTGTCATGTGGTGTCATGTGTCATCATGTGGTGTCATGTGTCATGTATCGTCATGTGTTGTCATGTGATGTCATGTGTCATGTGGTGTCAAGTGTCATGTATCGTCATGTGTCATGTGTTGTCATGTGGTGGCATGTGTCATGTGATGTCATGTGTTGTCAGTCATGTGGTGTCATGTGGTGTCATGTGTCATCATGTGTCATGTCATCATGTGTCAAGTGTCATCATGTGGTGTCATGTGTCATCATGTGTCATGTGTCATCATGTGGTGCCATGTGACGTCATGTGTCATGTGGTGTCATGTGGTGTCATGTGTCAACATGTGTCATGTGTCATCACGTGTCATGTGGTGTCATGTGTCATGTGGTGTCATGTGTCATATGTCATGTATCGTCATGTGTCATGTGATGTCATATGTCATATGTTGTCATGTGATGTCATGTGTCATGTGTTGTCATGTGATGTCATGTGTCATGTGATGTCATGTGTCATGTGATGTCATGTGTCATGTGATGTCATGTGTCATGTGGTGTCATGTGGTGACATGATGTATCATGTATCGTCACGTGTCATGTGATGTCATGTGTCATGTGATATCATGTGTCATGTGTTGTCATGTGGTGTCATCATGTGTCATGTGTCATCACATGTCATGTGATGGCATGTGTCATGTGGTGTCATGTGATGGCATGTGTCATGTGATGTCATGTGTCATGTGGTGTCATGTGGTGTCATGTGGTGTCATGTGTCATGTATCATCATGTGTCATGTGTTGTCATGTCATGTCATGTGGTGTCATGTGTCATGTGATGTCATGTCATGTGTTGTCATGTGATGTAATGTGTCATGTGATGTCATGTGTCATCATGTGTCATGTGTTGTCATGTGGTGTCATGTGTCATCACGTGTCATGTGTCATGTGGTATCGTGTCATGAGGTGTCATGTGGTGTCATGTGTCATGTATCGTCATGTGTCATGTGTTGTCATGTGGTGTCATGTGTCATGTATCGTCATGTGTCATCATGTGTCATCTTGTGTAATGTGGTGTCATGTGTCATCATGTGGTGCCATGTGACGTCATGTGTTGTCAGTCATGTGTTGTCATGTGGTGTCATTTGTTATCACATGTCATGTGTCATTTGGTGTCATGTGTCATGTAGTGTCATGTGATGCCATGTGTCATGTGTTGTCATGTGATGTCATGTGTCATGTGTTGTCATGTGTCATCACTTGTCATGTTTCATGTGGTGTCATGTGTCATGTGGTGTCATGTGTCATCATGTGTAATGTGATGTCATTTGTCATGTGTTGTCATGTGATGTCATGTGTCATGTAGTGTCATGTGTCATGTGGTGTCATGTGTCATGTATCGCCATGTGTCATGTGATGTCATGTGTCATGTGTTGTCATGTGATGTCATGTGTCATATGATGTCATGTGCCATGTGTTGTCATGTGATGTCATGTGTCATATGGTGTCATGTGTCATCATGTGTCATGTGTTGTCATGTGGTACATGACACATGTGGTGTCATGTGTCATATGTTGTCATGTGTCAAGTGATGTCATGTGTCATCACGTGTCATGTTTCATGTGGTGTCATGTTTCATGTATCATCATGTGTCATGTGATGTCATGTGTCATGTGATGTCATGTGTCATGTGTTGTAATTTGTCATGTGTTGTCATATGTCATCACGTGTCATGTGTCATCACGTGTCATGTGTCATGTGCTGTCATGTGGTGTCATGTGTCATCATGTGTTGTCATGTGTCATCATGTGTTGCCATGTGTCATCATGTGTTGTCATGTGTCATCATATGATGCCATTTGACGTCATGTGTCATGTGATGTCATGTGGTGTCATGTGGTGTCATGTGTCCTCATGTGTCATGTCTTGTCATGTGGTGTCATGTGTCATCACGTGTCATGTGTCATGTGTCGTCATGTGTCATGTAGTGTCATGTGTCATGTGATGTCATGTGTCATGTGTTGTCATGTGATGTCATGTGTCATGTGGTGTCATGTGTCATGTGATGTCATGTGTCATGTTGTGTCATGTGTCATGTGGTGTCATGTGTGTCATCACATGTCATTTGGTGTCGTGTCATGTGGTGGCATGTGTCATGTGATGTCATGTGTCATGTGTTGTCATGTGATGTCATGTATCATGTGGTGTCATGTGGTGTCATGTGTCATGTATCATCATGTGTCATGTGGTGTCATGTGATGTCATGTGATGTCATGTGTCATGTAGTGTCATGTGTCATCATGTGTCATGTGTTGTCACGTGGTGTCATGTGTCATCACATGTCTTGTGTCATGTGGTGTCATGTGTCATGTATCGTCATGTGTCTTGTGATGTCGTGTCATCTGGTCTCATGTGTCATATGGTGACATGTGGTGTCGTGTCATGTATTTTCATTTGTCATGTGATGTCATGTGTCATGTGATGTAATTTGTCATGTGTTGTCATATGTCATCACGTGTCATGTGTCATCACGTGTCATGTGTCATGTGCTGTCATGTGGTGTCATGTGTCATCATGTGTTGTCATGTGTCATCATGTGTTGCCATGTGTCATCATGTGTTGTCATGTGTCATCATATGATGCCATGTGACGTCATGTGTCATGTGATGTCATGTGGTGTCATGTGGTGTCATGTGTCCTCATGTGTCATGTGGTATCATGTGTCATCACGTGTCATGTGTCATGTGTCGTCATGTGTCATATAGTGTCATGTGATGTCATGTGTCATGTGTTGTCATGTGATGTCATGTGTCATGTGGTGTCATGTGTCATGTGATGTCATGTGTCATGTGGTGTCATGTGTCATGTGGTGTCATGTGTGTCATCACATGTCATTTGGTGTCGTGTCATGTGGTGGCATGTGTCATGTATCATCATGTGTCGTGTGATGTCATGTGTTGTCATGTGATGTCATGTGTCATGTGGTGTCATGTGTCATGTGGTGTCATGTGTCATGTATCATCATGTGTCATGTGTCATATGGTGTCATGTCATGTGTCATGTGGTGTCATGTGAGGTCATGTGTCCTGTGTTGTCATGTGATGTCATGTGAGGTCATGTGTCATGTGTTGTCATGTGATGTCATGTGTCATGTGTTGTCATGTGTCATCATGTGTCATGTTTCATCATGTGTCATGTGTTGTCACGTGGTGTCATGTCATCACGTGTCTTGTGTCACGTGGTGTCATGTGTCATGAGGTGTCATGTGGTGTCATGTATTGTCATGTGTCATGTGTTGTCATGCGATGGCATGTGTCATGTGGTGACATATGTCATGTGATGTCATGTGTCATGTGGTGACATGTTACATGTATCGTCATGTGTCATGTGATGTCATGTGGTGTCATGTGTCATCACGTGTCTTGTGTCACGTGGTGTCATGTGTCATGAGGTGTCATGTATCGTCATGTGTCATGTGATGTCATGTGTCATGTGATGTCATGTGTCATGTGGTGACATGTGGTGTCATGTGTCATGTGGTGTCATGTATTGACATGTCATGTGTCATGTGGTGTCATGTATCGTCATGTGTCATATGATGTCATGTGTCATGTTTCAAAAAATGTATATATCTAGAGGAGCTTACTGTCAGATTACTGTAAGCTTACTGTACTCTGTACCTGCACGAGCTGAATGCTAATTGGCTGTCAACTGTCTGTCAACACTCCAAACCAGAAAGTGTTGGCCGCCATCTTGTGCCTCGGTAGACTGAGGCACAAGAAAGCAGAAAAACAAACAAGTAGAACGCAAAAAGGGGGCAGGGTAGAAACCCCCTGACCCCCAAGGCTTGCTCAGGGATCCCACAAGGACCCCCAAGGCCCCCCATTATTTTTGTTTACAAAAACTGCAGAGTACGAGTACTGTACAAGCACAGTAAGCTTACTGTAATCTGTACCTTCCCGAGCATGAGCTGAATGCTAATTGGCTGCCAACTGTCTGTAAACACTCCAAACAATCATGGGTCATGTGTTGTCATGTGTCATCACGTGTCATGTGTCATGTGCTGTTATGTGTCATGTGCTGTCATGTGTCATCATGTGTCATCTTGTGTCCTGTGGTGTCATGTGTCATCATGTAGTGCCATGTGATGTCATGTGTTGTCAGTCATGTATTGTCATGTGGTGTCATGTGTCATCACATGTCACATGTCATGTGTCATGTGGTGTCATGTGTCATGTAGTGTCATGTGAGATGACATGTGATGTCATGTCATGTGGTGTCATGTATCATGTGATGTCATGTGTCATGTGGTGTCATGTGTCATGTGGTGTCATGTGTCATCATGTGGTGTCATGTGTCATGTATCGTCATGTGTTGTCATGTGATGTCATGTGTCATGTGGTGTCAAGTGTCATGTATCGTCATGTGTCATGTGTTGTCATGTGGTGGCATGTGTCATGTGATGTCATGTGTTGTCAGTCATGTGGTGTCATGTGGTGTCATGTGTCATCATGTGTCATGTCATCATGTGTCATGTGTCATCATGTGTTGTCATGTGTCATCATGTGGTGCCATGTGACATCATGTGTCATGTGACGTCATGTGGTGTCATGTGTCATCATGTGTCATGTGTCATCATGTGGTGCCATGTGATGTCATGTGCCATGTGGTGTCATGTGGTGTCATGTGTCAACATGTGTCATGTGTCATCACGTGTCATGTGGTGTCATGTGTCATGTATCGTCATGTGTCATATGTTGTCATGTGATGTCATGTGTCATGTGTTGTCATGTGATGTCATGTGTCATGTGATGTCATGTGTCATGTGTCATGTGATGTCATGTGTCATGTGATGTCATGTGTCATGTGGTGTCATGTGGTGACATGATGTGTCATGTATCGTCACGTGTCATGTGATGTCATGTGTCATGTGATATCATGTGTCATGTGTTGTCATGTGGTGTCATGTGTCATCATGTATCATGTGATGTCATGTGTCATGTGGTGTCATGTGTCATCATGTGGTGTCATGTGTCATGTATCGTCATGTGTTGTCATGTGATGTCATGTGTCATGTGGTGTCAAGTGTCATGTATCGTCATGTGTCATGTGTTGTCATGTGGTGGCATGTGTCATGTGATGTCATGTGTTGTCAGTCATGTGGTGTCATGTGGTGTCATGTGTCATGTCATCATGTGTCATCATGTGTTGTCATGTGTCATCATGTGGTGCCATGTGACATCATGTGTCATGTGATGTCATGTGGTGTCATGTGTCATCATGTGTCATGTGTCATCATGTGGTGCCATGTGACGTCATGTGGCATGTGGTGTCATGTGGTGTCATGTGTCAACATGTGTCATGTGTCATCATGTGTCATGTGGTGTCATGTGGTGTCATGTGTCATGTGTCATGTATTGTCATGTGTCATGTGATGTCATGTGTCATGTGTTGTCATGTGATGTCATGTGTCATGTGATGTCATGTGTCATGTGTCATGTGATGTCATGTGTCATGTGATGTCATGTGTCATGTGGTGTCATGTGGTGACATGATGTGTCATGTATCGTCACGTGTCATGTGATGTCATGTGTCATGTGATATCATGTCATGTGTTGTCATGTGGTGTCATCATGTGTCATGTGTCATCACATGTCATGTGATGGCATGTGTCATGTGGTGTCATGTGATGGCATGTGTCATGTGATGTCATGTGTCATGTGGTGTCATGTGGTGTCATGTGGTGTCGTGTCATGTATCATCATGTGTCATATGTTGTCATGTCATGTGTCATGTGGTGTCATGTGTCATGTGATGTCATGTCATGTGTTGTCATGTGATGTCATGTGTCATGTGATGTCATGTGTCATCATGTGTCATGTGTTGTCATGTGGTGTCATGTGTCATCACGTGTCATGTCATGTGGTGTCGTGTCATGAGGTGTCATGTGGTGTCATGTGTCATGTATCGTCATGTGTCATGTGTTGTCATGTGGTGTCATGTGTCATGTATCGTCATGTGTCATCATGTGTCATCTTGTGTAATGTGGTGTCATGTGACGTCATGTGTTGTCAGTCATGTGTTGTCATGTGGTGTCATTTGTTATCACGTGTCATGTGTCATGTGGTGTCATGTGTCATGTAGTGTCATGTGATGCCATGTGTCATGTGTTGTCATGTGATGCCATGTGTCATGTGTTGTCATGTGTCATCACGTGTCATGTTTCATGTGGTGTCATGTGTCATGTGGTGTCATGTGTCATCATGTGTCATATGATGTCATTTGTCATGTGTTGTCATGTGATGTCATGTGTCATGTAGTGTCATGTGTCATGTGGTGTCATGTGTCATGTATCGCCATGTGTCATGTGATGTCATGTGTTATGTGTTGTCATGTGATGTCATGTGTCATATGATGTCATGTGCCATGTGTTGTCATGTGATGTCATGTGTCATATGGTGTCATGTGTCATCATGTGTTGTCATGTGGTACATGACACATGTGGTGTCATGTGTCATGTGTTGTCATGTGTCAAGTGATGTCATGTGTCATCATGTGTCATGTTTCATGTGGTGTCATGTTTCATGTATCGTCATGTGTCATGTGATGTCATGTGTCATGTGATGTCATGTGTCATGTGTTGTCATGTGATGTCATGTATTATGTGTCATGTGGTGTCATGTGTCATGTATCGTCATGTGTCATGTGATGTCATGTGTCATGTGTTGTCATGTGATATCATGTGTTATATGGTGTCATGTGTCATGTGATGTCATGTGCCATATGCATCGGTAGATGTGATATCATGTGTCATGTGGTGTCATGTGTCATGTGATGTCATGTGCCATGTGTTGTCATGTGATGTCATGTGTCATGTGATGTCATGCGTCATGTGGTGTCATGTGTTTTATCGGAGAAAGACCTAAAACTAGCTGTGCAGTCACTGGTTATCTCAAGAATTGAATATGGATGTACAACTCTAGCAGGTCTTCCAAAAATTTCCATAGCCCCCCTAAAAGCTTGTCTCAATGCAGCGGCAAGACCGGAACGAGGAAATTTGACCACATCACCCCTCACCTGAAGGTGCTAAACTGGCTACCCTTTGAAGCTAGAATACAACTAAAAATGGCATGTATCGCCCACAAAGCGATTCACCACAACACACCCAGATATATTGGCCAGAAAATAGAAATTTCAGGAAGAAACAGACCAGCCCGAAGTGCCAATTTGCTACTGCTGAGACCACCTGTCTTCAGGAAGAAAAAAACTTATGAGAGAGCGTTCTCCGGAGCAGCCCCTAGAATCTGGAACTCTCTGCCTGTGAATATCAGAAAAATTTCGAACATAGCATCGTTTAAGAAGGAAGCTAAGGCCTTCCTCATGAGCAAATTCCTCCCATAGGCAGGCATTTGGCCTTCTATGACTTAACTGTGAGGTTCTTAAGATAACAAAATGAGAAATTGAAGAACAGTGGAATGACTATGCTGAAAATATTACCAACTATGGTGTGCAATATCATTGCTTGTTATATACACTGCTGTATTTATCCTATGCCATTGTTGTAAAGCACTCTGATGCCCATGGGTCTAGTTCGCGCTATAGAAAATTGTTTAAAAATAAATAAATAAATGTGTCATCATGTGTCATGTGGTGTCATGTGTCATCATGTGTCATGTGTTGTCATGTGGTGTCATGTGATGTCATGTGTCAAGTGGTGTCATGTGATGTCATGTGTCATGTGCTGTCATGTGCTGTCGTGTCATGTGTCATGTTGTGTCATATGTCATGTCATCATGTGTCATGTGGTGTCATTTGTCATCATGTGGTGTCATGTGTCATCATGTGTCATGTGGTGTCATGTGTCATATAGTGTCATGTGTCATGTGATGTCATGTGGTGTCATGTGTCATGTGGTGTCATGTGTCATGCATTGTCATGTGTTGTCATGTGATGTCATGTGTCATCATGTGTCATGTGTCATCACGTGTCTTGTGTCATGTGTCATGTATCGTCATGTGTCATGTGATGTCCTGTGTCATGTGATGTCATGTGTCATGTGGTGACATGTGGTGTCATGTATCGTCATGTCATGTGATGGCATGTGTCTTGTGATGTCATGTGGTGTCATGTGTCATGTGTCATGTGTCATGTGGAGTCATATGTCATGTGTCAAAAAATGTATATATCTAGAGGAGCTTACTGTAAGATTACTGTAAGCTTACTGTACTCTGTACCTTTCCGAGCACGAGCTGAATGCTAATTGGTTGTCAACTGTCTGTCAACACTCCAAACCAGAAAGTGTTGGCCGTCATCTTGCGCCTCGGTAGACTGAGGCACAAGAAAGCAGAATAACAAACGTGTAAAACGCAAAAAGGGGGCAGGGTAGAAACACCCTGCCCCCTAGGCCTGCTCTGGGTGTTTCACAAGGACCCCAAAGGCCCCCCCCCAAAATGTTTGGGGGACAAAAAGCATGGCGGACGAGTACCATACGAGTCCTGTAAGCTTACTGTAAGCTTACTGTACTCTGTACCTGCACGAGCTGAATGCTAATTGGCTGTCAACTGTCTGTCAACACTCCCAACTAGAAAGTGTTGGCCGCCATCTTGTGCCTCGGTAGACTGAGGCACAAGAAAGCAGAAAAACAAACAAGTAGAACGCAAAAAAGGGGCAGGGTAGAAACCCCCTGACCCCCTAGGCCTGCTCAGGGATCCCACAAGGACCCACAAGGCCCCCCATTTGTTTTTTACAAAAACTGCAGAGTACGAGTACTGTACAAGCACAGTAAGCTTACTGTAATCTGTACCTTCCTGAGCACGAGCTGAATGCTAATTGGCTGTTAACTGTCTGTAAACACTCCAAACAATCATGTGTCATGTGTTGTCATGTGTCATCACGTGTCATGTGTCATGTGATGTCATGTGTCATGTGCTGTCATGTGCTGTCATGTGGTGCCATATGTCATGTGTCATCATGTGTCATCTTGTGTCATGTGATGTCATGTGGTGTCATGTGATGTCATGTGTCATGTGGTATCATGTGTCATGAGGTGTCATGTGGTGTCATGTATCGTCATGTGTGATGTCATGTGTCATGTGCCATGTGATGTCATGTCATGTGTAATCACATGTCATGTGTCATGTTGTGTCATGCGTGTCATGTGTCATCACGTGTCATGTGTCATGTGATGTCATGTGGTGTCATGTGTCATCATGTGGTGTCTTGTTGTGTCATGTGATGTCATGTGTCATGTGGTCATGTGTCATGTGGTGTCATGTGTCATCATGTGTCATTTGGTGTCATCACATGTCATGTGCGTCATCACAAGTGGTGTCATGTGGTGTCATGTGTAATGTATCGCCATGTGTCATGTGATGTCATGTGTTGTCATGGGATGTCATGTGTCATGTGGTGTCATGTGTTGTCATGTCATGTTATGTGTCATGTGATGTCATGTGTCATGTGTCATGTGATGTCATGTGTTGTCATGTGGTGTCATGTGATGTCATGTGGTGTCATGTGTCATCATGTCATGTGTTGTCATGTGGTGTCATGTGTCATCACGTGTCATGTGATGTCATGTGTCATGTGGTGTCATGTGTCATGTGCTGTCATGTGTCATGTGGTGTCATATGCCATGTGTCATCATGTCATCTTGTCTCCTGTGGTGTCATGTGTCATCATGTGTTATCATGTGTCATCATGCAGTGCCATGTGACGTCATGTGTTGTCAGTCATGTGGTATCATATGGTGTCATGTCATGTGATGTCATGTGTCATGTGGTGTCATGTCATGTGATGTCATGTGTCATGTGGTATCATGTGTCATCATGTGTCATGTGGTGTCATGTGTCATCATGTGTCATGTGGTGTCATGTGTCATGTATCGTCATGTGTCATGTGATGTCATGTGTCATGTGATGTCATGTGTCATGTGTTGTCATGTGATGTCATGTATCATGTGGTGTCATGTGTCATGTCATCATGTGTCATGTGGTGTCATGTGTCATGTGGTGTCATGTGTCATCATGTGTCATGTGTTGTCACGTGGTGTCATGTGTCATCACATGTCTTGTGTCATGTGGTGTCATGTGTCATGTATCGTTATGTCTTGTGATGTCATGTGTCATGTGGTCTCATGTGTCATGTGATGTCATGTGGTGTCATGTGTCATGTATCATCATTTGTCATGTGATGTCATGTGTTGTCATGTGTCATCACGTGTCATATGTCATGTGGTGTCATGTGTCATCATGTGTCATGTGCTGTCATGTGGTATCATGTGGTGTCATGTGTCATCATGTGTTGTCATGTGTCATCATGTGGTGCCATGTGATGTCATGTGTCATGTGATGTCATGTGGTGTCATGTGGTGTCATGTGTCATCATGTGTCATGTGTCATCATGTGTCATGTGTCATGTGGTATCATGTGTCCTGTAGTGTGATGTGTCATGTGATTTCATGTGTCATGTGTTGTCATGTGATGTCATGTGTCATGTGTTGTCATGTGGTGTCATGTGTCATGTGATGTCATGTGTCATGTGCTGTCATGTGTCATGTGGTGTCATATGCCATGTGTCATCATGTCATCTTGTCTCCTGTGGTGTCATGTGTCATCATGTGTTATCATGTGTCATCATGCAGTGCCATGTGACGTCATGTGTTGTCAGTCATGTGGTGTCATATGGTGTCATGTGGTGTCATGTCATGTGATGTCATGTGTCATGTGGTGTCATGTGTCATCATGTATCATGTGGTGTCATGTGTCATCATGTTTCATGTGGTGTCATGTGTCATGTATCGTCATGTGTCATGTGATGTCATGTGTCATGTGATGTCATGTGTCATGTGTTGTCATGTGATGTCATGTGTCATGTGTCATCATGTGTCATGTGGTGTCATGTGTCATGTGATGTCATGTGTCATGTGGTGTCATGTGGTGTCATGTGTCATGTGTTGTCACGTGGTGTCATGTGTCATCACATGTCTTGTGTCATGTGGTGTCATGTGTCATGTATCGTCATGTCTTATGATGTCATGTGTCATGTGGTCTCATGTGTCATGTGATGTCATGTGTCATGTGGTGTCATGTGTCATGTATCATCATTTGTCATGTGATGTCATGTGTTGTCATGTGTCATCATGTGTCATATGTCATGTGGTGTCATGTGTCATCACGTGTCATGTGCTGTCATGTGGTATCATGTGGTGTCATGTGTCATCATGTGTTGTCATGTGTCATCATGTGGTGCCATGTGACGTCATGTGTCATGTGATGTCATGTGGTGTCATGTGGTGTCATGTGTCATCATGTGTCATGTGGTGTCATGTGTCATCACGTGTCATGTGTCATGTGGTGTCATGTGTCCTGTAGTGTGATGTGTCATGTGATTTCATGTGTCATGTGTTGTCATGTGATGTCATGTGTCATGTGTTGTCATGTCATCATGTGTCATGTGTGTCATGTGATGTCATGTGTCATGTGGTGACATGTGTCATGTGATGTCATGTGTCATATGCTGTCATGTGGTGTCATGTGGTGTCATGTCATCATGTGTTGTCATGTGTCATCATGTGGTGCCATGTGACATCATGTGTCATGTGATGTCATGTGGTGTCATGTGTCATGTGATGTCATGTGTCATGTAGTGTCATGTGTCATCACATGTCATGTATCGTCATGTCATGTTGTGTCATGTGTTGTCATGTGATGTCATGTGTCATGTGATGTCATGTGTCATGTGTTGTCATGTCATCATGTGTCATGTGGTATCATGTGTCATCACGTGTCATGTGTCATGTGGTGTCATGTGTCATGTGTCATGTGATGTCATGTGTCATGTGTTGTCATGTGATGTCATGTATCATGTGGTGTCATGTGCTGTCATGTGTCATGTATCATCATGTGTCATGTGGTGTCATGTGTCATGTGATGTCATGTGATGTCATGTGTCATGTAGTGTCATGTGTCATCATGTGTCATGTGTTGTCACGTGGTGTCATGTGTCATCACATGTCTTGTGTCATGTGGTGTCATGTGTCATGTATCGTCATGTGTCTTGTGATGTTGTGTCATCTGGTCTCATGTGTCATATGGTGACATGTGGTGTCGTGTCATGTATTTTCATTTGTCATGTGATGTCATGTGTCATGTGATGTAATTTGTCATGTGTTGTCATATGTCATCACGTGTCATGTGTCATCACGTGTCATGTGTCATGTGCTGTCATGTGGTGTCATGTGTCATCATGTGTTGTCATGTGTCATCATGTGTTGCCATGTGTCATCATGTGTTGTCATGTGTCATCATATGATGCCATTTGACGTCATGTGTCATGTGATGTCATGTGGTGTCATGTGGTGTCATGTGTCCTCATGTGTCATGTCTTGTCATGTGGTGTCATGTGTCATCACGTGTCATGTGTCATGTGTCGTCATGTGTCATGTAGTGTCATGTGTCATGTGATGTCATGTGTCATGTGTTTTCATGTGATGTCATGTGTCATGTGGTGTCATGTGTCATGTGATGTCATGTGTCATGTTGTGTCATGTGTCATGTGGTGTCATGTGTGTCATCACATGTCATTTGGTGTCGTGTCATGTGGTGGCATGTGTCATGTGATGTCATGTGTCATGTGTTGTCATGTGATGTCATGTATCATGTGGTGTCATGTGGTGTCATGTGTCATGTATCATCATGTGTCATGTGGTGTCATGTGATGTCATGTGATGTCATGTGTCATGTAGTGTCATGTGTCATCATGTGTCATGTGTTGTCACGTGGTGTCATGTGTCATCACATGTCTTGTGTCATATGGTGTCATGTGTCATGTATCGTCATGTGTCTTGTGATGTCGTGTCATCTGGTCTCATGTGTCATATGGTGACATGTGGTGTCGTGTCATGTATTTTCATTTGTCATGTGATGTCATGTGTCATGTGATGTAATTTGTCATGTGTTGTCATATGTCATCACGTGTCATGTGTCATCACGTGTCATGTGTCATGTGCTGTCATGTGGTGTCATGTGTCATCATGTGTTGTCATGTGTCATCATGTGTTGCCATGTGTCATCATGTGTTGTCATGTGTCATCATATGATGCCATGTGACGTCATGTGTCATGTGATGTCATGTGGTGTCATGTGGTGTCATGTGTCCTCATGTGTCATGTGGTGTCATGTGTCATCATGTGTCATGTGTCATGTGTCGTCATGTGTCATATAGTGTCATGTGATGTCATGTGTCATGTGTTGTCATGTGATGTCATGTGTCATGTGGTGTCATGTGTCATGTGATGTCATGTGTCATGTGGTGTCATGTGTCATGTGGTGTCATGTGTGTCATCACATGTCATTTGGTGTCGTGTCATGTGGTGGCATGTGTCATGTATCATCATGTGTCATGTGATGTCATGTGTTGTCATGTGATGTCATGTGTCATGTGGTGTCATGTGTCATGTGGTGTCATGTGTCATGTATCATCATGTGTCATGTGTCATATGGTGTCATGTCATGTGTCATGTGGTGTCATGTGAGGTCATGTGTCCTGTGTTGTCATGTGATGTCATGTGAGGTCATGTGTCATGTGTTGTCATGTGATGTCATGTGTCATGTGTTGTCATGTGTCATCATGTGTCATGTTTCATCATGTGTCATGTGTTGTCACGTGGTGTCATGTCATCACGTGTCTTGTGTCACGTGGTGTCATGTGTCATGAGGTGTCATGTGGTGTCATGTATCGTCATGTGTCATGTGTTGTCATGCGATGGCATGTGTCATGTGGTGACATATGTCATGTGATGTCATGTGTCATGTGGTGACATGTTACATGTATCGTCATGTGTCATGTGATGTCATGTGGTGTCATGTGTCATCACGTGTCTTGTGTCACGTGGTGTCATGTGTCATGAGGTATCATGTATCGTCATGTGTCATGTGATGTCATGTGTCATGTGATGTCAGGTGACATGTGGTGTCATGTGTCATGTGGTGTCATGTATTGACATGTCATGTGTCATGTGGTGTCATGTATCGTCATGTGTCATATGATGTCATGTGTCATGTTTCAAAAAATGTATATATCTAGAGGAGCTTACTGTCAGATTACTGTAAGCTTACTGTACTCTGTACCTGCACGAGCTGAATGCTAATTGGCTGTCAACTGTCTGTCAACACTCCAAACCAGAAAGTGTTGGCCGCCATCTTGTGCCTCGGTAGACTGAGGCACAAGAAAGCAGAAAAACAAACAAGTAGAACGCAAAAAGGGGGCAGGGTAGAAACCCCCTGACCCCCAAGGCCTTCTCAGGGATCCCACAAGGACCCCCAAGGCCCCCCATTATTTTTGTTTACAAAAACTGCAGAGTACGAGTACTGTACAAGCACAGTAAGCTTACTGTAATCTGTACCTTCCCGAGCATGAGCTGAATGCTAATTGGCTGCCAACTGTCTGTAAACACTCCAAACAATCATGGGTCATGTATTGTCATGTGTCATCACGTGTCATGTGTCATGTGCTGTTATGTGTCATGTGCTGTCATGTGTCATCATGTGTCATCTTGTGTCCTGTGGTGTCATGTGTCATCATGTAGTGCCATGTGATGTCATGTGTTGTCAGTCATGTATTGTCATGTGGTGTCATGTGTCATCACATGTCACATGTCATGTGTCATGTGGTGTCATGTGTCATGTAGTGTCATGTGAGATGACATGTGATGTCATGTCATGTGGTGTCATGTATCATGTGATGTCATGTGTCATGTGGTGTCATGTGTCATGTGGTGTCATGTGTCATCATGTGGTGTCATGTGTCATGTATCGTCATGTGTTGTCATGTGATGTCATGTGTCATGTGGTGTCAAGTGTCATGTATCGTCATGTGTCATGTGTTGTCATGTGGTGGCATGTGTCATGTGATGTCATGTGTTGTCAGTCATGTGGTGTCATGTGGTGTCATGTGTCATCATGTGTCATGTCATCATGTGTCATGTTTCATCATGTGTTGTCATGTGTCATCATGTGGTGCCATGTGACATCATGTGTCATGTGATGTCATGTTGTGTCATGTGTCATCATGTGTCATGTGTCATCATGTGGTGCCATGTGATGTCATGTGCCATGTGGTGTCATGTGGTGTCATGTGTCAACATGTGTCATGTGTCATCACGTGTCATGTGGTGTCATGTGTCATGTATCGTCATGTGTCATATGTTGTCATGTGATGTCATGTGTCATGTGTTGTCATGTGATGTCATGTGTCATGTGATGTCATGTGTCATGTGTCATGTGATGTCATGTGTCATGTGATGTCATGTGTCATGTGATATCATGTGTCATGTGTTGTCATGTGGTGTCATGTGTCATCATGTATCATGTGATGTCATGTGTCATGTGGTGTCATGTGTCATGTGGTGTCATGTGTCATCATGTGGTGTCATGTGTCATGTATCGTCATGTGTTGTCATGTGATGTCATGTGTCATGTGGTGTCAAGTGTCATGTATCGTCATGTGTCATGTGTTGTCATGTGGTGGCATGTGTCATGTGATGTCATGTGTTGTCAGTCATGTGGTGTCATGTGGTGTCATGTGTCATCATGTGTCATGTCATCATGTGTCATCATGTGTTGTCATGTGTCATCATGTGGTGCCATGTGACATCATGTGTCATGTGATGTCATGTGGTGTCATGTGTCATCATGTGTCATGTGTCATCATGTGGTGCCATGTGACGTCATGTGGCATGTGGTGTCATGTGGTGTCATGTGTCAACATGTGTCATGTGTCATCATGTGTCATGTGGTGTCATGTGGTGTCATGTGTCATGTGTCATGTATCGTCATGTGTCATGTGATGTCATGTGTCATGTGTTGTCATGTGATGTCATGTGTCATGTGATGTCATGTGTCATGTGATGTCATGTGTCATGTGATGTCATGTGTCATGTGGTGTCATGTGGTGACATGATGTGTCATGTATCGTCACGTGTCATGTGATGTCATGTGTCATGTGATATCATGTCATGTGTTGTCATGTGGTGTCATCATGTGTCATGTGTCATCACATGTCATGTGATGGCATGTGTCATGTGGTGTCATGTGATGGCATGTGTCATGTGATGTCATGTGTCATGTGGTGTCATGTGGTGTCATGTGGTGTCGTGTCATGTATCATCATGTGTCATATGTTGTCATGTCATGTGTCATGTGGTGTCATGTGTCATGTGATGTCATGTCATGTGTTGTCATGTGATGTCATGTGTCATGTGATGTCATGTGTCATCATGTGTCATGTGTTGTCATGTGGTGTCATGTGTCATCACGTGTCATGTCATGTGGTGTCGTGTCATGAGGTGTCATGTTGTGTCATGTGTCATGTATCGTCATGTGTCATGTGTTGTCATGTGGTGTCATGTGTCATGTATCGTCATGTGTCATCATGTGTCATCTTGTGTAATGTGGTGTCATGTGACGTCATATGTTGTCAGTCATGTGTTGTCATGTGGTGTCATTTGTTATCACGTGTCATGTGTCATGTGGTGTCATGTGTCATGTAGTGTCATGTGATGCCATGTGTCATGTGTTGTCATGTGATGCCATGTGTCATGTGTTGTCATGTGTCATCACGTGTCATGTTTCATGTGGTGTCATGTGTCATGTGGTGTCATGTGTCATCATGTGTCATGTGATGTCATTTGTCATGTGTTGTCATGTGATGTCATGTGTCATGTAGTGTCATGTGTCATGTGGTGTCATGTGTCATGTATCGCCATGTGTCATGTGATGTCATGTGTTATGTGTTGTCATGTGATGTCATGTGTCATATGATGTCATGTGCCATGTGTTGTCATGTGATGTCATGTGTCATATGGTGTCATGTGTCATCATGTGTTGTCATGTGGTACATGACACATGTGGTGTCATGTGTCATGTGTTGTCATGTGTCAAGTGATGTCATGTGTCATCATGTGTCATGTTTCATGTGGTGTCATGTTTCATGTATCGTCATGTGTCATGTGATGTCATGTGTCATGTGATGTCATGTATCATGTGTTGTCATGTGATGTCATGTATTATGTGTCATGTGGTGTCATGTGTCATGTATCGTCATGTGTCATGTGATGTCATGTGTCATGTGTTGTCATGTGATATCATGTGTTATATGGTGTCATGTGTCATGTGATGTCATGTGCCATATGCATCGGTAGATGTGATATCATGTGTCATGTGGTGTCATGTGTCATGTGATGTCATGTGCCATGTGTTGTCATGTGATGTCATGTGTCATGTGATGTCATGTGTCATGTGGTGTCATGTGTTTTATCGGAGAAAGACCTAAAACTAGCTGTGCAGTCACTGGTTATCTCAAGAATTGAATATGGATGTACAACTCTAGCAGGTCTTCCAAAAATTTCCATAGCCCCCCTAAAAGCTTGTCTCAATGCAGCGGCAAGACCGGAACGAGGAAATTTGACCACATCACCCCTCACCTGAAGGTGCTAAACTGGCTACCCTTTGAAGCTAGAATACAACTAAAAATGGCATGTATCGCTCACAAAGCGATTCACCACAACACACCCAGATATATTGGCCAGAAAATAGAAATTTCAGGAAGAAACAGACCAGCCCGAAGTGCCAATTTGCTACTGCTGAGACCACCTGTCTTCAGGAAGAAAAAAACTTATGAGAGAGCGTTCTCCGGAGCAGCCCCTAGAATCTGGAACTCTCTGCCTGTGAATATCAGAAAAATTTCGAACATAGCATCGTTTAAGAAGGAAGCTAAGGCCTTCCTCATGAGCAAATTCCTCCCATAGGCAGGCATTTGGCCTTCTATGACTTAACTGTGAGGTTCTTAAGATAACAAAATGAGAAATTGAAGAACAGTGGAATGACTATGCTGAAAATATTACCAACTATGGTGTGCAATATCATTGCTTGTTATATACACTGCTGTATTTATCCTATGCCATTGTTGTAAAGCACTCTGATGCCCATGGGTCTAGTTCGCGCTATAGAAAATTGTTTAAAAATAAATAAATAAATGTGTCATCATGTGTCATGTGGTGTCATGTGTCATCATGTGTCATGTGTTGTCATGTGGTGTCATGTGATGTCATGTGTCAAGTGGTGTCATGTGATGTCATGTGTCATGTGCTGTCATGTGCTGTCGTGTCATGTGTCATGTTGTGTCATATGTCATGTCATCATGTGTCATGTGGTGTCATTTGTCATCATGTGGTGTCATGTGTCATCATGTGTCATGTGGTGTCATGTGTCATATAGTGTCATGTGTCATGTGATGTCATGTGGTGTCATGTGTCATGTGGTGTCATGTGTCATGCATTGTCATGTGTTGTCATGTGATGTCATGTGTCATCATGTGTCATGTGTCATCACGTGTCTTGTGTCATGTGTCATGTATCGTCATGTGATGTCCTGTGTCATGTGATGTCATGTGTCATGTGGTGACATGTGGTGTCATGTATCGTCATGTCATGTGATGGCATGTGTCTTGTGATGTCATGTGGTGTCATGTGTCATGTGTCATGTGTCATGTGGAGTCATATGTCATGTGTCAAAAAATGTATATATCTAGAGGAGCTTACTGTAAGATTACTGTAAGCTTACTGTACTCTGTACCTTTCCGAGCACGAGCTGAATGCTAATTGGTTGTCAACTGTCTGTCAACACTCCAAACCAGAAAGTGTTGGCCGTCATCTTGCGCCTCGGTAGACTGAGGCACAAGAAAGCAGAATAACAAACGTGTAAAACGCAAAAAGGGGGCAGGGTAGAAACACCCTGCCCCCTAGGCCTGCTCTGGGTGTTTCACAAGGACCCCAAAGGCCCCCCCCCCAAAATGTTTGGGGGACAAAAAGCACGGCGGACGAGTACCATACGAGTCCTGTAAGCTTACTGTAAGCTTACTGTACTCTGTACCTGCACGAGCTGAATGCTAATTGGCTGTCAACTGTCTGTCAACACTCCCAACTAGAAAGTGTTGGCCGCCATCTTGTGCCTCGGTAGACTGAGGCACAAGAAAGCAGAAAAACAAACAAGTAGAATGCAAAAAAGGGGCAGGGTAGAAACCCCCTGACCCCCTAGGCCTGCTCAGGGATCCCACAAGGACCCACAAGGCCCCCCATTTGTTTTTTACAAAAACTGCAGAGTACGAGTACTGTACAAGCACAGTAAGCTTACTGTAATCTGTACCTTCCTGAGCACGAGCTGAATGCTAATTGGCTGTTAACTGTCTGTAAACACTCCAAACAATCATGTGTCATGTGTTGTCATGTGTCATCACGTGTCATGTGTCATGTGATGTCATGTGTCATGTGCTGTCATGTGCTGTCATGTGGTGCCATATGTCATGTGTCATCATGTGTCATCTTGTGTCATGTGATGTCATGTGTCATGTGCTGTCATGTGCTGTCGTGTCATGTGTCATGTGGTGTCATATGTCATGTCATCATGTGTCATGTGGTGTCATTTGTCATCATGTGTTGTCATGTGTCATCATGTGGTGCCATGTGACGTCATGTGTTGTCAGTCATGTGGTGTCATGTGGTGTCATGTGTTGTCATGTGGTGTCATGTCATGTGGTGTCATGTGTCATCATGTGTCATGTGTTGTCACGTGGTGTCATGTGTCATCACATGTCTTGTGTCATGTGGTGTCATGTGTCATGTATCGTCATGTGTCTTGTGATGTCATGTGTCATCTGGTCTCATGTGTCATATGGTGACATGTGGTGTTGTGTCATGTATTTTCATTTGTCATGTGATGTCATGTGTCATGTGATGTAATTTGTCATGTGTTGTCATATGTCATCACGTGTCATGTGTCATCACGTGTCATGTGTCATGTGCTGTCATGTGGTGTCATGTGTCATCATGTGTTGTCATGTGTCATCATGTGTTGCCATGTGTCATCATGTGTTGTCATGTGTCATCATATGATGCCATGTGACGTCATGTGTCATGTGATGTCATGTGGTGTCATGTGGTGTCATGTGTCCTCATGTGTCATGTCTTGTCATGTGGTGTCATGTCATCACGTGTCATGTGTCATGTGTCATGTGGTGTCATGTGTCATGTAGTGTCATGTGTCATGTGATGTCATGTGTCATGTGTTGTCATGTGATGTCATGTGTCATGTGGTGTCATGTGTCATGTGATGTCATGTGTCATGTGGTGTCATGTGTCATGTGATGTCATGTGTCATGTGGTGTCTTGTGTCATGTGGTGTCATGTGTGTCATCACATGTCATTTGGTGTCGTGTCATGTGGTGGCATGTGTCATGTATCATCATTTGTCGTGTGATGTCATGTGTCATGTGATGTCATGTGTCATGTGGTGTCATGTGTCATGTGGTGTCATGTGTCATGTATCATCATGTGTCATGTGTCATATGTTGTCATGTCATGTGTCATGTGGTATCATGTGAGGTCATGTGTCATGTGTTGTCATGTGATGTCATGTGAGGTCATGTGTCATGTGTTGTCATGTGATGTCATGTGTCATGTGTTGTCATGTGTCATCATGTGTCATGTGTCATCATGTGTCATGTGTTGTCACGTGGTGTCATGTCATCATGTGTCTTGTTTCACGTGGTGTCATGTGTCATGAGGTGTCATGTATCGTCATATGTCATGTGTTGTCATGCGATGGCATGTGTCATGTGGTGTCATGTGTCATGTGATGTCATGTGTCATGTGGTGACATGTGTCATGTATCGTCATGTGTCATGTGATGTCATGTGGTGTCATGTGTCATCACGTGTCTTGTGTCACGTGGTGTCATGTGTCATGTATTGTCATGTGTCATGTGATGTCATGTGTCATGTGATGTCATGTGTCATGTGGTGACATGTGGTGTCATGTGTCATGTGGTGTCATGTATTGACATGATGTCATGTCATGTGGTGTCATGTATCGTCATGTGTCATGTGATGTCATGTGTTGTCATGTGATGTCATGTGTCATGTGGTGTCATGTGGTGCCACTCGACTCAACGCTAGAGGGGATTTAATTTAATGTATTTAATTACCGCGCTTGTAGTCCTCTAGCTGCCGCTTGTCACTATTTACAGTGTTGTGCGCTGGGCAGGTAGAATACGCGCTGTTTGTGACTCTGACCCCATTTAAACATCGCGCCATTTTGTTGTTGTTGTTGTTGTACTTCGGAGCCTTCCCCTACGACCTGATCCCGCCTCCCAGCTGATCCTCCCTCCCACTGACCACACAGCCTAGCCCCCACCTCCAGTCGCGCTGTGACCTGCCTGACGCGCTCAGAGAAGGTCGCTCCCCAAGCTGCTGCTTTGGTATCGTTACTGCTTACTGCTTCTCTGTTCTCTGTGCCTCTCGCTACTGCTGCCTGTGATAACGTTAGAGCGTATTTAATTAATTAATTACCGCGCTTGTGATCTCCCGTGTTGAAACAATTAATCATTGCGCTGGGCACTCCACTAGCTGCCACTCGACTCAACGCTAGAGGGGATTTAATTTAATTTATTTAATTACCGCGCTTGTAGTCCTCTAGCTGCCGCTTGTCACTATTTACAGTGTTGTGCGCTGGGCAGGTAGAATACGCGCTGTTTGTGACTCTGACCCCATTTAAACATCGCGCCATTTTGTTGTTGTTGTTGTTGTACTTCGGAGCCTTCCCCTATGACCTGATCCCGCCTCCCAGCTGATCCTCCCTCGCCCCTCCCCTCCCACCATCCATATATGACAGAAGCCTATGCGCGCAGCGTTTACGCGCAGCGACCGCGCCCAATCCGCGCCGAAGGTGCGCCAAAGGTAAGCCCGTCTTCGCCCGTCCGCGCCTGGACCGCGCCCAGCGCCATACCCCCTGCTCCTCGCCTTGCCCAGCCCTCCCGCCTCACTTACGATGCCGCCACCCTCCTAGCCCTTAACCCCGGTCGCGCCCCCAACTGCGTCCTAGCCGCTCCTGGACACACCCATGGACCCTTCTCATGCTACTCCTGCAAATTCATCGGCACCGACAACATCTCCGCTACAACCACACCTCAGATTCCCGACGCCAACCATCTACAATGCATCTTACTCAACACCCGTTCGGTCCACAGACACGCCATTGACCCTGGAATCTACTAGACACCATCTCTCCGGACGTCGCCTTCCTTACAGAAACATGGATGAACGCTTCCTCCGCCCCAGACATCACCATTGCCATCCCGGAAGACTATAAGATCACACGCAAGGACTGTACCGGACACACAGGAGGAGGAATCGCTATCGTCCATAAAAAATCAATCCACATCTCAACCAGCTCTGACGTCAACCTCGCCAACTCTGAACACCTTCACTTCCAGATCCACATCGACCCCAAGACCACACTCAGAGGCACCCTCCTTTACAGACCACCAGGACCCCGCTCAAAATTCAGTGAAGACATCACGGACTTCATCACCCCACACGCGCTCCTCTCCAAAGATTACATCCTTCTGGGAGACCTCAACTTTCACCTTGAAAAGAACAACGACCGCAACACCACCACCCTCTTGGACAACCTCGCCAACCTCGGACTTAAACAACTGGTCACCTCCCCCACCCACATCGCAGGTCACACACTCGACCCCATCTTCACCTCCAGCAATCATGTATCCTTCAGCCACACTACGGATCTCCTCTGGACTGACCACAGCTGCGTTCACTTCACCTACAACAAGCCGAAACCCACCAACCACCTCCAACCAACTCTGCAAAGAAACTGGAACAAAGTCACCATCGACCAGATCTCCTCATCGCTCCTTCTAAACACCCCAGCCCACTCTTCTAACCCAGACCAAGCCGCCGCCAACCTCACCCTATGGTTATCCAACACCGCCGATATCCTAGCACCACTGAAAAAACGTCAAAGCAAACCTGGCAGCAAGAATGCCTCCTGGTTCAACGAGGATCTTAAGAAGTCCAAGAAACTCTGCCGCTCCCTTGAAAAGACCTGGAAAAAAGACCCAACCACTAGCACCAAGGACGCCTTCAAAAACGCCACCCGCACACACCACCAACTAATCCGAAAGGCCAAGAAAACAGCACTCAAGGATCGACTAGACAACAACGCCCACAACAGCAAGGAACTCTTCAACATCGTCAAGGAATTTACCAACCCCTCGGCCAACTCCAACGACATCACCCCTTCTCAAGCCCTCTGCGACTCCCTGGCTTTATTCTTCCACAACAAAATTGCAGACATCCACAACAGCTTCGACAACGAACCCGGAGACCAACCCACCCAACCATATGATGAACATCCTCCCCCCTTGAACACTCTTAACGACTGGAACCCAATCTCCACTGAGGACACCATCCGCCTGATGAACTCTATCCACTCAGGATCTCCCACAGACCCATGTCCTCACCACATCTTCAACAAAGCAGACTCCGTCATAGCACCGCACCTCCGAGACGTCATCAACTGCTCCTTCAACTCCGCCACCTTCCCGGAAAGCTGGAAACACGCTGAACTCACCGCCCTTCTGAAAAAACCCACAGCGGACCCCACCGAACTCAAAAATTATCGCCCCATATCGCTCCTTCCTTTCCCAGCCAAAGTCATCGAGAAAGCTGTCAACAACCAACTCTCCGCTTACCTAGAAGCCAACAAATCCCTCGACTCCTCACTATCTGGCTTCCGAGCAAAACACAGCACTGAGACCGCCCTCATCGCAGCAACAGATGACATTCGAACTCTACTGGACAATGGAGACACAGTCGCCCTCATCCTCCTCGACCTCTCTGCAGCCTTCGACACAGTATGCCACAGCACCCTTTTACAACGCCTCAGAAACATCGGAATACAAGGAAAAGCACTTGAATGGATCACCTCGTTCCTCACCGGAAGAACCCAGAGAGTCCGCCTTCCACCATTCAAGTCCGAGGCCACCGAAGTCATCTGTGGCGTACCACAAGGATCCTCACTCAGTCCCACCCTCTTCAACGTATACATGAGCCCCCTTGCGGCCATCGCTCGCCAACACAACCTCAACATCATCTCCTACGCGGATGATACTCAACTGATCCTTTCTCTCACCAAGGACCCCAGCATCGCCAAAACCAACCTACACGAAGGAATGAAAGAAGTTGCTGAATGGATGAAACAAAGCCGTCTGAAACTGAACTCAGATAAAACAGAAGTCCTCATCTTAGGTACATCCCCCTCTGCGTGGGACGACTCTTGGTGGCCGGAAGCCCTTGGAAAAGCTCCCATCCCGACAGACCACGCACGGAACCTAGGCGTTATCCTGGATTCTTCACTCTCAATGAACAGACAAGTCAACGCCGTATCCTCATCCTGCTTCAACATTCTTCGCATGCTCAAAAAAACATTTCGCTGGATCCCCACCGAAACCAGAAAAACAGTCACCCATGCTCTGGTCACGAGCCGACTGGACTACGGTAACACCCTCTACGCAGGCACTACCGCTAAACTCCAGATGAAACTCCAACGAATCCAAAACGCCTCAGCCAGGATCATATTAGACATCCCACGTAACGAACACATCTCTGGCCACCTGAAAGACCTCCACTGGCTACCCGTCAATAAGAGGATCACTTTCCGACTGCTAACCCACGCACACAAATCACTCTACGACATCGGACCAGAATGCCTCAACTCACGACTGTCCTTCTACACCCCCTCCCGCCAACTACGTTCTTCCAGCCAAGCCCTCGCCTCTGTACCCCGCATCAACAAGACCACCATGGGAGGCAGATCCTTCTCATACCTGGCAGCTAAAACATGGAACTCACTCCCCACCTACCTTCGCCTTACCCAGAACCACCTAGCATTTAGAAAGCAACTTAAAACGTGGATACTTGACAAGTAATCCTCCTCTCCCCCCTAAGCGCCTTGAGACCCTCTGGGTATGTAGTGCGCTATATAAATTATCTGACTTGACTTGACATGTATCGTCATGTGTAATGTGATGTCATGTGTCATGTGTTGTCATGTGATGTCATGTGTTGTCATGTGGTGTCATGTGTCATGTGTTGTCATGTGATGTCATGTGTCATGTGGTGTCATGTCATGTGTCATGTGTTGTCATGTGATGTCATGTGTCATGTGATGTCATGTGGTGTCATGTGATGTCATGTGTCATGTGGTGTCATGTGTCATGAGGTGTCATGTGGTGTCATGTATCGTCATGTGTGATGTCATGTGTCATGTGGTGTCATGTGCCATGTGATGTCATGTCATGTGTAATCACATGTCATGTGTCATGTTGTTTCATGCGTGTCATGTGTCATCACGTGTCATGTGTCATGTGATGTCATGTGGTGTCATGTGTCATCATGTGGTGTCATGTTGTGTCGTGTCATGTGATGTCATGTGTCATGTGATGTCATGTGTCATGTGGTCATGTGTCATGTGGTGTCATGTGTCATCATGTGTCATTTGGTGTCATCACATGTCATGTGCGTCATCACAAGTGGTGTCATGTGGTGTCATGTGTAATGTATCGCCATGTGTCATGTGATGTCATGTGTTGTCATGGGATGTCATGTGTCATGTGGTGTCATGTGTTGTCATGTCATGTTATGTGTCATGTGGTGTCATGTGTCATGTGTCATGTGATGTCATGTGTTGTCATGTGGTGTCATGTGATGTCATGTGGTGTCATGTGTCATCATGTGTCATGTGTTGTCATGTGGTGTCATGTGTCATCACGTGTCATGTGATGTCATGTGGTGTCATGTGTCATGTGATGTCATGTGTCATGTGCTGTCATGTGTCATGTGGTGTCGTATGCCATGTGTCATCATGTCATCTTGTCTCCTGTGGTGTCATGTCATCATGTGTTATCATGTGTCATCATGCAGTGCCATGTGACGTCATGTGTTGTCAGTCATGTGGTGTCATATGGTGTCATGTCATGTGATGTCATGTGTCATGTGGTGTCATGTCATGTGATGTCATGTGTCATGTGGTGTCATGTGTCATCATGTGTCATGTGGTGTCATGTGTCATCATGTGTCATGTGGTGTCATGTGTCATGTATCGTCATGTGTCATGTGATGTCATGTGTCATGTGTTGTCATGTGATGTCATGTATCATGTGGTGTCATGTGTCATGTGGTGTCATGTGTCATCATGTGTCATGTGGTGTCATGTGTCATGTGGTGTCATGTGTCATCATGTGTCTTGTGTTGTCACGTGGTGTCATGTGCCATCACATGTCTTGTGTCATGTGGTGTCATGTGTCATGTATCGTCATGTCTTGTGATGTCATGTGGTCTCATGTGTCATGTGATGTCATGTGTCATGTGGTGTCATGTGTCATGTATCATCATTTGTCATGTGATGTCATGTGTTGTCATGTGTCATCACGTGTCATGTGTCATGTGGTGTCATGTGTCATCACGTGTCATGTGCTGTCATGTGGTATCATGTGGTGTCATGTGTCATCATGTGTTGTCATGTGTCATCATGTGGTGCCATGTGACGTCATGTGTCATGTGATGTCATGTGGTGTCATGTGTCATGTGGTGTCATGTGTCATCACGTGTCATCACGTGTCATGTGTCATGTGGTGTCATGTGTCCTGTAGTGTGATGTGTCATGTGATTTCATGTGTCATGTGTTGTCATGTGATGTCATGTGTCATGTGTTGTCATGTGTCATGTGGTGTCATGTGTCATGTGATGTCATGTGTCATGTGCTGTCATGTGTCATGTGATGTCATATGCCATGTGTCATCATGTCATCTTGTCTCCTGTGGTGTCATGTGTCATCATGTGTTATCATGTGTCATCATGCAGTGCCATGTGACGTCATGTGTTGTCAGTCATGTGGTGTCATATGGTGTCATGTCATGTGATGTCATGTGTCATGTGGTGTCATGTGATATCATGTGTCATGTGGTGTCATGTGTCATCATGTGTCATGTGGTGTCATGTGTCATCATGTGTCATGTGGTGTCATGTGTCATGTATCGTCATGTGTCATGTATCGTCATGTGTCATGTGATGTCATGTGTCATGTGTTGTCATGTGATGTCATGTATCATGTGGTGTCATGTGTCATGTGGTGTCATGTGTCATCATGTGTCATGTGGTGTCATGTGTCATGTGGTGTCATGTGTCATCATGTGTCATGTGTTGTCACGTGGTGTCATGTGTCATCACATGTCTTGTGTCATGTGGTGTCATGTGTCATGTATCGTCATGTCTTGTGATGTCATGTGTCATGTGGTCTCATGTGTCATGTGATGTCATGTGTCATGTGGTGTCATGTGTCATGTATCATCATTTGTCATGTGATGTCATGTGTTGTCATGTGTCATCATGTGTCATATGTCATGTGGTGTCATGTGTCATCATGTGTCATGTGCTGTCATGTGGTATCATGTGGTGTCATGTGTCATCATGTGTTGTCATGTGTCATCATGTGGTGCCATGTGACGTCATGTGTCATGTGATGTCATGTGGTGTCATGTGGTGTCATGTGTCATCATGTGTCATGTGGTGTCATGTGTCATCACGTGTCATGTGTCATGTGGTGTCATGTGTCCTGTAGTGTGATGTGTCATGTGATTTCATGTGTCATGTGTTGTCATGTGATGTCATGTGTCATGTGTTGTCATGTCATCATGTGTCATGTGTGTCATGTGTCATCACGTGTCATGTGTCATGTGATGTCATGTGTCATGTGGTGACATGTGTCATGTGATGTCATGTGTCATATGCTGTCATGTGGTGTCATGTGGTGTCATGTCATCATGTGTTGTCATGTGTCATCATGTGGTGCCATGTGACATCATGTGTCATGTGATGTCATGTGGTGTCATGTGTCATGTGATGTCATGTGTCATGTAGTGTCATGTGTCATCCCATGTCATGTATCGTCATGTGTCATGTTGTGTCATGTGTTGTCATGTGATGTCATGTGTCATGTGATGTCATGTGTCATGTGTTGTCATGTCATCATGTGTCATGTGGTATCATGTGTCATCACGTGTCATGTGTCATGTGGTGTCATGTGTCATGAGTCATGTGATGTCATGTGTCATGTGTTGTCATATGATGTCATGTATCATGTGGTGTCATGTGCTGTCATGTGTCATGTATCATCATGTGTCATGTGGTGTCATGTGTCATGTGATGTCATGTGATGTCATGTGTCATCATGTGTCATGTGTTGTCACGTGGTGTCATGTGTCATCACATGTCTTGTGTCATGTGGTGTCATGTGTCATGTATCGTCATGTGTCTTGTGATGTCGTGTCATCTGGTCTCAAGTGTCATATGGTGACATGTGGTGTCGTGTCATGTATTTTCATTTGTCATGTGATGTCATGTGTCATGTGATGTAATTTGTCATGTGTTGTCATATGTCATCACGTGTCATGTGTCATCACGTGTCATGTGTCATGTGCTGTCATGTGGTGTCATGTGTCATCATGTGTTGTCATCATGTGTTGCCATGTGTCATCATGTGTTGTCATGTGTCATCATATGATGCCATGTGACGTCATGTGTCATGTGATGTCATGTGGTGTCATGTGGTGTCATGTGTCCTCATGTGTCATGTCTTGTCATGTGTCATCACGTGTCATGTGTCATGTGTCATCATGTGTCATGTGATGTCATGTGTCATGTGTTGTCATGTGATGTCATGTGTCATGTGGTGTCATGTGTCATGTGATGTCATGTGTCATGTGGTGTCATGTGTGTCATCACATGTCATTTGGTGTCGTGTCATGTGGTGGCATGTGTCGTGTGATGTCATGTGATGTCATGTGTCATGTATCATCATGTGTCATGTGTCATATGGTGTCATGTGATTTCATGTGAGGTCATGTGTCATGTGTTGTCATGTGATGTCATGTGTCGTGTTGTCATGTCATCATGTGTCATGTTTCATCATGTGTCATGTGTTGTCACGTGGTGTCATGTCATCACGTGTCTTATGTCACGTGGTGTCATGTGTCATGAGGTGTCATGTGGTGTCATGTATCGTCATGTGTCATGTGTTGTCATGCGATGGCATGTGTCATGTGGTGACATGTGTCATGTGATGTCATGTGTCATGTGGTGACATGTGTCATGTATCGTCGTGTCATGTGATGTCATGTGGTGTCATGTGTCATCACGTGTCTTGTGTCACGTGGTGTCATGTGTCATGAGGTGTCATGTATCGTCATGTGTCATGTGATGTCATGTGTCATGTGATGTCATGTGTCATGTGGTGACATGTGGTGTCATGTGTCATGTGGTGTCATGTATTGACATGATGTCATGTGTCATGTGGTGTCATGTATCGTCATGTGTCATATGATGTCATGTGTCATGTTTCAAAAAATGTATATATCTAGAGGAGCTTACTGTCAGATTACTGTAAGCTTACTGTACTCTGTACCTGCACGAGCTGAATGCTAATTGGCTGTCAACTGTCTGTCAACACTCCAAACCAGAAAGTGTTGGCCGCCATCTTGTGCCTCGCTAGACTAAGGCACAAGAAAGCAGAAAAACAAACGTGTAGAACGCAAAAAGGGGGCAGGGTAGAAACACCCTGACCCCCTAGGCCTGCTCAGGGATCCCACAAGGACCCCCAAGGCCCCCCAATTTTTTTCTTTTTTTACAAAAACTGCAGAGTACGAGTACTGTACAAGCACAGTAAGCTTACTGTACGCTTACTGTAATCTGTACCTTCCCGAGCATAAGCTGAATGCTAATTGGCTGTCAACTGTCTGTAAATACTCCAAACAATCATGTGTCATGTGTTGTCATGTGGTGTCATGTGTCATCACGTGTCATGTGATGTCATGTGTCATGTGGTGTCATGTGTCATGTGATGTCATGTGTCATGTGCTGTCATGTGTCATGTGGTGTCATATGCCATGTGTCATCATGTCATCTTGTGTCCTGTGGTGTCATGTGTCATCATGTGTTATCATGTGTCATCATGCAGTGCCATGTGACATCATTTTTTGTCAGTCATGTGGTGTCATATGGTGTCATGTGTCATCATGTAGTGTCATGTCATGTGATGTCATGTGTCATATGGTGTCATGTCATGTGATGTCATGTGTAATGTGGTGTCATGTGTCATCATGTGTCATGTGGTGTCATGTGTCATCACGTGTCATGTGTCATGTATCGTCATGTGTCATGTATCGTCATGTGTCATGTGATGTCATGTGTCATGTGTTGTCATGTGATGTCATGTATCATGTGGTGTCATGTGTCATGTGGTGTCATGTGTCATCATGTGTCATGTGTCATGTGGTGTCATGTCATGTGATGTCATGTGTCATGTGGTGTCATGTGTCATGTGTTGTCATGTGGTGTCATGTGTCATCATGTCTTGTGTCATGTGGTGTCATGTGTCATGTATCGTCATGTCTTGTGATGTCATGTGTCATGTGGTCTCATGTGTCATGTGATGTCATGTGTCATATGGTGACATGTGGTGTCATGTGTCATGTATCGTCATTTGTCGTGATGTCATGTGTCATCACGTGTCATATGTCATGTGGTGTCATGTCATCACGTGTCATGTGCTGTCATGTGGTGTCATGTGGTGTCATTTGTCATCATGTGTTGTCATGTGTCATCATGTGGTGCCATGTGACGTCATGTGTCATGTGGTGTCATGTGTCATCATGTGTCATGTGTCATGTGGTGTCATGTGTCATGTGGTGTCATGTGTCCTGTAGTGTGATGTGTCATGTGATGTCATGTGTCATGTGTTGTCATGTGATGTCATGTGTCATGTGTTGTCATGTCATCATGTGTCATGTGTGTCATGTGTCATCACGTGTCATGTGTCATGTGATGTCATGTGTCATATGGTGACATGTGTCATGTGATGTCATGTGCCATATGCTGTCATGTGGTGTCATCATGTGTTGTCATGTGTCATCATGTGGTGCCATGTGACATCATGTGGCATGTGTCATCACATGTCATGTGTCATGTAGTGTCATGTGTCATGTGATGTCATGTGTCATGTGTTGTCATGTGATGTCATGTGTCATGTGGTTTCATGTGTCATCACGTGTCGTGTCATGTGGTGTCATGTGTCATGTATCGTCATGTCATGTGATGTCATGTGTCATGTGTTGTCATGTGATGTCATGTGTCATGTGATGTCATCACGTGTCATGTTTCATGTGGTGTCATGTGTCATGTGGTGTCATGTGTCATCATGTGTCATGTGATGTCATGTGTCATGTGTTGTCATGTGATGTCATGTGTCATGTAGTGTCATGTGTCATGTGGTGTCATGTGTCATGTATCGCCATGTGTCATGTGATGTCATGTGATGTCATGTGTCATATGATGTCATGTGCCATGTGTTGTCATGTGATGTCATGTGTCATATGGTGTCATGTGTCATCATGTGTCATGTGTTGTCATGTGGTACATGACAAATGTGGTGTCATGTGTCATGTGTTGTCATGTGTCAAGTGATGTCATGTGTCAAGTGGTGTCATGTGTCATCACGTGTCATGTTTCATGTGGTGTCATGTGTCATGTATCGTCATGTGTCATGTGATGTCATGTGTTGTCATGTGATGTCATGTATTATGTGTCATGTGGTGTCATGTGTCATGTATCGTCATGTGTCATGTGATGTCATGTGTCATGTGTTGTCATGTGATATCATGTGTCATATGGTGTCATGTGTCATGTGATGTCATGTGCCATATGCATCGGTGGATTTGATATCATGTGTCATGTGGTGTCATGTGTCATGTGATGTCATGTGCCATGTGTTGTCATGTGATGTCATGTGTCATGTGGTGTCATGTGATGTCATATGTCATGTGGTTTCATGTGTCATCATGTGTCGTGTCATGTATCGTCATGTGTCATGTGATGTCATGTGTCATGTGTTGTCATGTGTCATGTGATGTCATGTGACATCACGTGTCTATTGTCATGTGTCATGTATCGTCATGTGTCATGTGATGTCATGTGTCATGTGGTGACATGTGGTGTCATGTGTCATGTATCGTCATGTGTCATGTGTCATGTGTTGTCATGTGATGTCATGTGTCATGTGGTGTCATGTGGTGTCATGTATCATGTGGAGTCATATGTCATGTGTCAAAAAATGTATATATCTAGAGGAGCTTACTGTAAGATTACTAAAAGCTTACTGTACTCTGTACCTTTCCGAGCACGAGCTGAATGCTAATTGGCTGTCAACTGTCTGTCAATACTCCAAACCAGAAAGTGTTGGCAGCCATCTTGTGCATCGGTAGACTGAGGCACAAGAAAGCAGAAAAACAAACCTGTAAAATGCAAAAAGGGCGCAGGGTAGAAACATCCTGCCCCCTAGGCCTGCTCTGGGTGTTTCACAAGGACCCCAAAGGCCCCCCCCAAATTTTTGGGGGGACAAAAACCACGGGGGACGAGTACCATACAAGTCCTGTAAGCTTACTGTAAGCTTACTGTACTCTGTACCTGCACGAGCTAAATGCTAATTGGCTGTCAACTGTCTGTCAACACTCCAAACCAGAAAGTGTTGGCCGCCATCTTGTGCCTCGGTAGACTGAGGCACAAGAAAGCAGAAAAACAAACAAGTAGAACGCAAAAAGGGGGCAGGGTAGAAACCCCCTGACCCCCAAGGACTGCTCAGGGATCCCACAAGGACCCCCAAGGCCCCCCATTATTTTTGTTTACAAAAACTGCAGAGTACGAGTACTGTACAAGCACAGTAAGCTTACTGTAATCTGTACCTTCCCGAGCATGAGCTGAATGCTAATTGGCTGCCAACTGTCTGTAAACACTCCAAACAATCATGTGTCATGTGTTGTCATGTGTCATCACGTGTCATGTGTCATGTGCTGTTATGTGTCATGTGCTGTCATGTGTCATCATGTGTCATCTTGTGTCCTGTGGTGTCATGTGTCATCATGTAGTGCCATGTGATGTCATGTGTTGTCAGTCATGTGTTGTCATGTGGTGTCATGTGTCATCACGTGTCACGTGTCATGTGTCATGTGGTGTCATGTGTCATGTAGTGTCATGTGAGATGACATGTGATGTCATGTCATGTGGTGTCATGTATCATGTGATGTCATGTGTCATGTGGTGTCATGTGTCATGTGGTGTCATGTGTCATCATGTGGTGTCATGTGTCATGTATCGTCATGTGTTGTCATGTGATGTCATGTGTCATGTGGTGTCAAGTGTCATGTATCGTCATGTCATGTGATGTCATGTGTTGTCAGTCATGTGGTGTCATGTGGTGTCATGTGTCATCACGTGTCATGTGTCATGTGGTGTCATGTCATGTATCATCATGTGTCATGTGATGTCATGTGTCATGTGTTGTCATGTGGTGTCTTGTGTCATGTGGTGTCATGTGTCATGTATCACCATGTGTCATGTGATGTCATGTGTCATGTGTTGTCATGGGATGTCATGTGCCATATGATGTCATGTGCCATGTGTTGTCATGTGTCATCACGTGTCAGGTTTCATGTGGTGTCATGTGTTGTCATGTGTCCTCATGTGTCATGTGTTGTCATGTGGTGTCATGTGTCATCACATGTCATGTGTCATGTGATGTCATGTGTCAAGTGGTGTCATGTGTCATCACGTGTCATGTTTCATGTGGTGTCGTGTGTCATGTGGTGTCATGTGATGTCATGTGGTGCCATGTGTTGTCATGTGATGTCATGTGGTGTCATGTGATGTCATGTGTCATCATGTGTTGTCATGTGTCATCATGTGTCATCACATGTCATGTGTCATGTGTCATGTGATGTCATGTGTCAAGTGGTGTCATGTGTCATGTGATGTCATGTGTAATGTGCTGTCATGTGTCATTTCATGCAGTGTCATATATCATGTGTGATGACACATGACATCATGTGTTGTCATGTGTCATGTGGTACCATGTGATGTCATGTGTCATGTGTTGTCATGTGGTGTCATATGTCATCACGTGTCATGTGTCATGTGGTGTCACGTATCATGTGGTATCATGTGTCATATAGAGTCATGTGTCATGTGATGTCATGTGTCATGTGATGTCATGTGTCATGTGGTGTCATTTGTCAGGTATCGTCATGTGTCATGTGATGTCATGTGATGGCATGTGTCATCTGGTGTCATGTGATGTCATGTGTCATGTGGTGTCATGTGTCATGTCATGTGGTGTCATGTGTCATGTGTCATGTGGTGTCATGTGTCATGTGATGTCATGTGCCATGTGTTGTCATGTGATGTCATGTGATGTCATGTGTCAAGTGGTGTCATGTGTCATGTGTCATGTGGTGTCATATGTCATGTGTCATGTGGTGTCATGTGGTGTCATTTGTTATCACGTGTTGTCATGTGTCATCATGTGGTGCCATGACTGATGTGTTGTCAGTCATGTGGTGTCATGTGTCATCATGTGTCATGTGTTGTCATGTGGTGTCACGTATCATGTGGTGTCATGTGTCATGTGTCATGTGTTGTCATGTGATGTCATGTTTCATGTGGTGTCATGTGATATCATGTGTCATGTGGTGTCATGTGTCATGTATCGTCATGTGTCATGTGATGTCATGTGTCATGTGTTGTCATGTGGTGTCATGTGTCATGTGGTGTCATGTGTCATGTGGTGTCATGTGTCATGTGATATCACGTGTCATGTGGTGTCATGTGTAATCATGTGTCATGTGATGTCATGTGTCATGTGGTGACATGTGGTGTCATGTGTCATGTATCGTCATGTGTCATGTGATGTCATGTGTCATGTGTGTCATGTGTCATCACGTGTCATACGATGTCATATGTCATGTGATGTCATGTGTCATGGGGTGTCATGTGGTGTCATGTGTCATCATGTGTTGTCATGTGGTGCCATGTGATGTCATGTGTCATGTGATGTCATGTGGTGTCACATGACAACATGTGGTGTGACAACATGTGGTGGTGACACCACATGACACATGACAACACATGACACATGACATCACATGACACATGATGATACATGACACATGACACCACATGACACCACATGAAACATGACACGTGATGACACATGACACCACATGACATCACATGACAACACATGACACATGACATCACATGACACATGACACTACATGACACATGACACCATATGTTACATGACACGTGATAACAAATGACACCACATGACAACACATGACACATGATGAAACATGACACCACATGACTGACAACACATGACGTCACATGGCACCACATGATGACACATGACACCACATGACACAAGATGACACATGATGACACATGACACCACATGACACATGATGATACATGACACATGACACCACATGTTACCACATGACACATGACATCACATGACACATGACACCACATGACACATGCCATCACATGACAACACATGACACATGACGATACATGACACATGACACCACATGACACCTCATGACACATGACACCACGTGACACAAAACACGTGATGACACATGAAACCACGTGAAAACATGACACATGATGACACATGAAACCTGACATCAAATGATACCACATGACACATGACAACACATGACACATGACACCACATGACACATGACATCACATGACAACACATGACACATGACATTACATGACACCATATGACACATAACACCACATGAAACATGACACGTGATGACACATGACACCACATGACAACACATGACACATGATGACACATGACACCACATGTGTCATCATGTGTCATGTGGTGTCATGTGCCATCACTTGTCATGTGTCATGTGTTGTCATGTGTCATGTATCGTCATGTGTCATGTGATGTCATGTGTCATGTGTTGTCATGTGATGTCATGTGTCATGTGGTGTCATGTGTCTTGTGGTTTCATGTGTCATGTGTCATGTGTTGTCATATGGTGTCATGAGTCATCACGTATCTTGTGTCACGTGGTGTCATGTGTCATGTGTCATGTATCGTCATGTGTCATGTGATGTCATGTGTCATGTGATGTCATGTGTCATGTGATGTCATGTGTCATGTGGTGACATGTGTCATGTGTCATGTGGTGTCATGTATTGACATGATGTCATGTGTCATGTGGTGTCATGTGGAGTCATATGTCATGTTTCAAAAAATGTATATATCTAGAGGAGCTTACTGTAAGCTTACTGTACTCTGTACCTTTCCGAGCACGAGCTGAATGCTAATTGGCTGTCAACTGTCTGTCAATACTCCAAACCAGAAAGTGTTGGCAGCCATCTTGTGCCTCGGTAGACTGAGGCACAAGAAAGCTGAAAAACAAATGTGTAAAACGCAAAAAGGGGGTAGGGTAGAAACACCCTGCCCCCTAGGCCTGCTCTGGGTGTTTCACAAGGACCCCAAAGGCCCCCCCCCAAATTTTTGGGGGGACAAAAACCACGGGGGACGTGTACCATACGAGTACTGTAAGCTTACTGTAAGCTTACTGTACTCTGTACCTGCACGAACTGAATGCTAATTGGCTGTCAACTGTCTGTCAACACTCCAAACCAGAAAGTGTTGGCCGCCATCTTGTGCCTCGGTAAACTGAGGCACAAGAAAGCAGAAAAACAAACAAGTAGAACGCAAAAAGGGGGCAGGGTAGAAATCCCCTGACCCCCTAGGCCTGCTCAGGGATCCCACAAGGACCCACAAGGCCCCCCATTTTTTTTTTTACAAAAACTGCAGAGTACGAGTACTGTACAAGCACAGTAAGCTTACTGTAAGCTTACTGTAATCTGTACCTTCCCGAGCACGAGCTGAATGCTAATTGGCTGTCAACTGTCTGTAAACACTCCAAACAATCATGTGTCATGTGTTGTCATGTGGTGTCATGTGTCATCATGTGATGTCATGTGTCATGTGGTGTCATGTGTCATGTGCTGTCATGTGGTGTCATATGCCATGTGTCATCATGTCATCTTGTGTCCTGTGGTGTCATCATGTGTTATCATGTGTCATCATGTAGTGCCATGTGACGTCATGTGTTGTCAGTCATGTGGTGTCATATGGTGTCATGTGTCATCATGTGTCATGTGTTGTCATGTGTCATGTAGTGTCATGTGACATGACATGTGATGTCATGTTTCATGTGGTGTCATGTGTCATGTGATGTCATGTGTCATGTGGTGTCATGTGTCATCACGTGTCATGTGTCATGTGGTGTCATGTGGTGTCATGTGTCATGTATCGTCATGTGTCATGTGATGTCATGTGTCATGTGTTGTCATGTATCATGTGGTGTCATGTGTCATGTGGTGTCATGTGTCATGTATCATAATGTGTCATGTGTCATGTGGTGTCATGTGTCATGTGATGTCATGTGTCATGTGGTGTCATGTGTCATCATGTGTAATGTGTTGTCACGTGGTTTCATGTGTCATCACATGTCTTGTGTCATGTGGTATCATGTGTCATGTATCGTCATGTCTTGTGATGTCATGTGTCATATGGTGACATGTGGTGTCATGTATCGTCATTTGTCATGTGATGTCATGTGTCATATGATGTCATTTGTCATGTGTCATCACGTGTCATGTGTCATGTGGTGTCATGTGTCATCACTTGTCATGTGCTGTCATGTGGTGTCATGTGGTGTCATCATGTGTTGTCATGTGTCATCATGTGGTGCCATGTGACGTCATGTGTCATGTGATGTCATGTGGTGTCATGTGGTGCCATGTGTCATCATGTGTCATGTGTTGTCATGTGGTGTCATGTGTCATCACGTGTCATGTGTCATGTGGTGTCATGTGTCATGTGGTGTCATGTGTCATGTAGTGTGATGTGTCATGTGATGTCATGTGTCATGTGTTGTCATGTGATGTCATGTGTCATGTGATGTCATGTGTTGTCATGTCATCATGTGTCATGTGTGTCATGTGTCATCACGTGTCATGTGATGTCATGTGTAATGTGGTGTCATGTGTCATGTGATGTCATGTGTCATGTGTTGTCATGTGTTGTCATGTGTCATGTGGTGTCATCATGTGACATCATGTGATATCATGTGGTGCCATGTGTCATCACATGTCATGTGCCATGTAGTGTCATGTGTCATGTGATGTCATGTGTCATGTGTTGTCATGTGTCATGTGGTGTCATGTGTCATGTGATGTCATGTGTCATGTGGTTTCATGTGTCATCACGTGTCATGTGGTGTTATGTGGTGTCATGCGTCCTGTGTTTTCATGTCATCATGTGTCATGTGTTGTCATGTGATGTCATGTACATGTGGTGTCATGTGATGTCATGTGTCATGTGTTTTCATGTCATCATGTGTCATGTGTTGTCATGTGTCATCACGTGTCTTGTGTCACGTGGTGTCATGTGTCATGTATCGTCATGTGTCATGTGATGTCATGTGTCATGTGGTGACATGTGGTGTCATGTGTCATGTATCGTCATGTGTCATGTGTTGTCATGTGATGTCATGTGTCATGTGGTGTCATGTGTCATGTGGTGTCATGTGTCATGTTTCATGTGGAGTCATATGTCATTTGTCAAAAAATGTATATATCTAGAGGAGCTTACTGTAAGATTCCTAAAAGCTTACTGTACTCTGTACCTTTCTGAGCACGAGCTGAATGCTAATTGGCTGTCAACTGTCTGTCAATACTCCAAACCAGAAAGTGTTGGCAGCCATCTTGTGCATCGGTAGACTGAGGCACAAGAAAGCAGAAAAACAAACCTGTAAAATGCAAAAAGGGGGCAGGGTAGAAACACCCTGCCCCCTAGGCCTGCTCTGGGTGTTTCACTAGGACCCCAAAGGCCCCCCAAAATTTTTGGGGGGACAAAAACCACGGGGGACGAGTACCATACGAGTCCTGTAAGCTTACTGTAAGCTTACTGTACTCTGTACCTGCACGATCTGAATGCTAATTGGCTGTCAACTGTCTATCAACACTCCAAACCAGAAAGCGTTGGCCGCCATCTTGTGCCTCGGTAGACTGAGGCACAAGAAAGCAGAAAAACAAACAAGTAGAACGCAAAAATGGGGCAGGGTAGAAATCCCCTGACCCCCTAGGCCTGCTCAGGGATCCCACAAGGACCCACAAGCCCCCCCTTTTTTTTTTTTACAAAAACTGCAGAGTACGAGTACTGTACAAGCACAGTAAGCTTACTGTAAGCTTACTGTAATCTGTACCTTCCCGAGCACGAGCTGAAGGCTAATTGGCTGTCAACTGTCTGTAAACACTCCAAACAATCATGTGTCATGTGGTGTCATGTGGTGTCATGTGTCATCACGTGTCATGTGATGTCATGTGTCATGTGGTGTCATGTGTCATGTGATGTCATGTGTCATGTGCTGTCATGTGTCATGTGGTGTCATATGCCATGTGTCATCATGTCATCTTGTGTCCTGTGGTGTCATCATGTGTTATCATGTGTCATCATGTAGTGCCATGTGACGTCATGTGTTGTCAGTCATGTGGTGTCATATGGTGTCATGTGTCATCATGTGTTGTCATGTGTCATGTAGTGTCATGTGACATGACATGTGATGTCATGTGTCATGTGGTGTCATGTGTCATGTGATGTCATGTGTCATGTGGTGTCATGTGTCATGTGGTGTCATGTGTCATGTGGTGTCATGTGTCATGTGTCATGAGATGTCATGTGTCATGTGGTGTCATGTGTCATCATGTGTCATGTGTTGTCACGTGGTGTCATGTGTCATCACATGTCTTGTGTCATGTTGTGTCATGTGTCATGTATCGTCATGTCTTGTGATGTCATGTGTCATATGGTGACATGTGGTGTCATGTGTCATGTATCGTCATTTGTCATGTGTCATGTGATGTCATTTGTCATGTGTTGTCATGTGTCATCACGTGTCATGTGTCATGTGGTGTCATGTTTCATCACGTGTCATGTGCTGTCATGTGGTGTCATTTGTCATCATGTGTTGTCATGTGTCATCATGTGGTGCCATGTGACTTCATGTGGTGTCATGTGTCGTCATGTGTCATGTGGTGTCATGTGTCATGTAGTGTGATGTGTCATGTGATGTCATGTGTTGTCATGTGATGTCATGTGTCATGTGATGTCATGTGTTGTCATGTCATCATGTGTCATGTGTGTCATGTGTCATCACGTGTCATGTGTCATGTGATGTCATGTGGTGTCATGTGTCATCATGTGTTGTCATGTGACATCATGTGTCATGTGATGTCATGTGGTGTCATGTGTCATATGATGTTATGTGATGTCATGTGTCATGTGTTTCATGTGTCATCACGTGTCATGTGGTGTCATGTGTCATGTGGTGTCATGTGTCCTGTATCTTCATGTCATGTGATGTCATGTGTCATTTGTTGTCATGTGTCATGTGGTGTCATGTGTCATGTGATGTCATGTGTCATGTGTTGTCATGTCATCATGTGTCATGTGGTGTCATGTGTCATCACGTGTCTTGTGTCACGTGGTGTCATGTGTCATGTATCGTCATGTGATGTCATGTGTCATGTGGTGACATGTGGTGTCATGTGTCATGTATCGTCATGTGTCATGTGTCATGTGTTGTCATGTGATGTCATGTGTCATGTGGTGTCATGTGTCAGGTGGTGTCATGTGTCATGTATCATGTGGAGTCATATGTCATGTGTCAAAAAATGTATATATCTAGAGGAGCTTACTGTAAGATTACTAAAAGCTTACTGTACTCTGTACCTTTCTGAGCACAAGCTGAATGCTAATTGGCTGTCAACTGTCTGTCAACACTCCAAACTAGAAAGTGTTGGCCGCCATCTTGTGCCTCGGTAGACTGAGGCACAAGAAAGCAGATAAACAAACAAGTAGAACGCAAAAAGGGGGCAGGGTAGAAACCCCCTGACCCCTAGGCCTGCTCAGGGATCCCACAAGGACCCACAAGGCCCCCCATTTGTTTTTTACAAAAACTGCAGAGTACGAGTACTGTACAAGCACAGTAAGCTTACTGTAAGCTTACTGTAAGCTGTACCTTCCCGAGCATGAGCTGAATGCTAATTGGCTGTCAACTGTCTGTAAATACTCCAAACAATCATGTGTCATGTGTTGTCATGTGGTGTCATGTGTCATCACATGTCATGTGATGTCATGTGTCATGTGATGTCATGTGTCATGTGCTGTCATGTGGTGTCATATGCCATGTGCCATCATGTCATCTTGTGTCCTGTGGTGTCATCATGTGTTATCATGTGTCATCATGTAGTGCCATGTGACGTCATGTGTTGTCAGTCATATGGTGTCATGTGTCATCATGTGTCATGTGTTGTCATGTGTCATGTAGTGTCATGTGACATGACATGTGATGTCATGTGTCATGTAGTGTCATGTCTCATGTGATGTCATGTGTCATGTGGTATCATGTGTCATCACGTGTCATGTGGTGTCGTGTCATGTATCGTCATGTGTCATGTGTTGTCATGTATCATGTGTCATGTGGTGTCATGTGTCTTGTATCATCATGTGTCATGTGTCATGTGATGTCATGTGTCATGTGGTATCATGTGTCATCATGTGTCATGTGTTGTCACGTGGTGTCATGTGTCATCACATGTCTTGTGTCATGTGGTGACATGTGGTGTCATGTGTCATGTATCGTCATTTGTCATGTGATGTCATGTGTCATGTGATGTCATTTGTCATGTGTTGTCATGTCATCATGTGTCATGTGGTGTCATGTGTCATCACGTGTCTTGTGTCACGTGGTGTCATGTGTCATGTATCGTCATGTGTCATGTGATGTCATGTGTCATGTGGTGACATGTGGTGTCATGTGTCATGTATCGTCATGTGTCATCATGTGTTGTCATGTGTCATCATGTGTTGTCATGTGTCATCATGTGGTGCCATGTGACGTCATGTGTCATGTGATGTCATGTGGTGTCATGTGTCATCATGTGTCATGTGTTGTCATGTGGTGTCATGTGTCATCACATGTCATGTGTCATGTGGTGTCATGTGTCATGTGGTGTGATGTGTCATGTGATGTCATGTGTCATGTGATGTCATGTGTTGTCATGTCATCATGTGTGTCATGTAGAAACACCCTGCCCCCTAGGCCTGCTCTGGGTGTTTCACTAGGACCCCAAAGGCCCCCCCCCAAAATTTTTGGGGGGACAAAAACCACGGGGGACGAGTACCATACGAGTCCTGTAAGCTTACTGTAAGCTTACTGTACTCTGTACCTGCACGATCTGAATGCTAATTGGCTGTCAACTGTCTGTCAACACTCCAAACCAGAAAGCGTTGGCCGCCATCTTGTGCCTCGGTAGACTGAGGCACAAGAAAGCAGAAAAACAAACAAGTAGAACGCAAAAAGGGGGCAGGGTAGAAATCCCCTGACCCCCTAGGCCTGCTCAGGGATCCTACAAGGACCCACAAGCCCCCCCATTTTTTTTTTACAAAAACTGCAGAGTACGAGTACAGTACAAGCACAGTAAGCTTACTGTAAGCTTACTGTAATCTGTACCTTCCCGAGCACGAGCTGAATGCTATTTTGGCTGTCAACTGTCTGTAAACACTCCAAACAATCATGTGTCATGTGGTGTCATGTGTCATCATGTGTCATGTGATGTCATGTGTCATGTGGTGTCATGTGTCATGTGATGTCATGTGTCATGTGCTGTCATGTGTCATGTGGTGTCATATGCCATGTGTCATCATGTCATCTTGTGTCCTGTGGTGTCATCATGTGTTATCATGTGTCATCATGTAGTGCCATGTGACGTCATGTGTTGTCAGTCATGTGGTGTCATATGGTATCATGTGTCATCATGTGTTGTGATGTGTCATGTAGTGTCATGTGACATGACATGTGATGTCATGTGTCATGTGGTGTCATGTGTCATGTGATGTCATGTGTCATGTGGTGTCATGTGTCATGTATCGTCATGTGTCATGTGATGTCATGTGTCATGTGTTGTCATGTATCATGTGGTGTCATGTGTCATGTGGTGTCATGTGTCATGTGTCATGAGATGTCATGTGACATGTGGTGTCATGTGTCATCATGTGTCATGTGTTGTCACGTGGTGTCATGTGTCATCACATGTCTTGTGTCATGTGGTGTCATGTGTCATCACGTGTCTTGTGTCACGTGGTGTCATGTGTCATGTATCGTCATTTGTCATGTGATGTCATGTGTCATGTGGTGTCATGTATCGTCATGTGTCATGTGTCATGTGTTGTCATGTGATGTCATGTGTCATGTGGTGTCATGTGTCATCATGTGTTGTCATGTGTCATCATGTGGTGCCATGTGACGTCATGTGTCATGTGATGTCATGTGGTATCATGTGGTGTCATGTGTCTTGTGTTGTCATGTGGTGTCATGTGTCATCACATGTCATGTGTCATGTGGTGTCATGTGTCATGTGGTGTCATGTGTCATGTAGTGTGATGTGTCATGTGATGTCATGTGTCATGTGATGTCATGTGTTGTCATGTCATCATGTGTGTCGTGTCATCACGTGTCATGTGTCATGTGATGTCATGTGTCATATGCTGTCATGTGGTGTCATGTGTCATCATGTGTTGTCATGTGACATCATGTTTCATGTGATGTCATGTGGTGTCATGTGTCATCACGTGTCATGTGTCATGTAGTGTCATGTGATGTCATGTTTCATGTGTTGTCATGTGATGTCATGTGGTGTCATGTGTCATGTGATGTCATGTGTCATGTGGTTTCATGTGTCATCACGTGTCATGTGGTGTCATGTGTCATGTGGTGTCATGTGTCCTGTATCGTCATGTGTCATGTGATGTCATGTCTCATGTGTTGTCATGTGGTGTCATGTGTCATGTGATGTCATGTGTCATGTGTTGTCATGTCATCATGTGTCATGTGGTATCATGTGTCATCACGTGTCTTGTGTCACGTGGTGTCATGTGTCATGTGTCGTCATGTGTCATGTGATGTCATGTGTCATGTGGTGACATGTGGTGTCATGTGTCATGTATCGTCATGTGTCATGTGTTGTCATGTGATGTCATGTGTCATGTGGTGTCATGTGTCATGTGGTGTCATGTGTCATGTATCATGTGGAGTCATATGACATGTGTCAAAAAATGTATATATCTAGAGGAGCTTACTGTAAGATTACTAAAAGCTTACTGTACTCTGTACCTTTCCGAGCATGAGCTGAATGCTAATTGGCTGTCAACTGTCTGTCAATACTCCAAACCAGAAAGTGTTGGCAGCCATCTTGTGCATCGGTAGACTGAGGCACAAGAAAGCAGAAAAACAAACCTGTAAAATGCAAAAAGGGGGCAGGGTAGAAACACCCTGCCCCTAGGCCTGCTCTGGGTGTTTCACAAGGACCCCAAAGGCCCCCCAAATTTTTGGGGGGACAAAAACCACAGGGGACGAGTACCATACAAGTCCTGTAAGCTTACTGTACTCTGTACCTGCACGAGCTGAATGCTAATTGGCTGTCAACTGTCTGTCAACACTCCAAACCAGAAAGTGTTGGCCGCCATCTTGTGCCTCGGTAGACTGAGGCACAAGAAAGCAGAAAAACAAACAAGTAGAACGCAAAAAGGGGGCAGGGTAGAAACCCCCTGACCCCCAAGGCCTGCTCAGGGATCCCACAAGGACCCACAAGGCCCCCCAATATTTTTGTTTACAAAAACTGCAGAGTACGAGTACTGTACAAGCACAGTAAGCTTACTGTAATCTGTACCTTCCCGAGCACGAGCTGAATGCTAATTGGCTGCCAACTGTCTGTAAACACTCCAAACAATCATGTGTCATGTGTTGTCATGTGTCATCACGTGTCATGTGTCATGTGATGTCATGTGTCATGTGCTGTCATGTCGTGTGCTGTCATGTGTCATGTGTCATCATGTGTCATCTTGTGTCCTGTGGTGTCATGTAGTGTCATATGTCATCATGTGTTGTCATGTGTCATCATGTAGTGCCATGTGATGTCATGTGTTGTCATGTGGTGTCATGTGTCATCACGTGTCATGTGTCATGTGGTGTCATGTGTCATGTGGTGTCATGTGTCATGTAGTGTCATGTGTCATGTGACATGACATGTGATGTCATGTGTCATGTGGTGTCATGTATCATGTGATGTCATGTGTCATGTGGTGTCATGTGTCATGTGGTGTCATGTGTCATCCTGTGTCATGTGGTGTCATGTGGTGTCATGTGTCATGTGTTGTCATGTGATGTCATGTGGTGTCATGTGTCATGTATCGTCGTGTCATGTGTTGTCATGTGTCATGTGGTGACATGTGTCATGTGATGTCATGTGTTGTCAGTCATGTGGTGTCATGTGGTGTCATGTGTCATTATGTGTCATCATGTGTCATGCGTCATGTAGTGTCATGTGTCATCATGTGTTATCATGTGTCATCATGTGGTGCCATGTGACGTCATGTGTCATGTGATGTCATGTGGTGTCATGTGTCATCATGTGGTGCCATGTGACATCATGTGTCATGTGATGTCATGTGGTGTCATGTGGTGTCATGTGTCAACATGTGTCATGTCATCACGTGTCATGTGGTGTCATGTGTCATGTGGTGTCATGTGATGTCATGTGTCATGTGGTGTCATGTGTCATGTGATGTCATGTGGTGTCATGTGTCATCATGTGTCATGTGGTGTCATGTGTCATGTATCGTCATGTGTCATGTTTTGTCATGTGATGTCATGTGTCATGTGGTGTCATGTGTCATGTGGTGTCATGTGTCATGTATCATGTGGAGTCATATGTCATGTGTCAAAAAATTTATATATCTAGAGGAGCTTACTGTAAGATTACTAAAAGCTTACTGTACTCTGTACCTTTCCGAGCACGAGCTGAATGCTAATCATGTCATGTCATGTGTCATCACGTGTCATGTGAAGTCATGTGTCATGTGATGTCATGTGTCATGTGCTGTCATGTGGTGCTGTCATGTGGTGTCATATGCCATGTGTCATCATGTCATCTTGTGTCCTGTGGTGTCATCATGTGTTATCATGTGTCATCATGTAGTGCCATAAGACGTCATGTGTTGTCAGTCATATGGTGTCATGTGTCATCATGTGTCATGTGTTGTCATGTGTCATGTAGTGTCATGTGACATGACATGTGATGTCATGTGTCATGTAGTGTCATGTCTCATGTGATGTCATGTGTCATGTGGTATCATGTGTCATCACGTGTCATGTGGTATCATGTGTCATGTATCGTCATGTGTCATGTGTTGTCATGTATCATGTGTCATGTGGTGTCATGTGTCTTGTATCATCATGTGTCATGTGTCATGTGATGTCATGTGTCATGTGGTATCATGTGTCATCATGTGTCATGTGTTGTCACGTGGTGTCATGTGTCATCACATGTCTTGTGTCATGTGGTGACATGTGGTGTCATGTGTCATGTATCGTCATTTGTCATGTGATGTCATGTGTCATGTGATGTCATTTGTCATGTGTTGTCATGTCATCATGTGTCATGTGGTGTCATGTGTCATCACGTGTCTTGTGTCACGTGGTGTCATGTGTCATGTATCGTCATGTGTCATGTGATGTCATGTGTCATGTGGTGACATGTGGTGTCATGTGTCATGTATCGTCATGTGTCATGTGTTGTCATGTGATGTCATGTGTCATGTGGTGTCATGTGTCATCATGTGTTGTCATGTGTCATCATGTGGTGCCATGTGACGTCATGTGTCATGTGATGTCATGTGGTGTCATGTGTCATCATGTGTCATGTGTTGTCATGTGGTGTCATGTGTCATCACATGTCATGTGTCATGTGGTGTCATGTGTCATGTGGTGTGATGTGTCATGTGATGTCATGTGTCATGTGATGTCATGTGTTGTCATGTCATCATGTGTCTCATGTAGAAACACCCTGCCCCCTTGGCCTGCTCTGGGTGTTTCACTAGGACCCCAAAGGCCCCCCCCAAAATTTTTGGGGGGACAAAAACCACGGGGGACGAGTACCATACGAGTCCTGTAAGCTTACTGTAAGCTTACTGTACTCTGTACCTGCACGATCTGAATGCTAATTGGCTGTCAACTGTCTGTCAACATTCCAAACCAGAAAGCGTTGGCCGCCATCTTGTGCCTCGGTAGACTGAGGCACAAGAAAGCAGAAAAACAAACAAGTAGAACGCAAAAAGGGGGCAGGGTAGAAAGCCCCTGACCCCCTAGGCCTGCTCAGGGATCCCACAAGGACCCACAAGCCCCCCCTTTTTTTTTTTTACAAAAACTGCAGAGTACGAGTACTGTACAAGCACAGTAAGCTTACTGTAAGCTTACTGTAATCTGTACCTTCCCGAGCACGAGCTGAATGCTAATTGGCTGTCAACTGTCTGTAAACACTCCAAACAATCATGTATCATGTGGTGTCATGTGTCATCACGTGTCATGTGATGTCATGTGTCATGTGGTGTCATGTGTCATGTGATGTCATGTGTCATGTGCTGTCATGTGTCATGTGGTGTCATATGCCATGTGTCATCATGTCATCTTGTGTCCTGTGGTGTCATCATGTGTTATCATGTGTCATCATGTAGTGCCATGTGACGTCATGTGTTGTCAGTCATGTGGTGTCATATGGTGTCATGTGTCATCATGTGTTGTCATGTGTCATGTAGTGTCATGCGACATGACATGTGATGTCATGTGTCATGTGTCGTCATGTGTCATGTGATGTCATGTGTCATGTGGTGTCATGTGTCATGTATCGTCATGTGTCATGTGATGTCATGTGTCATGTGTTGTCATGTATCATGTGGTGTCATGTCATGTGGTGTCATGTGTCATGTGTCATGAGATGTCATGTGTCATGTGGTGTCATGTGTCATCATGTGTCTTGTGTTGTCACGTGGTGTCATGTGTCATCACATGTCTTGTGTCATGTGGTGTCATGTGTCATCACGTGTCTTGTGTCACGTGGTGTCATGTGTCATGTATCGTCATGTGTCATGTGATGTCATGTGTCATGTGGTGTCATGTATCGTCATGTGTCATGTGTCATGTGTTGTCATGTGATGTCATGTGTCATGTGGTGTCATGTGTCATCATGTGTTGTCATGTGTCATCATGTGGTGCCATGTGACGTCATGTGTCATGTGATGTCATGTGGTATCATGTGGTGTCATGTGTCATGTGGTGTCATGTGTCATCACATGTCATGTGTCATGTGGTGTCATGTGTCATGTGGTGTCATGTGTCATGTAGTGTGATATGTCATGTGATGTCATGTGTCATGTGATGTCATGTGTTGTCATGTCATCATGTGTGTCATGTGTCATCACGTGTCATGTGTCATGTGATGTCATGTGTCATGTGGTGTCATGTGTCATGTGATGTCATGTGTCATATGCTGTCATGTGGTGTCATGTGTCATCATGTGTTGTCATGTGACATCATGTGTCATGTGATGTCATGTGGTGTCATGTGTCATCACGTGTCATGTGTCATGTAGTGTCATGTGATGTCATGTTTCATGTGATGTCATGTGGTGTCATGTGTCATGTGATGTCATGTGTCATGTGGTTTCATGTGTCATCACGTGTCATGTGGTGTCATGTGTCATGTGGTGTCATGTGTCCTGTATCGTCATGTGTCATGTGATGTCATGTCTCATGTGTTGTCATGTGATGTCATGTGTCATGTGATGTCATGTGTCATGTGTTGTCATGTCATCATGTGTCATGTGGTGTCATGTGTCATCACGTGTCTTGTGTCACGTGGTGTCATGTGTCATGTGTCGTCATGTGTCATGTGATGTCATGTGTCATGTGGTGACATGTGGTGTCATGTGTCATGTATCGTCATGTGTCATGTGTTGTCATGTGATGTCATGTGTCATGTGGTGTCATGTGTCATGTGGTGTCATGTATCATGTGGAGTCATATGACATGTGTCAAAAAATGTATATATCTAGAGGAGCTTACTGTAAGATTACTAAAAGCTTACTGTACTCTGTACCTTTCCGAGCATGAGCTGAATGCTAATTGGCTGTCAACTGTCTGTCAATACTCCAAACCAGAAAGTGTTGGCAGCCATCTTGTGCATCGGTAGACTGAGGCACAAGAAAGCAGAAAAACAAACCTGTAAAATGCAAAAAGGGGGCAGGGTAGAAACACCCTGCCCCTAGGCCTGCTCTGGGTGTTTCACAAGGACCCCAAAGGCCCCCCCCAAATTTTTGGGGGGACAAAAACCACGGGGGACGAGTACCATACAAGTCCTGTAAGCTTACTGTACTCTGTACCTGCACAAGCTGAATGCTAATTGGCTGTCAACTGTCTGTCAACACTCCAAACCAGAAAGTGTTGGCCGCCATCTTGTGCCTCGGTAGACTGAGGCACAAGAAAGCAGAAAAACAAACAAGTAGAACGCAAAAAGGGGGCAGGGTAGAAACCCCCTGACCCTCTAGGCCTGCTCAGGGATGCCACAAGGACCCACAAGGCCCCCCATTTATTTTTTTACAAAAACTGCAGAGTACGAGTACTGTACAAGCACAGTAAGCTTACTGTAAGCTTACTGTAATCTGTACCTTCCCGAGCACGAGCTGAATGCTAATTGGCTGTCAACTGTCTGTAAACACTCCAAACAATCATGTGTCATGTGTTGTCATGTGTTGTCATGTGTCATGTGGTGTCATGTGATGTCATGTGCTGTCATGCGTCATGTGTCATGTGGTATCATATGTAATGTGTCATCATGTGTCATCTTGTGTCCTGTGGTCTCATGTGGTGTCATGTGTCATCATGTGTTGTCATGTATCATGTAGTGCCATGTGACGTCATGTGTTGTCAGTCATGTGGTGTCATGTGTTGTCATGTGTTATGTGGTGTCATGTGTCATGTGGTGTCATGTGTCATGTGGTGTCATGTGACATGACATGTGATGTCGTGTCATTTGTCAACATGTGTCATGTGATGTCATGTGTCATCACGTGTCATGTGGTGTCATATGTCGTGTCATGTATCGTCATGTGTCATGTGATGTAATGTGTTGTCATGTGGTGTCATGTGTCATGTATCGTCATGTGTCATGTCATATGATGTCATGTGTCATGTGATGTCATGTGTTGTCATGTGGTGTCATGTGTCATGTGATGTCATGTGTCATGTGTTGTCATGTGTCATGTGATGTCATGTGTCATGTGGTGTCATGTGTCATCACATGTCATGTGGGTGTCCTGTATTGTCATGTGTCATGTGATGTCATGTGTCATGTGTTGTCATGTGATGTCATGTGTCATGTGGTGTCATGTATCGTCATGTCATGTGGTGTCATGTGTCATGTGTTGTCATGTGTCATGTGGTGTCATATGATGTCGTGTCATGTGGTGTCATGTCATCCTGTGTCATGTGTCACTTGGTGTCATGAGGTGTCATGTGATGTCATGTGTCATGTGGTGTCATGTGATGTCGTGTCATGTGGTGTCATGTGTCATCATGTGTCATGTGTCACTTGGTGTCATATGTCATGAGGTGTCATGTGATGTCGTGTCATGTGGTGTCATGTGTCAGCATGTGTCTTGTGTCACTTGGTGTCATGTGTCATGAGGTGTCATGTGATGTCATGTGTCATGTGTTGTCATGTGTCATGTGTTGTCACGTGGTGTCATGCGTCATCACATGTCATGTGGTGTCATGTGTCATGAGGTGTCATGTGGTGTCATGTGTCATCATGTGTCATGTGATGTTATGTGATGTCATGTGTCATGTGGTGTCATGTGTCATGCATCGTCATGTGTCATGTGATGTCATGTGTCATGTGATGTCATGTGTTGTCATGTGTCATCACATGTCATGTGGTGTCATGTGTGTAATGTGTCATCATGTGTCATGTGTCATGTGCTGTCATGTGTTGTCATGATGTGGTGCCATGTGATGTCATGTGTCATGTGATATCATGTGGTGTCATGTGTCATCATGTGTCATGTCGTGTCATGTGTCATCACGTGTCTTATGTCACGTGGTTTCATGTGTCATGAGGTGTCATATGATGTCATGTGTTGTCACGTGGTGTCATCACGTGTCTTGTGTCATGTGGTGTCATGAGGTGTCATGTGGTGTCATGTGTCATGTATCGTCATGTGTAATGTGTTGTCATGTGATGGCATGTGTCATGTGTCATGTGATGTCATGTCATGTGGTGACATGTGGTGTCATGTGTCATGTATCGTCATGTGTCATGTGATGTCATGTGGTGTCATGTTTTGTCATGTGATGTCATGTGGTATCATGTGGTGTCATGTGTCATCATGTGTTGTCATGTGTCATGTGGTGCCATGACTGACGTGTTGTCAGTCATGTGGTGTCATGTGTCATCATGTGTCATGTGTTGTCATGTGGTGTCACGTATCATGTGGTGTCATGTGTCATGTGATGTCATTTGTCATGTGTTTTCATGCGATGTCATTTTTCATGTGGTGTTATGTGTCATGTGGTGTCATGTGGTGTCATGTGTCATGTGGTGTCATGTGTCATGTATCGTCATGTGTCATGTGATGTCATGTGTCATGTGATGTCATGTGTCATGTGTTATCATGTGGTGCCATGTGATGTCATGTGTCATGTGGTGTCATGTGTCATGTGGTGTCATGTGTCATGTGGTGTTGTGTCATGTGATGTCACGTGTCATGTGGTGTCATGTGTCATCATGTGTCATGTGGTGTCATGTATCATGTGGTGTCATGTGTCATGTGGTGTCATGTATCATGTGTCATGTGATGTCATATGTCATGTGATGTCATGTGTCATGTGATGTCATGTGTCATGTGTTATCATGTGGTGTCATGTGTCATGTGATGTCATGTGTCATGTGGTATCATGTGGTGTCATGTGTCACGTGGTGTCATGTGTCATGTATTGTCATGTGTCATGTGATGTCATGTGTCATTTATTGTCATGTGATGTCATGTAGTGTCATGTGTCATGTGATGTCATGTGTCATGTATTGTCATGTGTCATCATGTGTCATGTGTTGTCATGTGGTGTCATTTGTTATCACATGTCATGTGGTGTCATGTGTCATGTAGTGTCATGTGTCATGTGATGTAATGTGTCATGTGTTGTCATGTGATGTCATGTGTCATGTGTCATCACGTGTCATGTTTCATGTGGTGTCATGTGTCATGTGGTGTCATGTGTCATGTGATGTCATGTGTCATGTGTTGTCATGTGGTGTCATGTGTCATGTGGTGTCATGTGTCATGTATCTCCATGTGTCATGTGATGTCATGTGTCATGTATTGTCATGGGATGTCATGTGCCATATGATGTCATGTGCCATGTGTTGTCATGTGTCATCACGTGTCAGGTTTCATGTGGTGTCATGTGTCATGTGTCATCATGTGTCATGTGTTGTCATGTGGTGTCATGTGTCCTCATGTGTCATGTGTTGTCATGTGGTGTCATGTGTCATCACATGTCATGTGTCATGTGATGTCATGTGTCAAGTGGTGTCATCACGTGTCATGTTTCATGTGGTGTCATGTGTCATGTGGTGTCATGTGGTGTCATGTGATGTCATGTGGTGCCATGTGTTGTCATGTGATGTCATGTGGTGTCATGTGATGTCATGTGTCATCATGTGTTGTCATGTGGTGTCATGTGTCATCATGTGTCATGTGTTGTCATGTGTCATCACACGTCATGTGATGTCATGTGTCATGTGGTGTCATGTGTCATCATGTCTCATGTGCTGTCATGTGCTGTCATGTGTCATGTCATGCGGTGTCATATGTCATGTGTGATGACACATGACATATGACACCACATGACATATGTCATGTGGTGTCATTTGTCATCATGTGTTGTCATGTGTCATGTGGTGCCATGTGGCGTCATGTGTTGTCAGTCATGTGGTGTAATGTGTCATCATGTGTCATGTGTTGTCATGTGGTGTCATGTGTCATCACGTGTCATGTGTCATGTGGTGTCACGTATCATGTGGTGTCATGTGTCATATAGTGTCATGTGTCATGCGATGTCATGTGTCATGTGATGTCATGTGTCATGTGGTGTCATTTGTCAGGTATCATCATGTGTCATGTGATGTCATGTGTCATGTGATGTCAAGTGTCATCTGGTGTCAAGTGATGTCATGTGTCATGTGGTGTCATGTGTCATGTGGTGTCATGTGTCATATATCGTCATGTGTCATGTGGTTTCATGTGTCATGTGATGTCATGTGCCATGTGTTGTCATGTGATGTCATGTGTCATGTGATGTCATGTGGTGTCATGTGTCATCATGTGTCATGTGTTGTCATGTGATGTCATGTGTCATGTGGTGTCATGTGATGTCATGTGTTGTCATGTGATGTCATGTGTCATGTGGTGTCATGTGTCATGTGATGTCATGTGTCATGTGTCATGTGATGTCATGTGTCATGTGTCAGGTGTATTGTGGTATCAGTTGTTATGTAGTGTCATGTGGTATCATGTGACATCATGTGCTGTCAGTCATGTGTAATCACGTGTCATGTGTCATGTGGTGTCGTATCATATGGTGTCAAGTGTCATTTAGTGTCATGTGTCACGTGAGGTCATGTGTCATGTGTTGTCATGTCACATCATATGTCATGTGATGTCATGTGTCATGTGGTGTCATATGTCATCATGTGTCATGTGGTGTCATCACGTGTCATGTGGTGTCATGTGTCATGTGATGGCATGTGTCATGTGATGTCATGGTTCATGTGGTGTCATGTGTCATGTGATGTCATGTGTCATGTAGTGTCATGTCTCATGTGGTGTCATGTGTCAAGTGGTGTCATATGTCATGTATCGTAATGTGTCATGTGATGTCATGTGTCATGTGTTGTCATGTGATGTCATGTGTCATGTGGTGTCATGTATCATGTGGTGTCAAGTGTCATGTAGTGTCATGTGTCACGTGAGGTCATGTGTCATGTGTTGTCATGTCACATCATGTGTCATGTGATGTCATGTGTCATGTGGTGTCATGTGTCATCATGTGTCATGTGGTATCATCACGTGTCATGTGGTGTCATGTATCATGTGATGGCATATGTCATGTGTTGTCATGTGATGTCATGGTTCATGTGGTGTCATATGTCATGTGATGTCATGTGTCATGTAGTGTCATGTGTCATGTGGTGTCATGTGTCATGTGGTGTCATGTGTCATGTATTGTCATGTGATGTCATATGTCATGTGTTGTCATGTGATGTCATGTGTCATGTGGTGTCATGTGTCATGTGGTGTCATGTGTCATGTGTCATGTGGAGTCATATGTCATTTGTCAAAAAATGTATATATCTAGAGGAGCTTACTGTAAGATTACTGTAAGCTTACTGTACTCTGTACCTTTCCGAGCACGAGCTGAATGCTAATTGGCTGTCAACTGTCTGTCAATACTCCAAACCAGAAAGTGTTGGCAGCCATCTTGTGCCTCGGTAGACTGAGGCACAAGAAAACAGAAAAACAAACGTGTAAAACGCAAAAAGGAGGCAGGGTAGAAACACCCTGCCCCCTAGGCCTGCTCTGGGTGTTTCACAAGGACTACTAGAATAGGAAGGGAGCTCGCACAGCTGGGCGTTATCAAGGTAATGTCATTTAAGAAGTTGAGTGTGCTGCGAGAGGAAACACTGTCTGCACTAACAGTGTGAAAACCCAGGTACTCGTACAAAGCTCACTCAGTTGAGAGAGCACCTCTGCGCACAACAAGAAGAGACCAATACGTCTAGTTCAATCAAACATAAAGTGTGATGAAGGTCAATCAATATGCAGTTGGCATGAGCTTTCACATTTTATTCTTGACTCAAAAGTGAAGTTCAGATAATATATCCATAGTTATATTTTCCATCAAACGTTAGGTGTGTTCAAACCAAAACAATCACACATCCCGATGCATTTCGGGCCACGCCCTTCTTCAGGGGAGTACTCTACAAAAAAACAATCCAAAAGGAAACAATTCAATCTTGTATCCAAATGTGACGTACTAAACTGCATGACTTATTAAGTAATCTAACAGGGTGATAATCATAGAAGTCTGGGTGATTATCATACCATGGTGAATAAATTCGAATCAAAATGTGCACCCCCGTGAATAGAAGATGGAAAAAAGAAAACGTCTACGTGAGGTAAAGGTCCCAGTGTTGATTATATGATCACCGGGTGTAGTGAAGCAGATAGAGAAAACCCTCATGCAGCCCTGAAGTGCTAATGTCAAAAGCGCTATTGCCAAAGGTACACGAAGAGCGATAGAAGTCATATAAGGAACACCAAAACCAAAGTGACCGAACATAACGAATTACTAGTAAAGTCCCACAAAAGGTACTTACATTGTGCAATTGTGCAACAAGCTACGCGGAGTACCGCGAAGTCGGTAGTCTGTCAGTGAGGGCGATGTGATCGTGTGCATTAAGACACGAGTAATCCTGAACATAAACAAGGGACTATGAGTTAGAAAAGACTGTGGAGGAAATGGTTAAAAGTGTGGGGGCCATATTGGAAAGGTGAAAAAGATCAAACAAACACCACAAGATCAAAAAAAGAAGTAACACAAACGGTGACAGTAGTGATTAAACGGTAAAAAAGATAAATGAAAGAACATGAGTAAAGCACATGTATAAAGAATTACAGATAACACAAAAATTCCATACGGTCATTAAGACCATGCGGTGCCATGGTGGACATAAGCCGGATCCAAAAGTTCTCTCTCTTCAAGAGGGTATTTTTATTGTTCCCAGTGATTTTCACTTGTTCAAGTATTTGAAATTTCAGTTGGGCAACACTGTGTCTGTGTTCCATGAAGTGGGTTGCCACACTTGACTTCAAGTTACATGTGCGTATATTGCTCTTGTGCTCTAGAATGCGTGCACGGATCTTTCTCTCAGTGTGGCCGATATAACATTTGCCGCACGGGCATTTCAGCATATAGATTACATTACTGCTATTGCATGTAGCATTCACTCTCAATTTAATGACGTGTCCTTTCATAGGGTGTGTGGTTTTATTTCCAGGGATACAGTTCCCACAGTTACTGCAATTATAGCAAGGTTTTAGACCATTGTAAACAAGTGGAGTGATCGTTGACGTTGATTTGCTCAATAACTCTTTGACATTGCAGCCCCTGGTAAAGGCAAACATCGGAGGTTGATTGAATAGACCATTGAAATCCGGTTCCATTGTAAGTATAGGCCAGTGTTTCCGGATGATATGTTGAAACTGGTTGGACATCTTAGAGTGTTTTGAAACCACGACCATGCGGTCAGTTATTTTTTTGGGTTTGGGTTTTAGTAGTTCCAATCTACTAGACTTGTCTGTGCGCTCCATTGCCAGATCCAAAATGGGTGTGGGATACCCACGAGCTTTAAGTCTCTCCAATGTGTTTCTGAGTTCTTGCTTGCAAACTTGATCATTAGAAACTATGCGTTTCACTCTGAGTAGTTGGGCAAAAGGCAAGTTGTTCTTAAGACTAGGCCGATGAAAACTGCTATAATGCAAAATGGAATTCCTGTCCGTTGGTTTTCGATAAATGGTGATGAACCACTCATTTGGTTCACGGTGTATTTCCACGTCTAGATAGTGGATGCATTTGTCATTGTAATCCCACGTGAACTGAATGCGTTCATTCACATCATTCCATGATTCAAGAAAGTTGACAAGAGTTTCAGCTGTACCTTCCCATAGTAAAAACACGTCATCAATGTAACGTAGGTACAATTTTCCATGTTGAAGCCAGCTGTTTTGGCAAAGAATGTGTGATTCTTCAAACACTTTCATGTATATATTAGCGTAGCAAGGAGCCGCCGAATTGCCCATGGCAGTTCCATTCAACTGGAGAATCCATTTATCAAGTACGGTGAAATAACTATGATACAACGTATACATAGTGAGTTGCATCAGGAAGACTTTCAGGTCAGAGTCCAAATCTGATGAAGTTAATGTTTGTTCAATAGCTTCCATACCACCATCATGGGGGATAGAGGTATAAAGTGAACATACGTCCACAGTGCACATGATCAAATCAGTGTTTTTAAGATCATTCATGATGGGTTCAAGCTTGGACAAAAAGTCACTGACTTTGCGGTACTCCGCGTAGCTTGTTGCACAATTGCACAATGTAAGTACCTTTTGTGGGACTTTACTAGTAATTCGTTATGTTCGGTCACTTTGGTTTTGGTGTTCCTTATCTGACTTCTATCGCTCTTCGTGTACCTTTGGCAATAGGGGGTGCACATTTTGATTCGAATTTATTCACCATGGTATGATAATCACCCAGACTTCTATGATTATCACCCCGTTAGATTACTTAATAAGTCATGCAGTTTAGTACGTCACATTTGGATACAAGATTGAATTGTTTCCTTTTGGATTGTTTTTTTGTAGAGTACGCCCCTGAAGAAGGGCGTGGCCCGAAATGCATCGGGATGTGTGATTGTTTTGGTTTGAACACACCTAACATTTGATGGAAAATATAACTATGGATATATTATCTGAACTTCACTTTTGTTTCACAAGGACCCCAAAGGCCCCCCCAAATTTTTTAGGGGACAAAAACCACGGGGGACGAGTACCATATGAGTCCTGTAAGCTTACTGTAAGCTTACTGTACTCTGTACCTGCACGAGCTGAATGCTAATTGGCTGTCAACTGTCTGTCAACACTCCAAACCAGAAAGTGTTGGCCGCCATCTTGTGCCTCAGTAGACTGAGGCACAAGAAAGCAGAAAAACAAACAAGTAGAACGCAAAAAGGGGGCAGGGTAGAAATCCCCTGACCCCCTAGGCCTGCTCAGGGATACCACAAGGACCCACAAGGCCCCCCATTTTTTTTTTACAAATACTGCAGAGTACGAGTACTTTACAAGCACAGTAAGCTTATTGTAAGCTTACTGTAATCGGTACCTTCCCGAGCACGAGCTGAATACTAATTGGCTGTCAACTGTCTGTAAACACTCCAAACAATCATGTGTCATGTGGTGTCATGTGTCATCACGTGTCATGTGGTGTCATGTATCATGTGGTGTCATGTAGTGTCATGTGTCACGTGATATCATGTGTCATGTGGTGTCATGTGTCATGTGTCATGTGGTGTCATCACGTGTCATGTGGTGTCATGTGTCATGTATTGTCATGTGTTGTCATGTGATGTCATGTGTCATGTGGTGTCATGTATCATGTGATGTCATGTGTCATGTGGTGTCATGTGGTGTCATGTGTCATCATGTGTCATGTGTCATGTGGTATCATGTGGCATGTATCGTCATATGTCATGTGATGTCATGTGTTGTCATGTGTCATGTGGTGTCATGTGTCATGTGATGTCAGTCATGTGTCATCATGTGTCATGTGTCATGTAGTGTCATGTGTCATCATGTGTTGTCATGTGTCATCATGTGGTGCCATGTGACGTCATGTGTCATGTGATGTCATGTGGTGTCATGTGTCATCATATGGTGCCATGTGACATCATGTGTCATGTGATGTCATGTGGTGTCATGTGGTGTCATGTGTCAACATGTGTCATATGGTGTCATGTGTCATCATGTGTCATGTGTTGTCATGTGATGTCATGTGTCATGTGGTGTCATGTGTCATGTGATGTCATGTGTTGTCATGTGATGTCATGTGTCATGTGGTGTCATGTGTCATGTGATGTCATGTGCCATGTGCATCGGTAGATGTGATATCATGTGTCATGTGGTGTCATGTGTCATGTGATGTCATGTGCCATGTGTTGTCATGTGATGTCATGTGTCATGTGATGTCATGTGTCATGTGGTGTCATGTGTTTTATCGGAGAAAGACCTAAAACTAGCTGTGCAGTCTCTGGTTATCTCAAGAATTGAATATGGATGTACAACTCTAGCAGGTCTTCCAAAAATTTCCATAGCCCCTCTAAAACTTGTCTCAATGCAGCGGCAAGACCGGAACGAGGAAATTTGACCACATCACCCCTCATCTGAAGGTGCTAAACTGGCTACCCTTTGAAGCTAGAATACAACTAAAAATGGCATGTATCGCCCACAAAGCGATTCACCACAACACACCCAGATATCTTGCCCAGAAAATAGAAATTTCAGGAAGAAACAGACCAGCCCGAAGTGCCAATTTGCTACTGCTGAGGCCACCTATCTTCAGGAAGAAAAAAACTTATGAGAGAGCGTTCTCCGGAGCAGCCCCTAGAATCTGGAACTCTCTGCCTGTGAATATCAGAAAAATTTCGAACATAGCATCGTTTAAGAAGGAAGCTAAGACCTTCCTCATGAGCAAATTCCTCCCATAGGCAGGCATTTCACCTTCTATGACTTAACTGTGAGGTTCTTAAGATAACAAAATGAGAAATTGAAGAACAGTGGAACGACTATGCTGAAAATATTACCAACTACGGTGTGCAATATCATTGCTTGTTATATACACTGCTGTTTTTATCCTATGCCATTGTTGTAAAGCGCTCTGATACCCATGGGTCTAGTTCGCGCTATAGAAAACTGTTCATAAATAAATAAATAAATAAATGTGTCATCATGTGTCATGTGGTGTCATGTGTCATCATGTGTCATGTGTTGTCATGTGATGTCATGTGACTTAAGGGGCCAAACCTCCTATTTGCTCACCAAACGGCCAGGTCAAGCCAATGCTGCGTTTACAGGTCCGGACATGCCTTCAAAACTACAAACAACACTGTGCACAGAGTACAACACATAGAGAAAATATGTGTGAGAGCAAGGAAAGTACCTCACGGACGTGACACCCGGGGGGTTCCCGGTCTGTGAATGGCCGGTCTACCCACTTCTCATCATCGGTTACTTTCCTTGCAAGGAGGGTGAAAAAGTGCAAGAAGATGTGCACCAAACAGAAAAGAGAAACAGAAAGGGAGTGTACAGATACACTACCTAGTAGGATAGAGACAAGTGTTCAGAAAAGATTTCACAAGTACCTACACCCAACACCAACAAAACATAAAATATAAAATAGTGAGGTTTGGCTAGCTGAAACAATTTTATTCTGGTGCTGCCAAACTGCACTGTTTAAAATAAGGTTAGATTGATACCATTCGATGTTGTAATTGAACCAAAATGTTTCATTGCCTTGTCATTGGCAATTTCATCAGGGCAAATGGTTGGGTCTCTTATTCTTAATCCTCCATTTGGAAACCTTGTGCTCGCAAATACTGGGTATACCGTCGAGCATCAAACAGACGGCGTGTCAAAAGATCACGGGTCCGTCTTGGAGACTCCTCAATGTGAGTCACCGCAGCCGAGTCCCTCCGGCGCTTCCGACGCCACAACATGCAGGCTAATTAGGGCTTCTTGTTTGAGATTCGTTGACTGGGGGACTGCCCTAGAATAGCCTTTTTTTCCCTCGTATCCCTTTTTGATTGAATGTGGTGTCATGTGTCATCACATGTCATGCGTCATGTGATGTCATGTGTCAAGTGATGTCATGTGCTGTCATGTGCTGTCGTGTCATGTTTTATGTGGTGTCATATGTCATGTGTCATCATGTGTCATGTGGTGTCATTTGTCATCATGTGTTGTCATGTGTCATCATGTGGTGCCATGTGACGTCATGTGTTGTCAGTCATGTGGTGTCATGTGGTGTCATGTGTCATCATGTGTCATGTGGTGTCACGTATCATGTGGTGTCATGTGTCATATTGTGTCATGTGTCATGTGTTGTCATGTGTTGTCATGTATCATGTGATGTCATGTGTTATATGGTGTCAAGTGTCATGTGGTGTCATGTGTCATGTATCGTCATGTGTCATGTGATGTCATGTGTCATGTGTTGTCATGTGATGCCATGTGTCATGTGGTGTCATGTGGTGTCATGTGTCATCACGTGTCATGTGTCATGTGGTGTCATGTGTCATGTGGTATCATGTGTCATGTATCGTCATGTGTCATGTGATGTCATGTGTCATGTGATGTCATGTCATGTGTTATCTTGTGATGTCATGTGTCATGTGTCATGTATTGTCATGTGATGTCATGTGTTGTCATGTGGTGTCATGTGTCATGTGATGTCATGTGTCATGTGTTGTCATGTGTCATCATGTGTCATGTGTTGTCATGTGGTGTCATGTGTCATCACGTGTCATGTGTCATGTGTCATGTATCATCATGTGATGTCATGTGTCATGTGATGTCATGTGTCATGTGGTGACATGTGGTGTCATGTATCGTCATGTCATGTGATGTCATGTGATGTCATGTGGTGTCATGTGTCATGTGGTGTCATGTGTCATGTGGAGTCATATCTCATGTGTCAAAAAATGTATATATCTAGAGGAGCTTACTGTAAGATTACTGTAAGCTTACTGTACTCTGTACCTTTCCGAGCACGAGCTGAATGCTAATTGGCTGTCAACTGTCTGTCAATACTCCAAACAAGAAAGTGTTGGCAGCCATCTTGTGCCTCAGTAGACTGAGGCACAAGAAAGCAGAAAAACAAACGTGTAAAACACAAATAGGGGGCAGGGAGAAACACCCTGCCCCCTAGGCCTGCTCTGGGTGTTTCACAAGGATCCCAAAGGCCCCCCCAATATTTTTGGGGGACAAAAACCACAGGGGACGAGTACCATACGAGTCCTGTAAGCTTACTGTAAGCTTACTGTACTCTGTACCTGCATGAGCTGAATGCGGTGTCATGTGTCATGTGTCATGTGGAGTCATATGTCATGTGTCAAAAAATGTATATATCTAGAGGAGCTTACTGTAAGATTCCTGTAAGCTTACTGTACTCTGTACCTTTCCGAGCACGAGCTGAATGCCAATTGGCTGTCAACTGTCTGTCAACACTCCAAACCAGAAAGTGTTGGCCGCCATCTTGTGCCTCGGTAGACTGAGGCACAAGAAAGCAGAAAAACAAACAAGTAGAACGCAAAAAGGGGGCAGGGTAGAAACCCCCTGACCCTCTAGGCCTGCTCAGGGATGCCACAAGGACCCACAAGGCCCCCCATTTATTTTTTTACAAAAACTGCAGAGTACGAGTACTGTACAAGCACAGTAAGCTTACTGTAAGCTTACTGTAATCTGTACCTTCCCGAGCACGAGCTGAATGCTAATTGGCTGTCAACTGTCTGTAAACACTCCAAACAATCATGTGTCATGTGTTGTCATGTGTTGTCATGTGGTGTCATGTGATGTCATGTGCTGTCATGTGTCATGTGTCATGTGGTATCATGTGTCATGTGTCATCATGTGTCATCTTGTGTCCTGTGGTCTCATGTGGTGTCATGTGTCATCATGTGTTGTCATGTATCATGTAGTGCCATGTGACGTCATGTGTTGTCAGTCATGTGGTGTCATGTGTTGTCATGTGTTATGTGGTGTCATGTGTCATGTGGTGTCATGTGTCATCTGGTGTCATGTGTCATGTGACATGACATGTGATGTCATGTGTCATGTGGTGTCATGTGTCAACATGTGTCATGTGATGTCATGTGTCATCACGTGTCATGTGGTGTCATATGTCGTGTCATGTATCGTCATGTGTCATGTGATGTAATGTGTTGTCATGTGGTGTCATGTGTCATGTGGTGTCATGTGTCATGTATCGTCATGTGTCATATCATGTGATGTCATGTGTCATGTGGTGTCATGTGTCATGTGATGTCATGTGTCATGTGGTGTCATGTGTCATGTGATGTCATGTGTCATGTGTTGTCATGTGTCATATGTCATGTGATGTCATGTGTCATGTGGTGTCATGTGTCATCACATGTCATGTGGGTGTCCTGTATCGTCATGTGTCATGTGACATGTGTCATGTGATGTCATGTGATGTCATGTGTCATGTGGTGTCATGTATCGTCATGTGCCATGTGGTGTCATGTGTCATGTGTTGTCATGTGTCATGTGGTGTCATGTGTCGTCATGTGTCATGTGTCACTTGGTGTCATGTGTCATGAGGTGTCATGTGATGTCATGTTTCATGTGGTGTCATGAGATGTCGTGTCATGTGGTGTCATGTGTCATCATGTGTCATGTGTCACTTGGTGTCATGTGTCATGAGGTGTCATGTGATGTCGTGTCATGTGGTGTCATATGTCAGCATGTGTCTTGTGTCACTTGGTGTCATGTGTTGTCATGTGTCATGTGTTGTCACATGGTGTCATGCGTCATCACATGTCATGTGGTGTCATGTGTCATGAGGTGTCATGTGGTGTCATGTGTCATCATGTGTCATGTGATGTCATGTGTCATGTGATGTCATGTGTCATGTGGTGTCATGTGTCATGCATCGTCATGTGATGTCATGTGTCATGTGATGTCATGTGTCATGTGTTGTCATGTGTCATCACATGTCATGTGGTGTCATGTGTGTCATGTGTCATCACGTGTCATGCGATGTCATGTGTCATGTGCTGTCATGTGTTGTCATGATGTGGTGCCATGTGATGTCATGTGTCATGTGAGATCATGTGGTGTCATGTGTCATCATGTGTCATGTGTTGTCATGTGTCATCACGTGTCTTATGTCACGTGGTTTCATGTGTCATGAGGTGTCATGTGATGTCATGTGTTGTCACGTGGTGTCATCACGTGTCTTGTGTCATGTGGTGTCATGTGTCATGTATCGTCATGTGTCATGTGTTGTCATGTGATGGCATGTGTCATGTGTCATGTGATGTCATGTCATGTGGTGACATGTGGTGTCATGTGTCGTGTATCGTCATGTGTCATGTGATGTCATGTGGTGTCATGTTTTGTCATGTGATGTCATGTGGTGTCATGTGGTGTCATGTGTCATCATGTGTTGTCATGTGTCTTGTGGTGCCATGACTGACGTGTTGTCAGTCATGTGGTGTCATGTGTCATCATGTGTCGTCATGTGGTGTCACGTATCATGTGGTGTCATGTGTCATGTGTCATGTGATGTCATTTGTCATGTGTTTTCATGCGATGTCATGTTTCATGTGGTGTTATGTGTCATGTGATGTCATGTGTCATGTGGTATCATGTGGTGTCATTTGTCATGTGGTGTCATGTGTCATGTATCGTCATGTGTCATGTGATGTCATGTGTCATGTGATGTCATGTGTCATGTGTTATCATGTGGTGCCATGTGTCATGTGATGTCATGTGTCATGTGGTGTCATGTGTCATGTGGTGTCATGTGTCATGTGGTGTCATGTCATGTGATGTCACGTGTCATGTGGTGTCATGTGTCATCATGTGTCATGTGGTGTCATGTATCATGTGGTGTCATGTGTCATGTGGTGTCATGTATCATGTGTCATGTGATGTCATGTGTCATGTGATGTCATGTGTCATGTGTTATCATGTGGTGTCATGTGTCATGTGATGTCATGTGTCATGTGGTGTCATGCGGTGTCATGTGTCACGTGGTGTCATGTGTCATGTATTGTCATGTGTCATGTGATGTCATGTGATGTCATGTAGTGTCATGTGTCATGTGATGTCATGTGTCATGTGTCATCATGTGTCATGTGATGTCATGTGTCATCACGTGTCATGTGGTGTCATATGTCGTGTCATGTATCGTCATGTGTCATGTGATGTAATGTGTTGTCATGTGGTGTCATGTGTCATGTGGTGTCATGTGTCATGTATCGTCATGTGTCATGTCATGTGATGTCATGTGTCATGTGGTGTCATGTGTCATGTGATGTCATGTGTCATGTGGTGTCATGTGTCATGTGATGTCATGTGTCATGTGTCATGTGATGTCATATGTCATGTGGTGTCATGTGTCATCACATGTCATGTGGGTGTCCTGTATCGTCATGTGTCATGTGACATGTGTCATGTGATGTCATGTGATGTCATGTGTCATGTGGTGTCATGTATCGTCATGTGTCATGTGGTGTCATGTGTCATGTGTTGTCATGTGTCATGTGGTGTCATGTGTCATCATGTGTCATGTGTCACTTGGTGTCATGTGTCATGAGGTGTCATGTGATGTCATGTGTCATGTGGTGTCATGAGATGTCGTGTCATGTGGTGTCATGTGTCATCATGTGTCATGTGTCACTTGGTGTCATGTGTCATGAGGTGTCATGTGATGTCGTGTCATGTGGTGTCATGTGTCAGCATGTGTCTTGTGTCACTTGGTGTCATGTGTTGTCATGTGTCATGTGTTGTCACATGATGTCATGCGTCATCAGATGTCATGTGGTGTCATGTGTCATGAGGTGTCATGTGGTGTCATGTGTCATCATGTGTCATGTGATGTCATGTGTCATGTGATGTCATGTGTCATGTGGTGTCATGTGTCATGCATCGTCATGTGATGTCATGTGTCATGTGATGTCATGTGTCATGTGTTGTCATGTGTCATCACATGTCATGTGGTGTCATGTGTGTCATGTGTCATCACGTGTCATGCGATGTCATGTGTCATGTGCTGTCATGTGTTGTCATGATGTGGTGCCATGTGATGTCATGTGTCATGTGAGATCATGTGGTGTCATGTGTAATCATGTGTCATGTGTTGTCATGTGTCATCACGTGTCTTATGTCACGTGGTTTCATGTGTCATGAGGTGTCATGTGATGTCATGTGTTGTCACGTGGTGTCATCACGTGTCTTGTGTCATGTGGTGTCATGTGTCATGTATCGTCATGTGTCATGTGTTGTCATGTGATGGCATGTGTCATGTGTCATGTGATGTCATGTCATGTGGTGACATGTGGTGTCATGTGTCGTGTATCGTCATGTGTCATGTGATGTCATGTGGTGTCATGTTTTGTCATGTGATGTCATGTGGTGTCATGTGGTGTCATGTGTCATCATGTGTTGTCATGTGTCTTGTGGTGCCATGACTGACTTGTTGTCAGTCATGTGGTGTCATGTGTCATCATGTGTCATGTGTTGTCATGTGGTGTCACGTATCATGTGGTGTCATGTGTCATGTGTCATGTGATGTCATTTGTCATGTGTTTTCATGCGATGTCATGTTTCATGTGGTGTTATGTGTCATGTGATATCATGTGTCATGTGGTATCATGTGGTGTCATTTGTCATGTGGTGTCATGTGTCATGTATCGTCATGTGTCATGTGATGTCATGTGTCATGTGATGTCATGTGTCATGTGTTATCATGTGGTGCCATGTGTCATGTGATGTCATGTGTCATGTGGTGTCATGTGTCATGTGGTGTCATGTGTCATGTGGTGTCATGTCATGTGATGTCACGTGTCATGTGGTGTCATGTGTCATCATGTGTCATGTGGTGTCATGTATCATGTGGTGTCATGTGTCATGTGGTGTCATGTATCATGTGTCATGTGATGTCATGTGTCATGTGATGTCATGTGTCATGTGTTATCATGTGGTGTCATGTGTCATGTGATGTCATGTGTCATGTGGTGTCATGCGGTGTCATGTGTCACGTGGTGTCATGTGTCATGTGATGTCATGTGTCATGTGTTGTCATGTGTCATCATGTGTCATGTGTTGTCATGTGGTGTCATTTGTTATCACATGTCATGTGTCATGTGTCATGTAGTGTCATGTGTCATGTGATGTAATGTGTCATGTGATGTCATGTGTCATCACGTGTCATGTTTCATGTGGTGTCATGTGTCATGTGTTGTCACGTGGTGTCATGCGTCATCACATGTCATGTGGTGTCATGTGTCATGAGGTGTCATGTGGTGTCATGTGTCATCATGTGTCATGTGATGTCATGTGTCATGTGATGTCATGTGTCATGTGGTGTCATGTCATGCATCGTCATGTGTCATGTGATGTCATGTGTCATGTGATGTCATGTGTCATGTGTTGTCATGTGTCATCACATGTCATGTGGTTTCATGTGTGTCATGTGTCATCATGTGTCATGCGATGTCATGTGTCATGTGCTGTCATGTGTTGTCATGATGTGGTGCCATGTGATGTCATGTGTCATGTGATATCATGTGGCATCATGTGTCATGTGTTGTCATGTGTCATCACGTGTCTTATGTCACGTGGTTTCATGTGTCATGAGGTGTCATGTGATGTCATATGTTGTCACGTGGTGTCATCACGTGTCTTGTGTCATGTGGTGTCATGAGGTGTCATGTGGTGTCATGTGTCATGTATCATCATGTGTCATGTGTTGTCATGTGATGGCATGTGTCATGTGTCATGTGATGTCATGTCATGTGGTGACATGTGGTGTCATGTGTCATGTTTTGTCATATGATGTCATGTGGTGTCATGTGGTGTCATGTGTCATCATGTGTCATGTGGTGTCATGTATCATGTGGTGTCATGTGTCATGTGGTGTCATGTATCATGTGTCATGTGATGTCACGTGTCATGTGGTGTCATGTGTCATGTGGTGTCATGTATCATGTGGTGTCATGTGTCATGTGGTGTCATGTATCATGTGTCATGTGATGTCATGTGTCATGTGATATCATGTGTCATGTGTCATGTGGTGTCATGCGGTGTCATGTGTCACATGGTGTCATGTGTCATGTGTCATGTGATGTCATGTGTCATTTATTGTCATGTGATGTCATGTAGTGTCATGTGTCATGTGATGTCATGTGTCATGTGTTGTCATGTGTCATCATGTGTCATGTGTTGTCATGTGGTGTCATTTGTTATCACATGTCATGTGGTGTCATGTGTCATGTGATGTAATGTGTCATGTGTTGTCATGTGATGTCATGTGTCATGTGTCATCACGTGTCATGTATCATGTGGTGTCATGTGTCATGTGGTGTCATGTGTCATGTATCATCATGTGTCATGTGTTGTCATTTGGTGTCATGTGTCATGTGGTGTCATGTGTCATGTATCGCCAAGTGTCATGTGATGTCATGTGTCATGTGTTGTCATGGGATGTCATGTGCCATATGATGTCATGTGCCATGTGTTGTCATGTGTCATCACGTGTCAGGTTTCATGTGGTGTCATGTGTCATGTGTCATCATGTCATGTGTTGTCATGTGGTGTCATGTGTCCTCATGTGTCATGTGTTGTCATGTGGTGTCATGTGTCATCACATGTCATGTGTCATGTGATGTCATGTGTCAAGTGGTGTCATGTGTCATCACGTGTCATGTTTCATGTGGTGTCATGTGTCATGTGGTGTCATGTGATGTCAGGTGTCATGTGGTGTCATGTGATGTCATGTGGTGCCATGTGTTGTCATGTGATGTGATGTGGTGTCATGTGTCATCATGTGTTGTCATGTGGTGTCATGTGTCATCATGTGTCATGTGTTGTCATGTGTCATCACATGTCATGTGATGTCATGTGTCATGTGGTGTCATGTGTCATCATGTGTCATGTGCTGTCATGTGCTGTCATGTGTCATGTCATGCGGTGTCATATGTCATGTGTGATGACACATGACATATGATACCACATGACATATGTCATGTGGTGTCATTTGTCATCATGTGTTGTCATGTGTCATCATGTAGTGCCATGTGACGTCATGTGTTGTCAGTCATGTGGTGTCATGTGGTGTCATGTGTCATCATGTGTCATGTGGTGTCACGTATCATGTGGTGTCATGTGTCATATTGTGTCATGTGTCATGTGTTGTCATGTGTTGTCATGTGTCATGTGATGTCATGTGTTATGTGGTGTCAAGTGTCATGTGGTGTCATGTGTCATGTATCGTCATGTGTCATGTGATGTCATGTGTCATGTGTTGTCATGTGATGCCATGTGTCATGTGGTGTCATGTGGTGTCATGTGTCATCATGTGTCATGTGTCATGTGGTGTCATGTGTCATGTGGTATCATGTGTCATGTATCGTCATGTGTCATGTGATGTCATGTGTCATGTGATGTCATGTCATGTGTTATCTTGTGATGTCATGTGTCATGTGTCATGTATTGTCATGTGATGTCATGTGTTGTCATGTGGTGTCATGTGTCATGTGATGTCATGTGTCATGTGTTGTCATGTGTCATCATGTGTCATGTGTTGTCATGTGGTGTCATGTGTCATCACATGTCATGTGTCATGTGTCATGTATCATCATGTGATGTCATGTGTCATGTGATGTCATGTGTCATGTGGTGACATGTGGTGTCATGTATCGTCATGTCATGTGATGTCATGTGATGTCATGTGGTGTCATGTGTCATGTGGTGTCATGTGTCATGTGGAGTCATATCTCATGTGTCAAAAAATGTATATATCTAGAGGAGCTTACTGTAAGATTACTGTAAGCTTACTGTACTCTGTACCTTTCCGAGCACGAGCTGAATGCTAATTGGCTGTCAACTGTCTGTCAATACTCCAAACAAGAAAGTGTTGGCAGCCATCTTGTGCCTCAGTAGACTGAGGCACAAGAAAGCAGAAAAACAAACGTGTAAAACACAAATAGGGGGCAGGGAGAAACACCCTGCCCCCTAGGCCTGCTCTGGGTGTTTCACAAGGATCCCAAAGGCCCCCCCAATATTTTTGGGGGACAAAAACCACAGGGGACGAGTACCATACAAGTCCTGTAAGCTTACTGTAAGCTTACTGTACTCTGTACCTGCATGAGCTGAATGCGGTGTCATGTGTCATGTGTCATGTGGAGTCATATGTCATGTGTCAAAAAATGTATATATCTAGAGGAGCTTACTGTAAGATTCCTATAAGCTTACTGTACTCTGTACCTTTCCGAGCACGAGCTGAATGCCAATTGGCTGTCAACTGTCTGTCAACACTCCAAACCAGAAAGTGTTGGCCGCCATCTTGTGCCTCGGTAGACTGAGGCACAAGAAAGCAGAAAAACAAACAAGTAGAACGCAAAAAGGGGGCAGGGTAGAAACCCCCTGACCCTCTAGGCCTGCTCAGGGATGCCACAAGGACCCACAAGGCCCCCCATTAATTTTTTTTACAAAAACTGCAGAGTACGAGTACTGTACAAGCACAGTAAGCTTACTGTAAGCTTACTGTAATCTGTACCTTCCCGAGCACGAGCTGAATGCTAATTGGCTGTCAACTGTCTGTAAACACTCCAAACAATCATGTGTCATGTGTTGTCATGTGTTGTCATGTGGTGTCATGTGATGTCATGTGCTGTCATGTGTCATGTGGTATCATGTGTCATGTGTCATCATGTGTCATCTTGTGTCCTGTGGTCTCATGTGGTGTCATGTGTCATCATGTGTTGTCATGTATCATGTAGTGCCATGTGACGTCATGTGTTGTCAGTCATGTGGTGTCATGTGTTGTCATGTGTTATGTGGTGTCATGTGTCATGTGGTGTCATGTGTCATGTGGTGTCATGTGTCATGTGACATGACATGTGATGTCATGTGTCATGTGGTGTCATGTGTCAACATGTGTCATGTGATGTCATGTGTCATCACGTGTCATGTGGTGTCATATGTCGTGTCATGTATCGTCATGTGTCATGTGATGTAATGTGTTGTCATGTGGTGTCATGTGTCATGTGGTGTCATGTGTCATGTATCGTCATGTGTCATATCATGTGATGTCATGTGTCATGTGGTGTCATGTGTCATGTGATGTCATGTGTCATGTGGTGTCATGTGTCATGTGATGTCATGTGTCATGTGTTGTCATGTGTCATGTGTCATGTGATGTCATGTGTCATGTGGTGTCATGTGTCATCACATGTCATGTGGGTGTCCTGTATCGTCATGTGTCATGTGACATGTGTCATGTGATGTCATGTGATGTCATGTGTCATGTGGTGTCATGTATCGTCATGTGTCATGTGGTGTCATGTGTCATGTGTTGTCATGTGTCATGTGGTGTCATGTGTCGTCATGTGTCATGTGTCACTTGGTGTCATGTGTCATGAGGTGTCATGTGATGTCATGTGTCATGTGGTGTCATGTGTCATGTGGTATCATGTGTCATGTATCGTCATGTGTCATGTGATGTCATGTGTCATGTGATGTCATGTCATGTGTTATCTTGTGATGTCATGTGTCATGTGTCATGTATTGTCATGTGATGTCATGTGTTGTCATGTGGTGTCATGTGTCATGTGATGTCATGTGTCATGTGTTGTCATGTGTCATCATGTGTCATGTGTTGTCATGTGGTGTCATGTGTCATCACGTGTCATGTGTCATGTGTCATGTATCATCATGTGATGTCATGTGTCATGTGATGTCATGTGTCATGTGGTGACATGTGGTGTCATGTATCGTCATGTCATGTGATGTCATGTGATGTCATGTGGTGTCATGTGTCATGTGGTGTCATGTGTCATGTGGAGTCATATCTCATGTGTCAAAAAATGTATATATCTAGAGGAGCTTACTGTAAGATTACTGTAAGCTTACTGTACTCTGTACCTTTCCGAGCACGAGCTGAATGCTAATTGGCTGTCAACTGTCTGTCAATACTCCAAACAAGAAAGTGTTGGCAGCCATCTTGTGCCTCAGTAGACTGAGGCACAAGAAAGCAGAAAAACAAACGTGTAAAACACAAATAGGGGGCAGGGAGAAACACCCTGCCCCCTAGGCCTGCTCTGGGTGTTTCACAAGGATCCCAAAGGCCCCCCCAATATTTTTGGGGGACAAAAACCACAGGGGACGAGTACCATACAAGTCCTGTAAGCTTACTGTAAGCTTACTGTACTCTGTACCTGCATGAGCTGAATGCGGTGTCATGTGTCATGTGTCATGTGGAGTCATATGTCATGTGTCAAAAAATGTATATATCTAGAGGAGCTTACTGTAAGATTCCTGTAAGCTTACTGTACTCTGTACCTTTCCGAGCACGAGCTGAATGCCAATTGGCTGTCAACTGTCTGTCAACACTCCAAACCAGAAAGTGTTGGCCGCCATCTTGTGCCTCGGTAGACTGAGGCACAAGAAAGCAGAAAAACAAACAAGTAGAACGCAAAAAGGGGGCAGGGTAGAAACCCCCTGACCCTCTAGGCCTGCTCAGGGATGCCACAAGGACCCACAAGGCCCCCCATTAATTTTTTTTACAAAAACTGCAGAGTACGAGTACTGTACAAGCACAGTAAGCTTACTGTAAGCTTACTGTAATCTGTACCTTCCCGAGCACGAGCTGAATGCTAATTGGCTGTCAACTGTCTGTAAACACTCCAAACAATCATGTGTCATGTGTTGTCATGTGTTGTCATGTGGTGTCATGTGATGTCATGTGCTGTCATGTGTCATGTGGTATCATGTGTCATGTGTCATCATGTGTCATCTTGTGTCCTGTGGTCTCATGTGGTGTCATGTGTCATCATGTGTTGTCATGTATCATGTAGTGCCATGTGACGTCATGTGTTGTCAGTCATGTGGTGTCATGTGTTGTCATGTGTTATGTGGTGTCATGTGTCATGTGGTGTCATGTGTCATGTGGTGTCATGTGTCATGTGACATGACATGTGATGTCATGTGTCATGTGGTGTCATGTGTCAACATGTGTCATGTGATGTCATGTGTCATCACGTGTCATGTGGTGTCATATGTCGTGTCATGTATCGTCATGTGTCATGTGATGTAATGTGTTGTCATGTGGTGTCATGTGTCATGTGGTGTCATGTGTCATGTATCGTCATGTGTCATATCATGTGATGTCATGTGTCATGTGGTGTCATGTGTCATGTGATGTCATGTGTCATGTGGTGTCATGTGTCATGTGATGTCATGTGTCATGTGTTGTCATGTGTCATGTGTCATGTGATGTCATGTGTCATGTGGTGTCATGTGTCATCACATGTCATGTGGGTGTCCTGTATCGTCATGTGTCATGTGACATGTGTCATGTGATGTCATGTGATGTCATGTGTCATGTGGTGTCATGTATCGTCATGTGTCATGTGGTGTCATGTGTCATGTGTTGTCATGTGTCATGTGGTGTCATGTGTCGTCATGTGTCATGTGTCACTTGGTGTCATGTGTCATGAGGTGTCATGTGATGTCATGTGTCATGTGGTGTCATGAGATGTCGTGTCATGTGGTGTCATGTGTCATCATGTGTCATGTGTCACTTGGTGTCATGTGTCATGAGGTGTCATGTGATGTCGTGTCATGTGTCAGCATGTGTCTTGTGTCACTTGGTGTCATGTGTTGTCATGTGTCATGTGTTGTCACATGGTGTCATGCGTCATCACATGTCATGTGGTGTCATGTGTCATGAGGTGTCATGTGGTGTCATGTGTCATCATGTGTCATGTGATGTCATGTGTCATGTGATGTCATGTGTCATGTGGTGTCATGTGTCATGCATCGTCATGTGATGTCATGTGTCATGTGATGTCATATGTCATGTGTTGTCATGTGTCATCACATGTCATGTGGTGTCATGTGTGTCATGTGTCATCACGTGTCATGCGATGTCATGTGTCATGTGCTGTCATGTGTTGTCATGATGTGGTGCCATGTGATGTCATGTGTCATGTGAGATCATGTGGTGTCATGTGTCATCATGTGTCATGTGTTGTCATGTGTCATCACGTGTCTTATGTCACGTGGTTTCATGTGTCATGAGGTGTCATGTGATGTCATGTGTTGTCACGTGGTGTCATCACGTGTCTTGTGTCATGTGGTGTCATGTGTCATGTATCGTCATGTGTCATGTGTTGTCATGTGATGGCATGTGTCATGTGTCATGTGATGTCATGTCATGTGGTGACATGTGGTGTCATGTGTCGTGTATCGTCATGTGTCATGTGATGTCATGTGGTGTCATGTTTTGTCATGTGATGTCATGTGGTGTCATGTGGTGTCATGTGTCATCATGTGTTGTCATGTGTCTTGTGGTGCCATGACTGACGTGTTGTCAGTCATGTGGTGTCATGTGTCATCATGTGTCGTCATGTGGTGTCACGTATCATGTGGTGTCATGTGTCATGTGTCATGTGATGTCATTTGTCATGTGTTTTCATGCGATGTCATGTTTCATGTGGTGTTATGTGTCATGTGATGTCATGTGTCATGTGGTATCATGTGGTGTCATTTGTCATGTGGTGTCATGTGTCATGTATCGTCATGTGTCATGTGATGTCATGTGTCATGTGATGTCATGTGTCATGTGTTATCATGTGGTGCCATGTGTCATGTGATGTCATGTGTCATGTGGTGTCATGTGTCATGTGGTGTCATGTCATGTGATGTCACGTGTCATGTGGTGTCATGTGTCATCATGTGTCATGTGGTGTCATGTATCATGTGGTGTCATGTGTCATGTGGTGTCATGTATCATGTGTCATGTGATGTCATGTGTCATGTGATGTCATGTGTCATGTGTTATCATGTGGTGTCATGTGTCATGTGATGTCATGTGTCATGTGATGTCATGCGGTGTCATGTGTCACGTGGTGTCATGTGTCATGTATTGTCATGTGTCATGTGATGTCATGTGATGTCATGTAGTGTCATGTGTCATGTGATGTCATGTGTCATGTGTTGTCATGTGTCATCATGTGTCATGTGATGTCATGTGTCATCACGTGTCATGTGGTGTCATATGTCGTGTCATGTATCGTCATGTGTCATGTGATGTAATGTGTTGTCATGTGGTGTCATGTGTCATGTGGTGTCATGTGTCATGTATCGTCATGTGTCATGTCATGTGATGTCATGTGTCATGTGGTGTCATGTGTCATATGATGTCATGTGTCATGTGGTGTCATGTGTCATGTGATGTCATGTGTCATGTGTCATGTGATGTCATGTGTCATGTGGTGTCATGTGTCATCACATGCCATGTGGGTGTCCTGTATCGTCATGTGTCATGTGACATGTGTCATGTGATGTCATGTGATGTCATGTGTCATGTGGTGTCATGTATCGTCATGTGTCATGTGGTGTCATGTGTCATGTGTTGTCATGTGTCATGTGGTGTCATGTGTCATCATGTGTCATGTGTCACTTGGTGTCATGTGTCATGAGGTGTCATGTGATGTCATGTGTCATGTGGTGTCATGAGATGTCGTGTCATGTGGTGTCATGTGTCATCATGTGTCATGTGTCACTTGGTGTCATGTGTCATGAGGTGTCATGTGATGTCGTGTCATGTGGTGTCATGTGTCAGCATGTGTCTTGTGTCACTTGGTGTCATGTGTTGTCATGTGTCATGTGTTGTCACATGGTGTCATGCGTCATCAGATGTCATGTGGTGTCATGTGTCATGAGGTGTCATGTGGTGTCATGTGTCATCATGTGTCATGTGATGTCATGTGTCATGTGATATCATGTGTCATGTGGTGTCATGTGTCATGCATCGTCATGTGATGTCATGTGTCATGTGATGTCATGTGTCATGTGTTGTCATGTGTCATCACATGTCATGTGGTGTCATGTGTGTCATGTGTCATCACGTGTCATGCGATGTCATGTGTCATGTGCTGTCATGTGTTGTCATGATGTGGTGCCATGTGATGTCATGTGTCATGTGAGATCATGTGGTGTCATGTGTAATCATGTGTCATATGTTGTCATGTGTCATCACGTGTCTTATGTCACGTGGTTTCATGTGTCATGAGGTGTCATGTGATGTCATGTGTTGTCACGTGGTGTCATCACGTGTCTTGTGTCATGTAGTGTCATGTGTCATGTATCGTCATGTGTCATGTGTTGTCATGTGATGGCATGTGTCATGTGTCATGTGATGTCATGTCATGTGGTGACATGTGGTGTCATGTGTCGTGTATCGTCATGTGTCATGTGATGTCATGTGGTGTCATGTTTTGTCATGTGGTGTCATGTGTCATGTGTCATGTGATGTCATTTGTCATGTGTTTTCATGCGATGTCATGTTTCATGTGGTGTTATGTGTCATGTGATGTCATGTGTCATGTGGTATCATGTGGTGTCATTTGTCATGTGGTGTCATGTGTCATGAATCGTCATGTGTCATGTGATGTCATGTGTCATGTGATGTCATGTGTCATGTGTTATCATGTGGTGCCATGTGTCATGTGATGTCATGTGTCATGTGGTGTCATGTGTCATGTGGTGTCATGTGTCATGTGGTGTCGTGTCATGTGATGTCACGTGTCATGTGGTGTCATGTGTCATCATGTGTCATGTGGTGTCATGTATCATGTGGTGTCATGTGTCATGTGGTGTCATGTATCATGTGTCATGTGATGTCATGTGTCATGTGATGTCATGCGGTGTCATGTGTCACGTGGTGTCATGTGTCATGTATTGTCATGTGTCATGTGATGTCATGTGATGTCATGTAGTGTCATGTGTCATGTGATGTCATGTGTCATGTGTTGTCATGTGTCATCATGTGTCATGTGTTGTCATGTGGTGTCATTTGTTATCACATGTCATGTGTCATGTGTCATGTAGTGTCATGTGTCATGTGATGTAATGTGTCATGTGATGTCATGTGTCATCACGTGTCATGTTTCATGTGGTGTCATGTGTCATGTGTTGTCACGTGGTGTCATGCGTCATCACATGTCATGTCATGTGTTATCATGTGGTGTCATGTGTCATGTGATGTCATGTGTCATGTGGTGTCATGCGGTGTCATGTGTCACGTGGTGTCATGTGTCATGTATTGTCATGTGTCATGTGATGTCATGTGATGTCATGTAGTGTCATGTGTCATGTGATGTCATGTGTCATGTGTTGTCATGTGTCATCATGTGTCATGTGTTGTCATGTGGTGTCATTTGTTATCACATGTCATGTGTCATGTGTCATGTAGTGTCATGTGTCATGTGATGTAATGTGTCATGTGATGTCATGTGTCATCACGTGTCATGTTTCATGTGGTGTCATGTGTCATGTGTTGTCACGTGGTGTCATGCGTCATCACATGTCATGTGGTGTCATGTGTCATGAGGTGTCATGTGATGTCATGTGTTGTCACGTGGTGTCATCACGTGTCTTGTGTCATGTGGTGTCATGTGTCATGTATCGTCATGTGTCATGTGTTGTCATGTGATGGCATGTGTCATGTGTCATGTGATGTCATGTCATGTGGTGACATGTCATGCATCGTCATGTGTCATGTGATGTCATGTGTCATGTGATGTCATGTGTCATGTGTTGTCATGTGTCATCACATGTCATGTGGTGTCATGTGTGTCATGTGTCATCATGTGTCATGCGATGTCATGTGTCATGTGATGTCATGTGTCATGTGGTGTCATGTCATGCATCGTCATGTGTCATGTGATGTCATGTGTCATGTGATGTCATGTGTCATGTGTTGTCATGTGTCATCACATGTCATGTGGTGTCATGTGTGTCATGTGTCATCATGTGTCATGCGATGTCATGTGTCATGTGCTGTCATGTGTTGTCATGATGTGGTGCCATGTGATGTCATGTGTCATGTGATATCATGTGGCATCATGTGTCATGTGTTGTCATGTGTCATCACGTGTCTTATGTCACGTGGTTTCATGTGTCATGAGGTGTCATGTGATGTCATGTGTTGTCACGTGGTGTCATCACGTGTCTTGTGTCATGTGGTGTCATGAGGTGTCATGTGGTGTCATGTGTCATGTATCGTCATGTGTCATGTGTTGTCATGTGATGGCATGTGTCATGTGTCATGTGATGTCATGTCATGTGGTGACATGTGGTGTCATGTGTCATGTTTTGTCATGTGATGTCATGTGGTGTCATGTGGTGTCATGTGTCATCATGTGTCATGTGGTGTCATGTATCATGTGGTGTCATGTGTCATGTGGTGTCATGTATCATGTGTCATGTGATGTCACGTGTCATGTGGTGTCATGTATCATGTGTCATGTGATGTCATGTGTCATGTGATGTCATGTGTCATGTGTCATGTGGTGTCATGCGGTGTCATGTGTCACATGGTGTCATGTGTCATGTGTCATGTGATGTCATGTGTCATTTATTGTCATGTGATGTCATGTAGTGTCATGTGTCATGTGATGTCATGTGTCATGTGTTGTCATGTGTCATCATGTGTCATGTGTTGTCATGTGGTGTCATTTGTTATCACATGTCATGTGGTGTCATGTGTCATGTGATGTAATGTGTCATGTGTTGTCATGTGATGTCATGTGTCATGTGTCATCACGTGTCATGTTTCATGTGGTGTCATGTGTCATGTGGTGTCATGTGTCATGTATCATCATGTGTCATGTGTTGTCATTTGGTGTCATGTGTCATGTGGTGTCATGTGTCATGTATCGCCAAGTGTCATGTGATGTCATGTGTCATGTGTTGTCATGGGATGTCATGTGCCATATGATGTCATGTGCCATGTGTTGTCATGTGTCATCACGTGTCAGGTTTCATGTGGTGTCATGTGTCATGTGTCATCATGTCATGTGTTGTCATGTGGTGTCATGTGTCCTCATGTGTCATGTGTTGTCATGTGGTGTCATGTGTCATCACATGTCATGTGTCATGTGATGTCATGTGTCAAGTGGTGTCATGTGTCATCACGTGTCATGTTTCATGTGGTGTCATGTGTCATGTGGTGTCATGTGATGTCAGGTGTCATGTGGTGTCATGTGATGTCATGTGGTGCCATGTGTTGTCATGTGATGTCATGTGGTGTCATGTGTCATCATGTGTTGTCATGTGGTGTCATGTGTCATCATGTGTCATGTGTTGTCATGTGTCATCACATGTCATGTGATGTCATGTGTCATGTGGTGTCATGTGTCATCATGTGTCATGTGCTGTCATGTGCTGTCATGTGTCATGTCATGCGGTGTCATATGTCATGTGTGATGACACATGACATATGATACCACATGACATATGTCATGTGGTGTCATTTGTCATCATGTGTTGTCATGTGTCATGTGGTGCCATGTGACGTCATGTGTTGTCAGTCATGTGGTATAATGTGTCATCATGTGTCATGTGTTGTCATGTGGTGTCATGTGTCATGTGGTGTCACGTATCATGTGGTGTCATGTGTCATATAGTGTCATGTGTCATGCGATGTCATGTGTCATGTGATGTCATGTGTCATGTGGTGTCATTTGTCAGGTATCGTCATGTGTCATGTGATGTCATGTGTCATGTGATGTCAAGTGTCATCTGGTGTCAAGTGATGTCATGTGTCATGTGGTGTCATGTGTCATGTGGTGTCATGTGTCATGTGGTGTCATGTGTCATATATCGTCATGTGTCATGTGGTTTCATGTCATGTGATGTCATGTGCCATGTGTTGTCATGTGATGTCATGTGTCATGTGATGTCATGTGGTGTCATGTGTCATCATGTGTCATGTGTTGTCATGTGATGTCATGTGTCATGTGGTGTCATGTGATGTCATGTGTTGTCATGTGATGTCATGTGTCATGTGGTGTCATGTGTCATGTGATGTCATGTGTCATGTATTGTCATGTGTCATGTGTCATGTGATGTCATGTGTCATGTGGTGTCATGTGTCAGGTGTATTGTGGTATCAGTTGTTATGTAGTGTCATGTGGTATCATGTGTCATGTGGTGTCATGTGACATCATGTGCTGTCAGTCATGTGGTGTCATGTGTAATCACGTGTCATGTGTCATGTGGTGTCATGTATCATGTGGTGTCAAGTGTCATGTAGTGTCATGTGTCACGTGAGGTCATGTGTCATGTGTTGTCATGTCACATCATATGTCATGTGATGTCATGTGTCATGTGGTGTCATATGTCATCATGTGTCATGTGGTGTCATCACGTGTCATGTGGTGTCATGTGATGGCATGTGTCATGTGTTGTCATGTGATGTCATGGTTCATGTGGTGTCATGTGTCATGTGATGTCATGTGTCATGTAGTGTCATGTGTCATGTGGTGTCATGTGTCATGTGGTGTCATGTGTCGTGATGTCATGTGTCATGTGTTGTCATGTGATGTCATGTGTCATGTGGTGTCATGTATCATGTGGTGTCAAGTGTCATGTAGTGTCATGTGTCACGTGAGGTCATGTGTCATGTGTTGTCATGTCACATCATGTGTCATGTGATGTCATGTGTCATGTGGTGTCATGTGTCATCATGTGTCATGTGGTATCATCACGTGTCATGTGGTGTCATGTGTCATGTGATGGCATGTGTCATGTGTTGTCATGTGATGTCATGGTTCATGTGGTGTCATGTGTCATGTGATGTCATATGTCATGTAGTGTCATGTGTCATGTGGTGTCATGTGTCATGTATTGTCATGTGATGTCATATGTCATGTGTTGTCATGTGATGTCATGTGTCATGTGGTGTCATGTGTCATGTGGTGTCATGTGTCATGTGTCATGTGGAGTCATATGTCATTTGTCAAAAAATGTATATATCTAGAGGAGCTTACTGTAAGATTATTGTAAGCTTACTGTACTCTGTACCTTTCCGAGCACGAGCTGAATGCTAATTGGCTGTCAACTGTCTGTCAATACTCCAAACCAGAAAGTGTTGGCAGCCATCTTGTGCCTCGGTAGACTGAGGCACAAGAAAACAGAAAAACAAACGTGTAAAACGCAAAAAGGAGGCAGGGTAGAAACACCCTGCCCCCTAGGCCTGCTCTGGGTGTTTCACAAGGACTACTAGAATAGGAAGGGAGCTCGCACAGCTGGGCGTTATCAAGGTAATGTCTTTTAAGAAGTTGAGTGTGCTGCGAGAGGAAACACTGTCTGCACTAACAGTGTGAAAACCCAGGTACTCGTACAACGCTCACTCAGTTGAGAGAGCACCTCTGCGCACAACAAGAAGAGACCAATACGTCTAGTTCAATCAAACATAAAGTGTGATGAAGGTCAATCAATATGCAGTTGGCATGAGCTTTCACATTTTATTCTTGACTCAAAAGTGAAGTTCAGATAATATATCCATAGTTATATTTTCCATCAAACGTTAGGTGTGTTCAAACCAAAACAATCACACATCCCGATGCATTTCGGGCCACGCCCTTCTTCAGGGGAGTACTCTACAAAAAAACAATCCAAAAGGAAACAATTCAATCTTGTATCCAAATGTGACGTACTAAACTGCATGACTTATTAAGTAATCTAACAGGGTGATAATCATAGAAGTCTGGGTGATTATCATACCATGGTGAATAAATTCGAATCAAAATGTGCACCCCCGTGAATAGAAGATGGAAAAAAGAAAACGTCTACGTGAGGTAAAGGTCCCAGTGTTGATTACATGATCACCGGGTGTAGTGAAGCAGATAGAGAAAACCCTCATGCAGCCCTGAAGTGCTAATGTCAAAAGCGCTATTGCCAAAGGTACACGAAGAGCGATAGAAGTCATATAAGGAACACCAAAACCAAAGTGACCGAACATAACGAATTACTAGTAAAGTCCCACAAAAGGTACTTACATTGTGCAATTGTGCAACAAGCTACGCGGAGTACCGCGAAGTCGGTAGTCTGTCAGTGAGGGCGATGTGATCGTGTGCATTAAGACACGAGTAATCCTGAACATAAACAAGGGACTATGAGTTAGAAAAGACTGTGGAGGAAATGGAAAAAGTGTGGGGGCCATATTGGAAAGGTGAAAAAGATCAAACAAACACCACAAGATCAAAAAAAGAAGTAACACAAACGGTGACAGTAGTGATTAAACGGTAAAAAAGATAAATGAAAGAACATGAGTAAAGCACATGTATAAAGAATTACAGATAACACAAAAATTCCATACGGTCATTAAGACCATGCGGTGCCATGGTGGACATAAGCCGGATCCAAAAGTTCTCTCTCTTCAAGAGGGTATTTTTATTGTTCCCAGTGATTTTCACTTGTTCAAGTATTTGAAATTTCAGTTGGGCAACACTGTGTCTGTGTTCCATGAAGTGGGTTGCCACACTTGACTTCAAGTTACATGTGCGTATATTGCTCTTGTGCTCTAGAATGCGTGCACGGATCTTTCTCTCAGTGTGGCCGATATAACATTTGCCGCACGGGCATTTCAGCATATAGATTACATTACTGCTATTGCATGTAGCATTCACTCTCAATTTAATGACGTGTCCTTTCATAGGGTGTGTGGTTTTATTTCCAGGGATACAGTTCCCACAGTTACTGCAATTATAGCAAGGTTTTAGACCATTGTAAACAAGTGGAGTGATCGTTGACGTTGATTTGCTCAATAACTCTTTGACATTGCAGCCCCTGGTAAAGGCAAACATCGGAGGTTGATTGAATAGACCATTGAAATCCGGTTCCATTGTAAGTATAGGCCAGTGTTTCCGGATGATATGTTGAAACTGGTTGGACATCTTAGAGTGTTTTGAAACCACGACCATGCGGTCAGTTATTTTTTTGGGTTTGGGTTTTAGTAGTACCAATCTACTAGACTTGTCTGTGCGCTCCATTGCCAGATCCAAAATGGGTGTGGGATACCCACGAGCTTTAAGTCTCTCCAATGTGTTTCTGAGTTCTTGCTTGCAAACTTGATCATTAGAAACTATGCGTTTCACTCTGAGTAGTTGGGCAAAAGGCAAGTTGTTCTTAAGACTAGGCCGATGAAAACTGCTATAATGCAAAATGGAATTCCTGTCCGTTGGTTTTCGATAAATGGTGGTGAACCACTCATTTGGTTCACGGTGTATTTCCACGTCTAGATAGTGGATGCATTTGTCATTGTAATCCCACGTGAACTGAATGCGTTCATTCACATCATTCCATGATTCAAGAAAGTTGACAAGAGTTTCAGCTGTACCTTCCCATAGTAAAAACACGTCATCAATGTAACGTAGGTACAATTTTCCATGTTGAAGCCAGCTGTTTTGGCAAAGAATGTGTGATTCTTCAAACACTTTCATGTATATATTAGCGTAGCAAGGAGCCGCCGAATTGCCCATGGCAGTTCCATTCAACTGGAGAATCCATTTATCAAGTACGGTGAAATAACTATGATACAACGTATACATAGTGAGTTGCATCAGGAAGACTTTCAGGTCAGAGTCCAAATCTGATGAAGTTAATGTTTGTTCAATAGCTTCCATACCACCATCATGGGGGATGGAGGTATAAAGTGAACATACGTCCACAGTGCACATGATCAAATCAGTGTTTTTAAGATCATTCATGATGGGTTCAAGCTTGGACAAAAAGTCACTGACTTCGCGGTACTCCGCGTAGCTTGTTGCACAATTGCACAATGTAAGTACGTTTTGTGGGACTTTACTAGTAATTCGTTATGTTCGGTCACTTTGGTTTTGGTGTTCCTTATCTGACTTCTATCGCTCTTCGTGTACCTTTGGCAATCACATGACACATGACTACATGACACATGACACCACATGACACCACATGTTACATGACACGTGATAACAAATGACACCACGTGACAACACATGACACATGATGAAACATGACACCACATGACACCACATGACTGACAACACATGATGTCACATGGCACCACATGATGACACATGACACCACATGACACAAGATGACACATGATGACACATGATACCACATGACACATGACATCACATGACAACACGACACCACATGACACATGACGATACATGACACATGACACCACATGTCACCACATGACACATGACATCATATGACACATGACATCACATGACACATGCCATCACATGACAACACGACACATGACGATACATGACACATGACACCACATGACACCTCATGACACATGACACCACGTGACACAAAACACGTGATGACACATGAAACCACGTGAAAACATGACACATGATGACACATGAAACTTGACATCACATGATACCACATGACACATGACAACACATGACACATGACACCACATGACACATGACATCACATGACAACACATGACACATGACACATGACACATGACACTACATGACACCACATGACACATGACACGTGATGACACATGACACATGACATCACATGACACATGATGATATATGACACATGATACCACATGACACCACATGAAACATGACACGTGATGACACATGACACCACATGACATCACATGACAACACATGACACATGACATCACATGACACATGACACTACATGACACATGACACCACATGACACATGACACCACATGTTACATGACACGTGATAACAAATGACACCACGTGACAACACATGACACATGATGAAACATGACACCACATGACACCACATGACTGACAACACATGACGTCACATGGCACCACATGATGACACATGACACCACATGACACAAGATGACACATGATGACACATGATACCACATGACACATGACATCACATGACAACACGACACCACATGACACATGACGATACATGACACATGACACCACATGTCACCACATGACACATGACATCATATGACACATGACATCACATGACACATGCCATCACATGACAACACGACACATGACGATACATGACACATGACACCACATGACACCTCATGACACATGACACCACGTGACACAAAACACGTGATGACATATGAAACCACGTGAAAACATGACACATGATGACACATGAAACTTGACATCACTTGATACCACATGACACATGACAACACATGACACATGACACCACATGACACATGACATCACATGACAACACATGACACATGACACATGACACATAACACTACATGACACCACATGACACATGACACCACATGACACATGACACATGATGACACATGATACCACATGACAACACATGACACATGATGACACATGACACCACATGTGTCATCATGTGTCATGTGGTGTCATCTGCCATCACTTGTCATGTGTCATGTGTTGTCATGTGTCATGTATCGTCATGTGTCATGTGATGTCATGTGTCTTGTGTTGTCATGTGATGTCATGTGTCATGTGGTGTCATGTGTCTAGTGGTTTCATGTGTCATGTGTCATGTGTCATGTGTTGTCATATGGTGTCATGAGTCATCACGTATCTTGTGTCACGTGGTGTCATGTGTCATGTATCATCATGTGTCATGTGATGTCATGTGTCATGTGATGGCATGTGTCATGTGGTGACATGTGTCATGTATCGTCATGTGTCATGTGTCATGTGGTGTCATGTATTGACATGATGTCATGTGTCATGTGGTGTCATGTGTCATGTGGAGTCATATGTCATGTTTCAAAAAATGTATATATCTAGAGGAGCTTACTGTAAGCTTACTGTACTCTGTACCTTTCCGAGCACGAGCTGAATGCTAATTGGCTGTCAACTGTCTGTCAATACTCCAAACCAGAAAGTGTTGGCAGCCATCTTGTGCCTTGGTAGACTGAGGCACAAGAAAGCTGAAAAACAAATGTGTAAAATGCAAAAAGGGGGTAGGGTAGAAACACCCTGCCCCCTAGGCCTGCTCTGGGTGTTTCACAAGGACCCCAAAGGCCCCCCCCAAATTTTTGGGGGGACAAAAACCACGGGGGACGAGTACCATACGAGTCCTGTAAGCTTACTGTAAGCTTACTGTACTCTGTACCTGCACAAGCTGAATGCTAATTGGCTGTCAACTGTCTGTCAACACTCCAAACCAGAAAGTGTTGGCCGCCATCTTGTGCCTCGGTAGACTGAGGCACAAGAAAGCAGAAAAACAAACAAGTAGAACGCAAAAAGGGGGCAGGATAGAAATCCCCTGACCCCCTTGGCCTGCTCAGGGATCCCACAAGGACCCACAAGGCCCCCCATTTTTTTTTTTACAAAAACTGCAGAGTACGAGTACTGTACAAGCACAGTAAGCTTACTGTAAGCTTACTGTAATCTGTACCTTCCCGAGCACGAGCTGAATGCTAATTGGCTGTCAACTGTCTGTAAACACTCCAAACAATCATGTGTCATGTGTTGTCATGTGGTGTCATGTGTCATCACGTGTCATGTGATGTCATGTGTCATGTGGTGTCATGTGTCATGTGATGTCATGTGTCATGTGCTGTCATGTGTCATGTGGTGTCATATGCCATGTGTCATCATGTCATCTTGTGTCCTGTGGTGTCATCATGTGTTATCATGTGTCATCATGTAGTGCCATGTGACGTCATGTGTTGTCAGTCATGTGGTGTCATGTGTCATCATGTGTCATGTGTTGTCATGTGTCATGTAGTGTCATGTGACATGACATGTGATGTCATGTTTCATGTGGTGTCATGTGATGTCATGTGTCATGTGGTGTCATGTGTCATCACGTGTCATGTGTCATGTGGTGTCATGTGGTGTCATGTGTCATGTATCGTCATGTGTCATGTGATGTCATGTGTCATGTGTTGTCATGTATCATGTGGTGTCATGTGTCATGTGGTGTCATGTGTCATGTATCATAATGTGTCATGTGTCATGTGGTGTCATGTGCCGTCAGATGTCATGTGTCATGTGGTGTCATGTGTCATCATGTGTCATGTGTTGTCACGTGGTGTCATGTGTCATCACATGTCTTATGTCATGTGGTGTCATGTGTCATGTATCGTCATGTCTTGTGATGTCATGTGTCATATGGTGACATGTGGTGTCATGTGTCATGTATCGTCATTTGTCATGTGATGTCATGTGTCATGTGATGTCATTTGTCATGTGTTGTCATGTGTCATCACGTGTCATGTGTCATGTGCTGTCATGTGCTGTCATGTGGTGTCATGTGTCATCATGTGTTGTCATGTGTCATCATGTGGTGCCATGTGATGTCATGTGTCATGTGATGTCATGTGGTATCATGTGGTGCCATGTGTCATCATGTGTCATGTGTTGTCATGTGGTGTCATGTGTCATAATGTGTCATGTGGTGTCATGTGTCATGTGGTGTCATGTGTCATGTAGTGTGATGTGTCATGTGATGTCATGTGTCAAGTGTTGTCATGTGATGTCATGTGTCATGTGATGTCATGTGTTGTCATGTCATCATGTGTCATGTGTGTCATGTGTCATCACGTGTCATGTGTCATGTGATGTCATGTGTAATGTGGTGTGATGTGTCATGTGTCATATGCTGTCATGTGGTATCATGTGTCATCATGTGAAGCGCTCTGATACCTTCGGGTCTTGTTAGCGCTATAGAAAACTTCTAAATAAATAATAAATCATGTGTTGTCATGTGACATCATGTGTCATGTGATATCATGTGGTGTCATGTGTCATCACATGTCATGTGTCATGTAGTGTCATGTGTCATGTGATGTCATGTGTCATGTGTTGTCATGTGTTGTCATGTGTCATGTGGTGTCATGTGATATCATGTCATGTGGTTTCATGTGTCATCACATGTCATGTGGGGTCATGTGTCATGTGATATCATGTGTCATGTGTTGTCATGTGATGTCATGGGTCATGTGGTGTCATGTGTCATGTCATGTGTCATGTGTTGTCATGTCATTATGTGTCATGTGGTGTCATGTGTCATGTGTCATGTATCGTCATGTGTCATGTGATGTCATGTGTCATGTGGTGACATGTGGTGTCATGTGTCATGTATTGTCATGTGTCATGTGTTGTCATGTGATGTCATGTGTCATGTGGTGTCATGTGTCATGTATCATCATGTGTCATGTGGTGTCATGTGTCATGTGATGTCATGTGTCATGTGGTGTCATGTGTCATCATGTGTCATGTGTTGTCATGTGGTGTCATGTGTCATCACATGTCTTGTATCGTGATGTCATGTGTCATGTATCGTCATTTGTCATGTGATGTCATGTGTCATGTGATGTCATTTGTCATGTGTTATCATGTGTCATCACGTGTCATGTGTCATGTGGTGTCATGTGTCATCACGTGTCATGTGCTGTCATGTGGTGTCATGTGTCATCATGTGTTGTCATGTGTCATCATGTGGTGCCATGTGACGTCATGTGTCATGTGATGTCATGTGGTGTCATGTGTCATCATGTGTCATGTGTTGTCATGTGTCATGTGGTGTCATGTGATGTCATGTGTCATGTGATGTCATTTGTCATGTGTTATCATGTGTCATCACGTGTCATGTGTCATGTGGTGTCATGTGTCACCACGTGTCATGTGCTGTCATGTGGTGTCATGTGTCATCATGTGTTGTCATGTGTCATCATGTGGTGCCATGTGACGTCATGTGTCATGTGATGTCATGTGGTGTCATGTGTCATCATGTGTCATGTATCATCATTTGTCATGTGATGTCATGTGTCATGTGATGTCATTTGTCATGTGTTATCATGTGTCATCACGTGTCATGTGTCATGTGGTGTCATGTGTCATCACGTGTCATGTGCTGTCATGTGGTGTCATGTGTCATCATGTGTTGTCATGTGTCATCATGTGGTGCCATGTGACGTCATGTGTCATGTGATGTCATGTGGTGTCATGTGTCATCATGTGTCATGTGATGTCATGTGTCATGTGATGTCATGTGTTGTCATGTCATCATGTGTCATGTGTGTCATGTGTCATCATGTGTCATGTGTTGTCATGTGTCATGTGATGTCATGTGTCGTATGCTGTCATGTGGTGTCATCATGTGTTGTCATGTGACATCATGTGTCATGTGGTGTCATGTGTCATCATGTAGTGTCATGTGTCATGTGATGTCATGTGTTGTCATGTGATGTCATGTGTCATGTGGTGTCATGTGTCATGTGATGTCATGTGTCATGTGGTTTCATGTGTCATCACGTGTCATGTGGTGTCATGTGTCATGTGGTGTCATGTGTCCTGTATCGTCATGTGTCATGTGTTGTCATGTGATGTCATGTGTCATGTGGTGTCATGTGTCATGTGTCATGTGATATCATGTGTCATGTGTTGTCATGTCATCATGTGTCATGTGGTGTCATGTGTCATCATGTGTCTTGTGTCACGTGGTGTCATGTGTCATGTGTCATGTATCGTTATGTGTCATGTGATGTCATGTGTCATGTGGTGACATGTGGTGTCATGTGTCATGTATCGTCATGTGTCATGTGTTGTCATGTGATGTCATGTGTCATGTGGTGTCATGTGTCATGTGGTGTCATGTGTCATGTATCATGTGGAGTCATATGTCATGTGTCAAAAAATGTATATATCTAGAGGAGCTTACTGTAAGATTACTAAAAGTTTACTGTACTCTGTACCTTTCCGAGCACGAGCTGAATGCTAATTGGCTGTCAACTGTCTGTCAATACTCCAAACCAGAAAGTGTTGGCAGCCATCTTGTGCATCGGTAGACTGAGGCACAAGAAAGCAGAAAAACAAACCTGTAGAGCGCAAAAAGGGGGCAGGGTAGAAACACCCTGACCCCCTAGGCCTGCACAGGGGGTCCCACAAGGATCCCCAAGCCCGCCCCCCATGTGTTTTTTTTGACAAAAAACGCAAAGTACGAGTACTGTACGAGCACGGTAAGCTTACTGTAAGCTTACTGTACTCTGTACCTTCCCAAGCACGAGCTTAATGCTAATTGGCTGTCATCTGTCTGTAAACGCTCCAAACCAGAAAGTGTTGGCAGCCATCTTGTGGCCTGGTAGACTGAGGCACAAGAAAGCAGAAAAACAAACATGTAGAATGCAAAAAGGGGGCAGGGTAGAAACACCCTGACCCCCTAGGCCTGCTCAGGGGGTCCCACAAGGACCCCCAAGGCCACCCCCAATAGTGATTTTTTACAAAAATCACAGGGTACGAGTACCGTACGCGTACCTTTCTGAGTACGAGCTGCATGCTCATTGGCTGTGAACACTCCAAACCAGGAAGTGTTGGCAGCCATCTTGTGCTCGGTAGATCGATGCACAAGAAAGCATAAAAACAGACATGTAGAACGCAAAAAAGGGGCAGTATAGAAACACCTTGACCCCCTAGGCCTGCTCCGGCATCCCACAAGGAACCCCAAGGCCCCCCCAATTTTTGTTTTTACAAAAACAGCGGAGTACAAGTACTGTACGAGCACGGTAAGCTTACTGTAAGCTTACTGTACTTTGTACCCTCCCGAGCACGAGCTGAATGCTAATTGGCTGTCAACTGTCTGTAAACACTCCCAACCAGAAAGTGTTGGCAGCCATCCTGTGCCTCGGTAGAGATAGGCACAAGAAAGCAGAAAAACAAACATGTAGAACACAAAAAGGGGGCATATATATATATATATATTACCTACTGGTGGATGCCAATAGGTACATATAGTTGGGACCTAGTTTCCATAGGACATCTGCAACATTCTATTGGGAATAACTTTGGTGCCGGCTGATGAATCTTTGTGAATTTCTCAAAGAAGATGGCCCTCTCCACTCCTTCCCTGAAAGTTTTGGGGGATTTGTGAAGTGGGGGCTGAGAAAAAAGGGGGGTCCCAAAACATGTTTTCCACATGCAATTTTCCATAGGACGATTAGACACGGCTACAGCCCGAACGGCTGAACGGAATTACAAGAAATTTGGCAAAATGGTAGAATCTGATGAGCAGATCGCCCTTTTGTTTAAATGGTGTAAATCCTTCCTGAAGTTCCTGAGAAAATCAAAAGAGAAATCATGTATATATCTAGAGGAGCTTACTGTAAGATTACAGTAAGCTTACTGTACTCTGTACCTTTCCGAGCACGAGCTGAATGCTAATTGGCTGTCAACTGTCTATCAACACTCCAAACCAAAAAGTGTTGGCAGCCATCTTGTGCCTCAGTAGACTGAGGCACAAGAAAGCAGAAAAACAAACATGTAGAACACAAAAAGGGGGCAGGGTAGAAACATCCTGACCCCCTAGGCCTGCTCAGGGATCCCACAAGGACCCCCAAGGCCCCCCCCATTTTTGTTTGACAAAAACTGCAGAGTACGAGTATTGTACGAGCACGGTAAGCTTACTGTAAGCTTACTGTAATCTGTACCTTCCCGAGCACGAGCTGAATGCTAATTGGCTGTCAACTGTCTGTCAACACTCCAAACAAGAAAGTGTTGGCAGCCATTTTGTGCCTCTGTAGACTGAGGCACAAGAAAGCAGAAAAACAAACGTGTAGAACACAAAAAAGGGGCTTATATATATATATATATATATATATATATATATTACCTACTGGCCGTTGCCAATAGATATATATAGTTAGGACCTAGTTTCCATAGGAAATCCGCAACATTCTTTTGGGAATAACTATGGCGCCGGTTGATGAATCTTTGTGAATTTCTCAAAGAAGATGGCCCGCTCTGCTCTGGTCCTTCCCTGAAAGTTTTGGGGGGATTCGTGAAGTGGGGGCTGAGAAAAAAGGGGGGTCCCCAATCGTGTTTTCCCCATGCAATTTTCCATAGGACAATTAGATACGGCTACAGCCCGAACGGCGGAACGGAATTACAAGAAATTTGGCAAAATGGTAGAGTCTGATTCGCAGATCGCCATTTTGTTTAAATGGTGTAAATCCCTCCAGTAGTTCCTGAGAACATCAAAAGAGAAAAAATGTATATATCTAGAGGAGCTTACTGTAAGATCACTGTAAGCTTACTGTACTCTGTAACTTTCCGAGCACGAGCTGAATGCTAATTGGCTGTCAACTGTCTGTCAACACTCCAAATCAGAAAGTGTTGTCAGCCATCTTGTGCCTCGGTAGACTGAGGCACAAGAAAGCAGAAAAACAAACGTGTAGAACGCAAAAAGGGGGCAGGGTAGAAACACCCTGACCCCCTAGGCCTGCTCAGGGTGTCTCACAAGGACCCCCAAGGCCCCCCCAAATTTTTATGGGACAAGAAACGCGGGGTACAAGTACTGTACGAGTATGGTAAGCTTACTGTAAGCTTACTGTACTCTGTACCTTTCCAAGCACGAGCTGAATGCTAATTGGCTGTCAACTGTCTGTCAACACTCCAAACCAGAAAGTGTTGGCAGCCATCTTGCGCCTCAGTAGATTGAGGCACAAGAAAGCAGAAACAAAAACGTGTAGAACGCAAAAAGGGGGCATTTATATATATAATTGACCTAATGGCGGTCGCCAGTAGGTATATATAGTTAGGACCTAGTTTCCATAGGAAATCCGCAACATTCTATTGGGAATAACTTTGGCGCCGGTTGATGAATCTTTGTGAATTTCTCAAAGAAGATGGCCTGCTCCTTCCCTGAAAGATTTGGGGGGATTCGTGAAGTGGGGGCTGAGAAAAAAGGGGGGTCCCAAAACGTGTTTTCCCAATGCAATTTTCCATAGGATGATTAGACACGGCTGCAGCCCGAACGGCTGAACGGAATGACAAGAAATTTGGCAAAATGGTAGAGTTTGATTCGCAGATTACCCTCTTGTTTAAATGGTGTAAATCCCTCCAGTAGTTCCTGAGAAAATCAAAAGAGAATAAATGTATATATCTAGAGGAGCTTACTGTAAGATTACTGTAAGCTTACTGTACTCTGTACCTTACCGAGCACGAGCTGAATGCTAATTGGCTGTCAACTGTCTGTCAACACTCCAAATCCAGAAAGTGTTGGCAGCCATCTTGTGCCTCAGTAGACTGAGGCACAAGAAAGCAGAAAAACAGACATGTAGAACGCAAAAAGGGGGCAGGGTAGAAACACTCTGACCCCTTAGGCCTGCTCAGGGGGTCCCACAAGGACCCCCAAGGCCCCCCCAATTTTTTTTCGACAAAACCCGCTGAGTATGAGTACTCTACCAGCACGGTAAGCTTACTGTAAGCTTACTGTACTCTGTACCTTCCCGAGCACGAGCTGAATGCTAATTGGCTGTCAATTGTCTGTAAACATTCCAAACCAGAAAGTGTTGGCAGCCATCTTATGCCTCGGTAGACTGAGGCACAAGAAAGCAGAAAAACAAACGTGTAGAACGCAAAAAGGGGATAGGGTAACAACACCCTGACCCTCTAGTCCTGCGCTGGGGGTCCCACAAGGACCCCCAAGGCCGCACCACAATTTTATTTTTTTTACAAAAATCACAGGGTATGAGTACCTTTCCGAGTACCAGCTGCATGCTCATTGGCTGTGAACACTCCAAACCAGGAAGTGTTGGCAGCCATCTTGTGCTCGGTAGACCGAGGCACAAGAAAGCATAACAACAGACATGTAGAATGCGAAAAAGGGGCAGTGTAGAAACACTTTGACCCCCTTAGACCTGCTCGGGCATCCCACAAGGACCCCCAAGGCCCTCCCCATCTTTTTTTTTACAAAAACCGCGGAGTACAAGTACTGTACGGACACAGTAAGCTTACTGTAAGCTTACTGTACTCTGCACCTTCCAGAGCAGGAGCTGAATGCTAATTGGCTGTCAACTGTCTGTAAACACCACAAACCAGAAAGTGTTGGCAGTTGGGCGGATTTAGCGAATCTGGCGTACTCGAACTTGCGTATTTATGGATTCGCAATCCGCAAAATCCGCGAACTCTCGCGAATTTGTGGATTTTTGTGTTTTTTTGTGTTTGCAAGGGTTTCTGCCAGTTCGCGAGGTTTGTGTACCAGTTCGCAATTGCGAACTTACTTGTCAGCTCGCAACGGCCGCGACTATGTTGTTTCTATGTCTGGTTCATCATCACAGGTTCACAGCACCCTCTGTTTCACCACTGCCACCCTCTGGTACACCCATGCCACCCTCTGGTACATCCTCATTGCCACCCTCTGGTTAGTTTATCACTGTAGATTATGGGGGTGAAAAAAAGCAAGCACACCTGCCCTGCTTCAAGTGCCATGAATTAATTTGGGGTTGATTAATGTGTCACTGATTTTTAAACTTCCAGTCTGGCTGGCACCTGCTTCCTTCCTTATCTGTAATTTGCTTTCTGTTGCAGTGCAATTTTTTTTCACAGGACCTTTATGGCCTACTTGTAGCTATTCTATGAGCCTGCTGTGAGGGTCAGAGCAGGGTCATAGAATAGTTGCAAATAGGCAACTGAACTCTGGAGGGGCCCCTCAGGAAGCACTAGAGTGAATGGTTACTAATGTTAAGATTGAACTTTTGCACCTGCTGATTGCTTTCAGTTTTGCAAAAATCGTTTTTCTGCAATTTCGCGCGATTTGCAGGGCGTGAATCCGTGCGAGATCGATTTCGGAAGCCGCAAATTCGTGCGATTACACCATTTGTTTTTTTTTGCTGCGTGTTTGTTCGCGTGATTTTTTGCGTGTTCGCAAGCCACTTGTAGCGCAACGTTTGCGAAGTTACCCTAGCGGTCGTACATTGGCTCGGCCATCTTGTTTGCGTGACGTAATTCCGTTTCCGGCCGCTATATGTAATCTCGCAAAGTGTGCGGCTCGCTAGTACAATTTCGCGTGTGATCGCGAGGAAAATCTGGCGCGAACTTACCCACGAGGTCGTGAACGGACGCGGCCATCTTGTTTCTCATTCATTGCTATGGTTCTGGGCATGCTCTCTGTATCCTTTCTTATTCTCTGCCATCCTTTGCTTGTTTGAAGTTTTTTTTAATCTATTTTACTTATTATCTATCCCCCTATTTTTCTAGCTCTATATTTCTGTGTTTTCTGCTACTTTTTGTTAATTTTAAACTACTTTTTTAAACGCTTTTCTTTTCTTCTTCCCTGTTCTATTTCTTCTTTCTTACTTTGCTTCCTTTCTGCTCAAACCATCGCAAAGGGAGCCGGGAAGAAGCCCGCAAAGGGGAAGGGTCCCGCACCCCGTGCCCGGCTCCCATGCAGGCCTTTGAGGGGGGAGACAGTTACAGCTCGGGAGATTTTTAGTGTGGAGGAGGTGGCCGCACTAGTCTTTCACGTCCAGCGCATCCTCCCCAAGACCATCATGGGAGGCGGCAGGATCGCTACCGGCTACGGGATCCGGGAGCGCCGGAAGCAGTGGGAGAAGGTGTGCCGGGCCATGTTTGAACACTCTGGGGTCCGGCGCACCTATAACCAGGCCACCCACCGCTGGACGGATCTCATGGACCGGGAACGCGACTTGCTGGACGTGCTCGGCATAGAGATCCCCGGGCTTGGTGAGAAGTAGTAGCTATTTCTATCTATTTCATCACTACTCTGTTTTATCCCACTCTGTGTGTTATTATATTGCAAATTTTTGTTTTTTACCAAGAGCAATAATGCTGCCGATTACATTGTAGGTAAATTATATTTCAAAATCTTCTATGCATTTCAGGTGCACTGCTCTCCTTCTCAGTAGCCTTGCTACTATGCTTATTTGTTTTCTATTTTGTGTTCATTTCATTGGCCTGAGAAATTGATGACACATGAAACCACGTGAAAACATGACACATGATGACACATGAAACCTGACATCACATGACACCACATGACACATGACAACACATGACACATGACACCACATGACACATGACACATGACATCACATGACAACACATGACACATGACACTACATGACACCACATGACACATGACACCACATGACACATGGCACGTGATGACACATGACACCACATGACAACACATGCCACATGATGACACATGACACCACATGTGTCATCTTGTGTCCTGTGGTGTCATGTGTCATCATGTGTTATCATGTGTCATCATGTAGTGCCATGTGACGTCTTGTGTTGTCAGTCATGTGGTGTCATATGGTGTCATGTGTCATCATGTGTCATGTGTTGTCATGTGTCATGTAGTGTCATGTGACATGACATGTGATGTCATGTGTCATGTGGTGTCATATGTCATGTGTCATGTGGTGTCATGTGTCATCATGTGTCATGTGGTGTCATGTGTCATGTGGTGTCATGTGTCATGTATCGTCATGTGTCATGTGATGTCATGTGTCATGTATCATCATGTGTCATGTGTCATGTGGTGTCATGTGTCATGTGGTGTCATGTGTCATGTATCATCATGTGTCATGTGTCATGTGGTGTCATGTGTCATGTGATGTCATGTGTCATGTGGTGTCATGTGTCATCATGTGTCATGTGTTGTCACGTGGTGTCATGTGTCATCACATGTCTTGTGTCATGTGGTGTCATATGTCATGTATCATCATGTCTTGTGATGTCATGTGTCATGTGGTCTCATGTGTCATGTGATGTCATGTGTCATATGGTGACATGTGGTGTCATGTGTCATGTATCGTCATTTGTTATGTGATGTCATGTGTCATGTGATGTCATTTGTCATGTGTTGTCATGTGTCATCACGTGTCATGTGTCGTCACGTGTCATGTGGTATCATGTGGTGTCATGTGGTGTCATGTGTCATCATGTGGTGCCATGTGACGTCATGTGTCATGTGATGTCATGTGGTGTCATGTGGTGTCATGTGTCATCATTTGTCATGTGTTGTCATGTGGTGTCATGTGTCATCACGTGTCATGTGTCATGTGATGTCATGTGTCATGTGGTGTCATGTGTCATGTAGTGTGATGTCATGTGTCATGTGTTGTCATGTGATGTCATGTGTCATGTGATGTCATGTGTTGTCATGTCATCATGTGTGTCATGTGTCATCACGTGTCATGTGTCATGTCATGTGGTGTCATGTGTCATGTGATGTCATGTGTCATATGCTATCATGTGGTGTCATCATGTGTTGTCATGTGACATCATGTGTCATATGATGTCATGTGGTGTCATGTGTCATCACGTGTCATGTGTCATGTAGTGTCATGTGTCATGTGATGTCATGTGTCATGTGTTGTCATGTGATGTCATGTGTCATGTGGTGTCATGTGTCATGTGATGTCATGTGTCATGTGGTTTCATGTGTCATCACGTGTCATGTGGTGTCATGTGTCCTGTATCGTCATGTGTCATGTGATGTCATGTGTCATGTGTTGTCATGTGATGTCATGTGTCATGTGGTGTCATGTGTCATGTGATGTCATGTGTCATGTGTTGTCATGTCATCATGTGTCATGTGGTGTCATGTGTCATCACGTGTCTTGTGTCACGTGGTGTCATGTGTCATGTATTGTCATGTGTCATGTGATGTCATGTGTCATGTGGTGACATGTGGTGTCATGTGTCATGTATCGTCATGTGTCATGTGTCATGTGTTGTCATGTGATGTCATGTGTCATGTGGTGTCATGTGTCATGTGGTGTCATGTGTCATGTATCATGTGGAGTCATATGTCATGTGTCAAAAAATGTATATATCTAGAGGAGCTTACTGTAAGATTACTAAAAGCTTACTGTACTCTGTACCTTTCCGAGCACGAGCTGAATGCTAATTGGCTGTCAACTGTCTGTCAATACTCCAAACCAGAAACTGTTGGCAGCCATCTTGTGCATCGGTAGACTGAGGCACAAGAAAGCAGAAAAACAAACCTGTAAAATGCAAAAAGGGGGCAGGGTAGAAACACCCTGCCCCCTAGGCCTGCTCTGGGTGTTTAACAAGGACCCCAAAGGCCCCCCCCAAATTTTTTGGGGGACAAAAACCACGGGGGACGAGTACCATACAAGTCCTGTAAGCTTACTGTACCTGCACGAGCTGAATGCTAATTGGCTGTCAACTGTCTGTCAACACTCCAAACCAGAAAGTGTTGGCCGCCATCTTGTGCCTCGGTAGACTGAGGCACAAGAAAGCAGAAAAACAAACAAGTAGAACGCAAAAAGGGGGCAGGGTAGAAACCCCCTGACCCCCAAGGCCTGCTCAGGGATCCCACAAGGACCCACAAGGCCCCCCATTATTTTTGTTTACAAAAACTGCAGAGTACGAGTACTGTACAAGCACAGTAAGCTTACTGTAATCTGTACCTTCCCGAGCACGAGCTGAATGCTAATTGGCTTCCAACTGTCTGTAAACACTCCAAACAATCATGTGTCATGTGTTGTCATGTGTCATGTGTCATGTGATGACATGTGTCATGTGCTGTCATGTGTCATGTGTCATCATGTGTCATCTTGTGTCCTGTGGTGTCATGTGGTGTCATATGTCATCATTTGTTGTCATGTGTCATCATGTAGTGCCATGTGATGTCATGTGTTGTCAGTAATGTGTTGTCATGTGGTGTCATGTGTCATCACGTGTCATGTGTCATGTGGTGTCATGTGTCATGTGGTGTCATGTGTCATGTAGTGTCATGTGTCATGTGACATGACATGTGATGTCATGTGTCATGTGGTGTCATGTATCATGTGATGTCATGTGTCATGTGGTATCATGTGGTGTCATGTGTCATCACGTGTCATGTGTCATGTGGTGTCATGTGGTGTCATGTGTCATGTAATGTCATGTGTTGTCATGTGATGTCATGTGTCATGTATCATCATGTGTCATGTGGTGTCATGTGGTGTCATGTGTGATCATGTGTCATGTGTCATCATGGGTCATGTGTCATGTAGTGTCATGTGTCATCATGTGTTGTCATGTGTCATCATGTGGTGCCATGTGACGTCATGTGTCATGTGATGTCATGTGGTGTCATGTGTTATCATGTGGTGCCATGTGACGTCATGTGTCATGTGATGTCATGTGGTGTCATGTGGTGTCATGTGTCAACATGTGTCACGTGTCATGTGGTGTCATGTGTCATGTGGTGTCATGTGATGTCATGTGTCATGTGGTGTCATGTGTCATGTGATGTCATGTGTCATGTGGTGTCATGTGTCATCATGTGTCATGTGGTGTCATGTGTCATCACGTGTCATGTGGTGCCATGTGTCATGTGGTGTCATGTATCGTCATGTGTCATGTGATGTCATGTGTTATTATGTGATGTCATGTGTCATGTGTTGTCATGTGATGTCATGTGTCAAGTGGTGTCATGTGTCATGTGATGTCATGTGGTGTCATGTGATATCATGTGTCATGTGTCATGAGGTGTCATGTGGTGTCATGTGTCATGTATCTCATGTGTCATGTGATATCATGTGTCATGTGGCGTCATGTGGTGACGTGGTGTCATGTGTCATGTATCGTCATGTGTCATGTGATGTCATGTGTCATGTGATATCATGTCATGTGTTGTCATGTGTCATGTGGTGTCATGTGTCATCACATGTCATGTGGTGTCATATGTCATGTATCGTCATGTGTCATGTGATGACATGTGTCATGTGTTGTCATGTGGTGTCATGTGTCATGTGGTGTCATGTGTCATGTATCATCATGTGTCATGTTGTCATGTCATGTGTCATGTGGTGTCATGTGTCATGTGTTATCGTGATGTCATGTGTCATATGATGTCATGTGTCATGTGGTTTCATGTGTCATCATGTGTCATGTGTTGTCATGTGTCATCACGTGTCATGTGGTGTCATGTGTCATGAGGTGTCATGTGGTATCATGTGTCATGTGTTGTCATGTGATGGCATGTGTCATGTGGTGTCATGTGTCATGTGATGTCATGTGGTGACATGTGTCATCATGTGTCATCTTGTGTCATGTGGTGTCATGTGTCATCATGTGGTGCCTTGTGACGTCATGTGTTGTCAGTCATGTGGTGTCATGTTTTGTCATGCGATGTCATGTGTCATGTGGTGTCATGTGTCATCATGTGTCATCATGTGGTGCCATGTGACGTCATGTGTTGTGAGTCATGTGGTGTCATGTGGTGTCATGTGTCATGTGTTGTCATGTGGTGTCATTTGTTATCACGTGTCATGTGTCATGTGGTGTCATGTGTCATGTAGTGTCATGTGATGACATGTGTCATGTGATGTCATGTGTCATGTGGTGTCATGTGTCATCACGTGTCATGTTTCATGTGGTGTCATGTGTCATGTGGTGTCATGTGATGTCATGTGTCATGTGTTGTCATGTCATGTGGTGTCATGTGTCATGTGGTGTCATGTGTTATGTATCGCCATGTATCATGTGATGTCATGTGTCATGTGTTGTCATGGGATGTCATGTGCCATATGATGTCATGTGCCATGTGTTGTCATGTGTCATCATGTGTCATGTTTCATGTGGTGTCATGTGTCATGTGGTGTCATGTGTCATCATGTGTCATGTGTTGTCATGTGGTGTCATGTGTCCTCATGTGTCATGTGTTGTCATGTGGTGTCATGTGTCATCACATGTCATGTGTCATGTGATGTCATGTGTCAAGTGGTGTCATGTGTCATCATGTGGTGTCATGTGTCATGTGGTGTCATGTGTCATGTGTTGTCATGTGATGTCAGGTGTCATGTGGTGTCATGTGTCATGTATCATCATGTGTCATGTGATGTCATGTGTCATGTGTTGTCATGTGATATCATATGGTGCCATGTGTTGTCATGTGATGTCATGTGGTGTCATGTGATGTCATGTGTCATCATGTGTCATGTGTTGTCATGATGTGTCATGTGATGTCATGTGTCATGTGTCATCACGTGTCATGTGTCATGTGGTGTCATGTGTCATCACGTGTCATGTGTCAAGTGGTGTCATGTGATGTCATGTGTCATGTGCTGTCATGTGTCAAGTCATGTGGTGTCATTTGTCATCATGTGTCATCATGTGTCATGTGGTGCTATGTGACGTCATGTGTTGTCAGTCATGTGGTGTCATGTGTCATCATGTGTCATGTGTTGTCATGTGGTGTCATGTGTCATCATGTGTCATGTGTCATGTGGTGTCACGTATCATGTGGTGTCATGTGTCATATAGTGTCATGTGTCATGTGTTGTCATGTGATGTCATGCAATGTCATGTGTCATGTGGTGTCATGTGTCATGTTTCATGTGTTGTCATGTCATCATGTGTCATGTGTGTCATGTGTCATTGTGTGTCATGTGTCATGTGATGTCATGTGTCCTGTGGTGTCATGTGTCATGTGATGTCATGTGTCATATGCTGTCATGTGGTGTCATGTGTCATCATGTGTTGTCATGTGACATCATGTGTCATGTGATGTCATGTGGTGTCATGTGTCATCACGTGTCATGTAGTGTCATGTGTCATGTGATGTCATGTGTCATGTGATGTCATGTGTCATGTGGTGTCATGTGTCATCACGTGTCATGTGTCATCACGTGTCATGTGGTGTCATGTGGTGTCATGTGGTGTCATGTGTCATCATGTGGTGCCATGTGACGTCATGTGTCATGTGATGTCATGTGGTGTCATGTGGTGTCATGTGTCATCATTTGTCATGTGTTGTCATGTGGTGTCATGTGTCATCACGTGTCATGTGTCATGTGGTGTCATGTGTCATGTGGTGTCATGTGTCATGTAGTGTGATGTCATGTGTCATGTGTTGTCATGTGATGTCATGTGTCATGTGATGTCATGTGTTGTCATGTCATCGTGTGTCATGTGTCATCACGTGTCATGTGTCATGTCATGTGGTGTCATGTGTCATGTGATGTCATGTGTCATATGCTATCATGTGGTGTCATCATGTGTTGTCATGTGACATCATGTGTCATATGATGTCATGTGGTGTCATGTGTCATCACGTGTCATGTGTCATGTAGTGTCATGTGTCATGTGATGTCATGTGTCATGTGTTGTCATGTGATGTCATGTGTCATGTGGTGTCATGTGTCATGTGATGTCATGTGTCATGTGGTTTCATGTGTCATCACGTGTCATGTGGTGTCATGTGTCCTGTATCGTCATGTGTCATGTGATGTCATGTGTCATGTGTTGTCATGTGATGTCATGTGTCATGTGGTGTCATGTGTCATGTGATGTCATGTGTCATGTGTTGTCATGTCATCATGTGTCATGTGGTGTCATGTGTCATCACGTGTCTTGTGTCATGTGGTGTCATGTGTCATGTATCGTCATGTGTCATGTGATGTCATGTGTCATGTGGTGACATGTGGTGTCATGTGTCATGTATCGTCATGTGTCATGTGTCATGTGTTGTCATGTGATGTCATGTGTCATGTGGTGTCATGTGTCATGTGGTGTCATGTGTCATGTATCATGTGGAGTCATATGTCATGTGTCAAAAAATGTATATATCTAGAGGAGCTTACTGTAAGATTACTAAAAGCTTACTGTACTCCGTACCTTTCCGAGCACGAGCTGAATGCTAATTGGCTGTCAACTGTCTGTCAATACTCCAAACCAGAAACTGTTGGCAGCCATCTTGTGCATCGGTAGACTGAGGCACAAGAAAGCAGAAAAACAAACCTGTAAAATGCAAAAAGGGGGCAGGGTAGAAACACCCTGCCCCCTAGGCCTGCTCTGGGTGTTTAACAAGGACCCCAAAGGCCCCCCCCAAATTTTTGGGGGGACAAAAACCACGGGGGACGAGTACCATACAAGTCCTGTAAGCTTACTGTACTCTGTACCTGCACGAGCTGAATGCTAATTGGCTGTCAACTGTCTGTCAACACTCCAAACAAGAAAGTGTTGGCCGCCATCTTGTGCCTCGGTAGACTGAGGCACAAGAAAGCAGAAAAACAAACAAGTAGAACGCAAAAAGGGGGCAGGGTAGAAACCCCCTGACCCCCAAGGCCTGCTCAGGGATCCCACAAGGACCCACAAGGCCCCCCATTATTTTTGTTTACAAAAACTGCAGAGTACGAGTACTGTACAAGCACAGTAAGCTTACTGTAATCTGTACCTTCCCGAGCACGAGCTGAATGCTAATTGGCTTCCAACTGTCTGTAAACACTCCAAACAATCATGTGTCATGTGTTGTCATGTGTCATCACGTGTCATGTGTCATGTGATGTCATGTGTCATGTGCTGTCATGTGTCATGTTTCAATAACAATAGAGGGTCTTGACTCAAAACTCAGCAAGGCTGAGCCAATAATAACTTGAACAACAACACACCTGCCTATGCTGAGCAATTTTTCTCAAAAACAATACTTATAGAAATGTGCATGAAAAATAAACATGAACAACAGCTTTAGAAATTGCAATGTTTCCTTTAATTCTTTTGCAGACTATTTACTTTTTAGTCTTTGCTTGTTTTTTATGGCATGAGAATACAAAAATTGTGAAAACAACTACTATACATTTACATACAAACAAACGGAAGCAAACTTTGGTATGTACATAATTCATTCAAAATCACACTCAACACATTCTTGGCCATCCAATCATACAAAAAACATTCATACTGGTCCCATGATCATAAACACAGTTTGTGATAATGCAAAGAAATATATATATATAGCATTTGTAAATTTCAAACGATAATCAAACTTTTTACACAGTTCTTTGGAAAAAGTAATAATCCATCAATTGAATGACACAACCATGAAAAAAATGATGATGACACGGGACCGAGTCAGGTCGACGCGTTTCGAACCCTATCCTTTCGGGGGTTCTCTTCAGGACCACAGTTTACTACAAGGGGAAGAGGAAAGCAACAATCACTAGACCGAACCTGAGAGATCACCATCTCAACCAATGCACCGCTAGACTCAGCCTACCTCAATACGTGGGTCAAAGCTCCTCAAGTGGAATAAGAAGACAGAAGTATTCCCAGCAAAAGGGAGCGAAGAAGTGCTGCGAAAGAGAACAAGTATACTCAATCATACGGCATTCTGTCTAGGCTGGTGGAATCAGGCTAGTGTATACATAGGATCAATGCGTGTGCTCACCTTGCATGTAGCGCGTGTGCGCTCAGCCAATGCTTGTCAATTTTGGTGACGCTCGGTCCGTGAATTGTATGGATCCGGCGTCTCTGGAGATTAAAAAAGTGAAGGTATTCGTTAAAATCCACAATGTGGAGGGAAGCGCAAAGGTGGCCGCTACAGAACCGCGCTGAGAAATCCCGGTGTCCGCTTACCGTGAAAACTAATTCAACCAGGCGAAACAGTATCTCAAACGTCCTCGCTCCTCGCTCCTCGCGGTCACTAGCGAGTTACTGAGGCCTCCCTGCAGCTTGGCTCAAGAGAATGGTCGCATCCTACGGGGTGTAGGGAGTTGTAGTTTCATGTAATATGCGCCAAGGAGGGTTCTGGGAGATGAAGTCCTATGGGCAGTATCATTAGAAAGTTTTGTAAATTTCCGAGATTTCGTTCAATCCATTGACTGCTGTGTCATATTTCATGATTAATAGGGCCTCTCTTTGATTCAGTCGTAGTTCCAAATCACCTCCTCTTGGATCTTTTTCGATTTTGGACAAGACGGTCCATTTGAGATTATTTTTATCATGTTTCTTCGTCACCCAGTGGTGTACCAATGGCGCATTCTCAACTTCTCTGCGCAGTCTGGATTTATGCTGCGTAATGCGTTGTCTGACCTCTTGGGATGTTTTCCCAATGTATAGTTTTGGGCAGGGGCATAGGATCGCGTAAACGACATTCCTTGTTTTACAATTAGTAAAAGCTTCATGCTTCCAGTGAATGTTGTTAAAGGAAAATACTGTTTCTTCCATGGTGTCATGACAACAAACGCAGGTGCCACATTTGTGATGTCCTTTAGTCTGGGGGAAGCCGAAAAGGCTTCTCAACGTTGGTGGTTGTTTACTCGGTAAAGCAGCCCTCACAATGTGATTTGCCACGCTCTTCTCCTTCTTGAAAGCAAATAGTGGTGGATTCATCAAGTCCTCATGCAAGTCTTTCACTAGATGCCAATTGAGATTTATCAGCCTCTTAAGTTGATTTGCAGCAGGGCAAAAGGTTGATACACACACCACTCGGTTTTGCTCAATCTTAGCTTTCTTGTGCATTAGTGTTTCGCGGGGCGTCCACCATGCTCGCTTAAGGGATTGCTTTAGAAGTTTTCTTGGATATCCTCTTTGGAAAAGCCTCTCCATGAGTGAATTGGCATGGTCGAAATAGTCCTCTTTTCCTGAGCAATTCCTTCGGATCCTCAGGAATTGTCCGAATGGTAAATTCTGTCTTAGACTTCGTGGGTGATTGCTGGTGAATAACAATGCCTTGTTCCTATCGGTAGATTTTCTAAACAAGGTTGTTTCTAGGCTTCCATTACGAGGGACAACTTTGACGTCCAAAAATGTAATTGATTGGCTAGATGATGTACAATTAAATTTTATGTCGCTCGAGCGCCCATTAAGCCATTCAACAAACCCATTGAGGGTTTCTGGAGTCCCAGTCCAGATGAAAAAGACGTTATCTATGTAACGCATATAATGCGAGATCTGATGACTGTAGGGATTATCATTGTAAATGAATTTTTTCTCATAGAGGCCCATGAACATGATCGCTAATTCCGGGGCAAATGGACACCCCATGGCTACTCCCTTCACCTGAAGGAAGTAGTCGGAGTCAAAAGTAAAAAAATTCTTTCTTAATGCGAAGGATGCCAGCTGTACAATGAAATCAGAAGGTACTTGGCAAGGTCTAGCACGTGTGTCCAAGAACCATGCCAGTGTCTCAAGGGCCTGATCTTGAGGAATCTGCGTGTACAATGACACGACGTCTAGCGTTACTAGAAGCTGGGAACTTTGTTCAAAAAGAATGCTACTGATTCTTTGGAGGAAAGCCGTGGTGTCCTGGAGATGTGCTGGAATCTCTTCAATAAAGGGTTTCAGGAAAAATTCGATGTACTTAGCCACTGGTTCTAATAAGGACTCACACCCAGAAACTATGGGGCGTCCTGGTGGGTTTAATTCGTCCTTGTGAATTTTGGGTAATAAATAAAAAACTGGAGTTCGTGGATTCTTATTCTGTAAAAAGGCCAGTTCTCTGGGTCCAATGAACCCTAGATCAAATCCTTTCTGGATTGCTGAAAATAGTTCATTCTGAATTTCGAGTGTGGGATTTTTTGTGATGCGTCTGTAGCATGAGTTGTGATTCAGTTGTCGAAGTGCTTCCGTTTTATATTTATTAACGTCCCAAATAACCACTGCTCCCCCCTTGTCAGCTTGCTTGACTACTATATTCTTGTCATTTTTCAAGGTGGTCAAAGCTTCTTTCTCAGCTTTAGCAAGATTGAATTTGACGAAGTTCCTCTTCTTTTCTAGTGCTGATATTCCTGAAAGAATTGTGCGTTCGAACGTTAGAATCTCTTTAGGAATCTTTGAGCCGTCTGGGCAAAAGGTGGATTTCTTCCTAGGTCCCGTTACTTCCGTTTGATGTTCCTCGCATATGTCAGAAAAGAATGTCTTTAATCTTAATTTACGACAGAATTCCAATGTTTCTAACTTCATCTTAATGAAGTCTGTGGGTCTCGACGGGACAAATCCAAGGCCCTTCGTCAAGATCGATGTTTCAGCTTCATTTAGAGTCCTGTCAGATAAATTAAAGATAGATGGAAGATCTAACTCTTGTAGAACCGGGATCGTGTCCTCATTTCCCATGGCTGGACGGGACGTGACCGACCTCTCGGTTTCGGGGGGCCTTGTCCTAAAAAAGATGCCTGGTTTTGTTGTTGACGTTGACCCTGATCTTGTGGGTTGCCTTGCTTATTTTGATAGGATCTATTAGTGTTGTTAGAATCACTTCCAGAAGAAGATGTATCTGAGAATGAAATGAATTTACGTCGTGAACGACCTTGGTTCTCCTGAAGAAACCTCCGTGATTCAGAGTTGGAATAAAAGTCTTTTCTCAAGTAGGGGTATACGGATTCCAAAGAGAAATTTTTCTTGTCCAGCTCAAACTTGTTGTTTTTTTGGGCAACAGTGAAATCCTTGAATTCGCCGATTTCTTTTTCCACCTTCTCCAGGAGTCCTTTAGAATCAGTTATGAGTTGATTGTCTTGAATTTCTTTCTCAAGTATCGCAATTTCTTCGAGTTCTTTAACTGAAATTCTGTGTGCGGTCTCAATAGTAAGGACCATCAGGTCCCTACTGCACTTTGTTTCAACCCCACTGAATCCTTTTTTGTATTCAGGGTCGTCCGTGAAAACGACCGGGATGTTACGAATTTGAAGTCCTGCGGGGACTCCTGGAGAAGGTGGAAAAAGAAATCGGCGAATTCAAGGATTTCACTGTTGCCCAAAAAAACAACAAGTTTGAGCTGGACAAGAAAAATTTCTCTTTGGAATCCGTATACCCCTACTTGAGAAAAGACTTTTATTCCAACTCTGAATCACGGAGGTTTCTTCAGGAGAACCAAGGTCGTTCACGACGTAAATTCATTTCATTCTCAGATACATCTTCTTCTGGAAGTGATTCTAACAACACTAATAGATCCTATCAAAATAAGCAAGGCAACCCACAAGATCAGGGTCAACGTCAACAACAAAACCAGGCATCTTTTTTAGGACAAGGCCCCCCGAAACCGAGAGGTCGGTCACGTCCCGTCCAGCCATGGGAAATGAGGACACGATCCCGGTTCTACAAGAGTTAGATCTTCCATCTATCTTTAATTTATCTGACAGGACTCTAAATGAAGCTGAAACATCGATCTTGACGAAGGGCCTTGGATTTGTCCCGTCGAGACCCACAGACTTCATTAAGATGAAGTTAGAAACATTGGAATTCTGTCGTAAATTAAGATTAAAGACATTCTTTTCTGACATATGCGAGGAACATCAAACGGAAGTAACGGGACTTAGGAAGAAATCCACCTTTTGCCCAGCCGGCTCAAAGATTCCTAAAGAGATTCTAACGTTCGAACGCACAATTCTTTCAGGAATATCAGCACTAGAAAAGAAGAGGAACTTCGTCAAATTCAATCTTGCTAAAGCTGAGAAAGAAGCTTTGACCACCTTGAAAAATGACAAGAATATAGTAGTCAAGCAAGCTGACAAGGGGGGAGCAGTGGTTATTTGGGACGTTAATAAATATAAAACGGAAGCACTTCGACAACTGAATGACAACTCATGCTACAGACGCATCACAAAAAATCCCACACTCGAAATTCAGAATGAACTATTTTCAGCAATCCAGAAAGGATTTGATCTAGGGTTCAATGGACCCAGAGAACTGGCCTTTTTACAGAATAAGAATCCACGAACTCCAGTTTTTTATTTATTACCCAAAATTCACAAGGACGAATTAAACCCACCAGGACGCCCCATAGTTTCTGGGTGTGAGTCCTTATTAGAACCAGTGGCTAAGTACATCGAATTTTTCCTGAAACCCTTTATTGAAGAGATTCCAGCACATCTCCAGGACACCACGGCTTTCCTCCAAAGAATCAGTAGCGTTCTTTTTGAACAAAGTTCCCAGCTTCTAGTAACGCTAGACGTCGTGTCATTGTACACGCAGATTCCTCAAGATCAGGCCCTTGAGACACTGGCATGGTTCTTGGACACACGTGCTAGACCTTGCCAAGTACCTTCTGATTTCATTGTACAGCTGGCATCCTTCGCATTAAGAAAGAATTTTTTTACTTTTGACACCGACTACTTCCTTCAGGTGAAGGGAGTAGCCATGGGGTGTCCATTTGCCCCGGAATTAGCGATCATGTTCATGGGCCTCTATGAGAAAAAATTCATTTACAATGATAATCCCTACAGTCATCAGATCTCGCATTATATGCGTTACATAGATGACGTCTTTTTCATCTGGACTGGGACTCCAGAAACCCTCAATGGGTTTGTTGAATGGCTTAATGGGCGCTCGAGCGACATAAAATTTAATTGTACATCATCTAGCCAATCAATTACATTTTTGGACGTCAAAGTTGTCCCTCGTAATGGAAGCCTAGAAACAACCGTGTTTAGAAAATCTACCGATAGGAACAAGGCATTGTTATTCACCAGCAATCACCCACGAAGTCTAAGACAGAATTTACCATTCGGACAATTCCTGAGGATCCGAAGGAATTGCTCAGGAAAAGAGGACTATTTCGACCATGCCAATTCACTCATGGAGAGGCTTCTCCAAAGAGGATATCCAAGAAAACTTCTAAAGCAATCCCTTAAGCGAGCATGGTGGACGCCCCGCGAAACACTAATGCACAAGAAAGCTAAGGTTGAGCAAAACCGAGTGGTGTGTGTATCAACCTTTTGCCCTGCTGCAAATCAACTTAAGAGGCTGATAAATCTCAATTGGCATCTAGTGAAAGACTTGCATGAGGACTTGATGAATCCACCACTATTTGCTTTCAAGAAGGAGAAGAGCGTGGCAAATCACATTGTGAGGGCTGCTTTACCGAGTAAACAACCACCAACGTTGAGAAGCCTTTTCGGCTTCCCCCAGACTAAAGGACATCACAAATGTGGCACCTGCGTTTGTTGTCATGACACCATGGAAGAAACAGTATTTTCCTTTAACAACATTCACTGGAAGCATGAAGCTTTTACTAATTGTAAAACAAGGAATGTCGTTTACGCGATCCTATGCCCCTGCCCAAAACTATACATTGGGAAAACATCCCAAGAGGTCAGACAACGCATTACGCAGCATAAATCCAGACTGCGCAGAGAAGTTGAGAATGCGCCATTGGTACACCACTGGGTGACGAAGAAACATGATAAAAATAATCTCAAATGGACCGTCTTGTCCAAAATCGAAAAAGATCCAAGAGGAGGTGATTTGGAACTACGACTGAATCAAAGAGAGGCCCTATTAATCAGGAAATATGACACAGCAGTCAATGGATTGAACGAAATCTCGGAAATTTACAAAACTTTCCAATGATACTGCCCATAGGACTTCATCTCCCAGAACCCTCCTTGGCGCATATTACATGAAACTACAACTCCCTACACCCCGTAGGATGCGACCATTCTCTTGAGCCAAGCTGCAGGGAGGCCTCAGTAACTCGCTAGTGACCGCGAGGAGCGAGGAGCGAGGACGTTTGAGATACTGTTTCGCCTGGTTGAATTAGTTTTCACGGTAAGCGGACACCGGGATTTCTCAGCGCGGTTCTGTAGCGGCCACCTTTGCGCTTCCCTCCACATTGTGGATTTTAACGAATACCTTCACTTTTTTAATCTCCAGAGACGCCGGATCCATACAATTCACGGACCGAGCGTCACCAAAATTGACAAGCATTGGCTGAGCGCACACGCGCTACATGCAAGGTGAGCACACGCATTGATCCTATGTATACACTAGCCTGATTCCACCAGCCTAGACAGAATGCCGTATGATTGAGTATACTTGTTCTCTTTCGCAGCACTTCTTCGCTCCCTTTTGCTGGGAATACTTCTGTCTTCTTATTCCACTTGAGGAGCTTTGACCCATGTATTGAGGTAGGCTGAGTCTAGCGGTGCATTGGTTGAGATGGTGATCTCTCAGGTTCGGTCTAGTGATTGTTGCTTTCCTCTTCCCCTTGTAGTAAACTGTGGTCCTGAAGAGAACCCCCGAAAGGATAGGGTTCGAAACGCGTCGACCTGACTCGGTCCCGTGTCATCATCATTTTTTTCATGGTTGTGTCATTCAATTGATGGATTATTACTTTTTCCAAAGAACTGTGTAAAAAGTTTGATTATCGTTTGAAATTTACAAATGCTATATATATATATTTCTTTGCATTATCACAAACTGTGTTTATGATCATGGGACCAGTATGAATGTTTTTTGTATGATTGGATGGCCAAGAATGTGTTGAGTGTGATTTTGAATGAATTATGTACATACCAAAGTTTGCTTCCGTTTGTTTGTATGTAAATGTATAGTAGTTGTTTTCACAATTTTTGTATTCTCATGCCATAAAAAACAAGCAAAGACTAAAAAGTAAATAGTCTGCAAAAGAATTAAAGGAAACATTGCAATTTCTAAAGCTGTTGTTCATGTTTATTTTTCATGCACATTTCTATAAGTATTGTTTTTGAGAAAAATTGCTCAGCATAGGCAGGTGTGTTGTTTTTCAAGTCATGTGTCATGTGTCATCATGTGTCATCTTGTGTCCTGTGGTGTCATGTGGTGTCATATGTCATCATTTGTTGTCATGTGTCATCATGTAGTGCCATGTGATGTCATGTGTTGTCAGTAATGTGTTGTCATGTGGTGTCATGTGTCATCACGTGTCATGTGTCATGTGGTGTCATGTGTCATGTGGTGTCATGTGTCATGTAGTGTCATGTGTCATGTGATATGACATGTGATGTCATGTGTCATGTGGTGTCATGTATCATGTGATGTCATGTGTCATGTGGTGTCATGTGGTGTCATGTGTCATCACGTGTCATGTGTCATGTGGTGTCATGTGGTGTCATGTGTCATGTAATGTCATGTGTTGTCATGTGATGGCATGTGTCATGTATCATCATGTGTCATGTGTCATGTGGTGTCATGTGGTGTCATGTGTCATCATGTGTCATGTGTCATCATGGGTCATGTGTCATGTAGTGTCATGTGTCATCATGTGTTGTCATGTGTCATCATGTGGTGCCATGTGACGTCATGTGTCATGTGATGTCATGTGGTGTCATGTGTCATCATGTGGTGCCATGTGACGTCATGTGTCATGTGATGTCATGTGGTGTCATGTGGTGTCATGTGTCAACATGTGTCATGTGTCATCACGTGTCATGTGGTGTCATGTGTCATGTGGTGTCATGTGATGTCATGTGTCATGTGGTGTCATGTGTCATGTGATGTCATGTGTCATGTGGTGTCATGTGTCATCATGTGTCATGTGGTGTCATGTGTCATCACGTGTCATGTGGTGCCATGTGTCATGTGGTGTCATATATCGTCATGTGTCATGTAATGTCATGTGTTGTCATGTGATGTCATGTGTCATGTGGTGTCATGTGGTGTCATGTGTCATCACGTGTCATGTGTCATGTGGTGTCATGTGTCATGTAATGTCATGTGTTGTCATGTGATGTCATGTGTCATGTATCATCATGTGTCATGTGTCATGTGGTGTCATGTGGTGTCATGTGTCATCATGTGTCATGTGTCATCATGGGTCATGTGTCATGTAGTGTCATGTGTCATCATGTGTTGTCATGTGTCATCATGTGGTGCCATGTGACGTCATGTGTCATGTGATGTCATGTGGTGTCATGTGTCATCATGTGGTGCCATGTGACGTCATGTGTCATGTGATGTCATGTGGTGTCATGTGGTGTCATGTGTCAACATGTGTCATGTGTCATCACGTGTCATGTGGTGTCATATGTCATGTGGTGTCATGTGATGTCATGTGTCATGTGGTGTCATGTGTCATGTGATGTCATGTGTCATGTGGTGTCATGTGTCATCATGTGTCATGTGGTGTCATGTGTCATCACGTGTCATGTGGTGCCATGTGTCATGTGGTGTCATGTATCGTCATGTGTCATGTGATGTCATGTGTTATTATGTGATGTCATGTGTCATGTGTTGTCATGTGATGTCATGTGTCATGTGATATCATGTGGTGTCATGTGATGTCATGTGTCATGTGTCATGAGGTGTCATGTGGTGTCATGTATCTCATGTGTCATGTGATGTCATGTGTCATGTGGCGTCATGTGGTGACGTGGTGTCATGTGTCATGTATCGTCATGTGTCATGTGATGTCATGTGTCATGTGATATCATGTCATGTGTTGTCATGTGTCATGTGGTGTCGTGTCATCACATGTCATGTGGTGTCATGTGTCATGTGGTGTCATGAGTCATGTATCATCATGTGTCATGTTGTCATGTGTCATGTGGTGTCATGTGTCATGTGATGTCATGTGTCATGTGTTATCGTGATGTCATGTGTCATGTGATGTCATGTGTCATGTGGTTTCATGTGTCATCATGTGTCATGTGTTGTCATGTGTCATCACGTGTCATGTGTCATGTGGTGTCATGTGTCATGAGGTGTCATGTGGTATCATGTGTCATGTGTTGTCATGTGACGGCATGTGTCATGTGGTGTCATGTGTCATGTGATGTCATGTGGTGACATGTGGTGTCTTGTGTCATCATGTGTCATCTTGTGTCATGTGGTGTCATGTGTCATCATGTGGTGCCTTGTGACGTCATGTGTTGTCAGTCATGTGGTGTCATGTTTTGTCATGCGATGTCATGTGTCATGTGGTGTCATGTGTCATCATGTGTCATCATGTGGTGCCATGTGACGTCATGTGTTGTGAGTCATGTGGTGTCATGTGGTGTCATGTGTTATGTGTTGTCATGTGGTGTCATTTGTTATCACGTGTCATGTGTCATGTGGTGTCATGTGTCATGTAGTTTCATGTGTCATGTGATGACATGTGTCATGTGATGTCATGTGTCATGTGGTGTCATGTGTCATCACGTGTCATGTTTCATGTGGTGTCATGTGTCATGTGGTGTCATGTGATGTCATGTGTCATGTGTTGTCATGTCATGTGATGTCATGTGTCATGTGGTGTCATGTGTCATGTATCGCCATGTGTCATGTGATGTCATGTGTCATGTGTTGTCATGGGATGTCATGTGCCATATGATGTCATGTGCCATGTGTTGTCATGTGTCATCATGTGTCATGTTTCATGTAATGTCATGTGTCATCATGTGTCATGTGTTGTCATGTGGTGTCATGTGTCCTCATGTGTCATGTGTTGTCATGTGGTGTCATGTGTCATCACATGTCATGTGTCATGTGATGTCATGTGTCAAGTGGTGTCATGTGTCATCATGTGGTATCATGTGTCATGCTGTGTCATGTGTCATGTGTTGTCATGTGATGTCAGGTGTCATGTGGTGTCATGTGTCATGTATCATCATGTGTCATGTGATGTCATGTGTCATGTGTTGTCATGTGATGTCATATGGTGCCATGTGTTGTCATGTGATGTCATGTGGTGTCATGTGATGTCATGTGTCATCATGTGTCATGTGTTGTCGTGATGTGTCATGTGATGTCATGTGTCATGTGTCATCACGTGTCATGTGTCATGTGGTGTCATGTGTCATCACGTGTCATGTGTCAAGTGGTGTCATGTGATGTCATGTGTCATGTGCTGTCATGTGTCAAGTCATGTGGTGTCATTTGTCATCATGTGTCATCATGTGTCATGTGGTGTCATGTGTCATCATGTGTCATGTGTTGTCATGTGGTGTCATGTGTCATGTGGTGTCACGTGTCATGTGGTGTCATGTGTCATATAGTGTCATGTGTCATGTGTTGTCATGTGATGTCATGCGATGTCATGTGTCATGTGGTGTCATGTTTCATGTGTTGTCATGTCATCATGTGTCATGTGTGTCATGTGTCATCGCGTGTCATGTGTCATGTAATGTCATGTGTCCTGTGGTGTCATATGCTGTCATGTGGTGTCATGTGTCATCATGTGTTGTCATGTGACATCATGTGTCATGTGATGTCATGTGGTGTCATGTGTCATCACGTGTCATGTAGTGTCATGTGTCATGTGATGTCATGTGTCATGTGTTGTCATGTGATGTCATGTGTCATGTGGTTTCATGTGTCATCACGTGTCATGTGGTGTCATGTGGTGTCATGTGTCCTGTATCGTCTGTGTCATGTGATGTCATGTGTCATGTGTTGTCATGTGATGTCATGTGTCATGTGGTGTCATGTGTCATGTGATGTCATGTGTTGTCATGTCATCATGTGTCATGTGGTGTCATGTGTCATCACGTGTCTTGTGTCACGTGGTGTCATGTGTCATGTGTCATGTATTGTCATGTGTCATGTGGTGACATGTGGTGTCATGTGTCATGTATCGTCATGTGTCATGTGTTGTCATGTCATGTGTCATGTGGTGTCATGTGTCATGTGGTGTCATGTGTCATGTATCATGTGGAGTCATATGTCATGTGTCAAAAAATGTATATATCTAGAATAGCTTACTGTAAGATTACTAAAAGCTTACTGTACTCTGTACCTTTCCGAGCACGAGCTGAATGCTAATTGGCTGTCAACTGTCTGTCAATACTCCAAACCAGAAAGTGTTGGCAGCCATCTTGTGCATCGGTAGACTGAGGCACAAGAAAGCAGAAAAACAAACCTGTAAAATGCAAAAAGGGGGCAGGGTAGAAACACCCTGCCCCCTAGGCCTGCTCTGGGTATTTCACAAGGACCCCAAAGGCTTCCCCCCCAAATTTTTGGGGGGACAAAAACCACGGGGGACGAGTACCATACAAGTCCTGTAAGCTTACGGTACTCTGTACCTGCACAAGCTGAATGCTAATTGGCTGTCAACTGTCTGTCAACACTCCAAACCAGAAAGTGTTGGCCACCATCTTGTGCCTCGGTAGACTGAGGCACAAGAAAGAAGAAAAACAAACAAGTAGAACGCAAAAAGGGGGCCGGGTAGAAACCCCCTGACCCCCAAGGCCTGCTCAGGGATCCCACAAGGACCCACAAGGCACCCCATTATTTTTGTTTACAAAAACTGCAGAGTACGAGTACTGTACAAGCACAGTAAGCGTACTGTAATCTGTACCTTCCCGAGCACGAGCTGAATGCTAATTGGCTGCCAACTGTCTGTTAACACTCCAAACAATCATGTGTCATGTGTTGTCATGTGTCATCATGTGTCATGTGATGTCATGTGTCATGTGCTGTCATGTCTCATGTGTCATCATGTGTAATCTTGTGTCCTGTGGTGTCATGTGGTGTCATATGTCATCATGTGTTGTCATGTGTCATCATGTAGTGCCATGTGATGTCATGTGTTGTCAGTCATGTGTTGTCATGTGGTGTCATGTGTCATGTAGTGTCATGTGTCATGTGGTGTCATGTGTCATGTGGTGTCATGTGTCATGTAGTGTCATGTGACATGACATGTGATGTCATGTGTCATGTGGTGTCATGTGTTATGTGGTGTCATGTGTCATGTGATGTCATGTGTTGTCAGTCATGTGGTGTCATGTGTCATCATGTGTCATGTGTCATCATGTGTTGTCATGTGTCATCATGTGGTGCCATGTAACGTCATGTGTCATATGATGTCATGTGTCATCATGTGGTGCCATGTGACGTCATGTGTCATGTGGTGTCATGTGATGTCATGTGTCATGTGTCATGTGATGTCATGTGTCATGTGGTGTCATGTGTCATCACGTGTCATGTGTCATGTGGTGTCATGTATCGTCATGTGTCATGTGATGTCATGTGTCATGTGTTGTCATGTGATGTCATGTGTCATGTGATGTCATGTGTCATGTGGTATCATGTGTCATGTGATGTCATGTGTCATATGGTGTCATGTGATGTCATGTGTCATGTGGTGTCATGTGTCATGTATCGTCATGTGTCATGTGATGTCATGTGTCATGTGGTGTCATGTGGTGACATGTGATATCATGATTCATGTATCGTCATGTGTCATGTGATGTCATGTGTCATGTGATATCATGTCATGTGTTGTCATGTGTCATGTGGTGTCATGTGTCATCACATGTCATGTGGTGTCATGTGTCATGTGGTGTCATGTGTCATGTATCGTCATGTGTCATGTGATGACATGTGTCATGTGTTGTCATGTGTTGTCATGTGTCATGTGGTGTCATGTGTCATGTATCATCATGTGTCATGTGGTGTCATGTGTCATGTGATGTCATGTGTCATGTGTTGTCGTGATGTCATGTCATGTGATTTCATGTGTCATGTGGTGTCATGTGTCATCATGTGTCATGTGTTGTCATGTGGTGTCATGTGTCATCATGTGTCATGTGTCATGTGGTGTCATGTGTCATGAGGTGTCATGTGGTGTCATGTGTCATGTATTGTCATGTGTCATGTGTTGTCATGTGATGGCATGTGTCATGTGGTGTCATGTGTCATGTGATGTCATGTGTCATGTGGTGACATGTGGTGTCATGTGTCATCATGTGTCATCTTGTGTCATGTGGTGTCATGTGTCATCATGTGGTGCCTTGTGACGTCATGTGTTGTCAGTCATGTGGTGTCATGTGGTGTCATGTTTCATCATGTGTCATGTGTTGTCACGTGTCATGTGTCATGTGGTGTCATGTGTCATGTGGTGTCATGTGTCATGTAGTGTCATGTGTCATGTGATGCCATGTGTCATGTGATGTCATGTGTTGTCATGTGTCATCACGTGTCATGTGTCATGTGGTGTCATGTCATGTATCATCATGTGTCATGTGATGTCATGTGTTGTCATGTGATGTCATGTGTCATGTGGTGTCATGTGTCATGTGGTGTCATGTATCGCCATGTGATGTCATGTGTCATGTGTTGTCATGTGATATCATGTGTCATATGATGTCATGTGCCATGTGTTGTCATGTGATGTCATGTGTCATATGGTGTCATGTGTGTCATGTGTTGTCATGTGGTACATGACACATGTGGTGTCATGTGTCATGTGTTGTGATGTGGTATCATGTGTCAAGTGATGTCATGTGTCAAGTGGTGTCATGTGTCATCACGTGTCATGTTTCATGTGGTGTCATGTGTCATGTATCGCCATGTGTCATGTGATGTCATGTGTCATGTGTTGTCATGTGATGTCATGTGTCATATGATGTCATGTGCCATGTGTTGTCATGTGATGTCATGTGGTGTCATTTGTCATGTGATATCATGTGTCATGTGGTGTCATGTGTCATGTGTTGTCATATGCCATGTGCATCGGTAGATGTGATATCATGTGTCATGTGGTGTCATGTGTCATGTGATGTCATGTGCCATGTGTTGTCATGTGATGTCATGTGTCATGTGATGTCATGTGTCATGTGGTGTCATGTGTTTTATCGGAGAAAGACCTAAAACTAGCTGTGCAGTCACTGGTTATCTCAAGAATTGAATATGGATGTACAACTCTAGCAGGTCCTCCAAAAATTTCCATAGCTCCTCTAAAAGCTTGTCTCAATGCAGCGGCAAGACCGGAACAAGGAAATTTGACCACATCACCCCTCACCTGAAGGTGCTAAACTGGCTACCCTTTGAAGCTAGAATACAACTAAAAATGGCATGTATCGCCCACAAAGCGATTCACCACAACACACCTAGATATCTTGCCCAGAAAATAGAAATTTCAGGAAGAAACAGACCAGCCCGAAGTGCCAATTTGCTACTGCTGAGACCACCTATCTTCAGGAAGAAAAAAAACTTATGAGAGAGCGTTCTCTGGAGCAGCCCATAGAATCTGGAACTCTCTGCCTGTGAATATCAGAAAAATTTCGAACATAGCATTGTTTAAGAAGGAAGCTAAGACCTTCCTCATGAGCAAATTCCTCCCATAGGCAGGCATTTCGCCTTCTATGACTTAACTGTGAGGTTCTTAAGATAACAAAATGAGAAATTGAAGAACAGTGGAATGACTATGCTGAAAATATTACCAACTACGGTGTGCAATATCATTGCTTGTTATATACACTGCTGTTTTTATCCTATGCCATTGTTGTAAAGCGCTCTGATACCCATGGTTCTAATTCGCGCTATAGAAAACTGTTTATAAATAAATAAATAAATAAATAAATGTGTCATCATGTGTCATGTGGTGTCATGTGTCATCATGTGTCATGTGTTGTCATGTGGTGTCATGTGTCATCACATGTCATGTGTCATGTGTCATGTGATGTCATGTGTCAAGTGGTGTCATGAGTCATGTGCTGTCATGTGCTGTCGTGTCATGTGTCATGTGGTGTCATATGTCATGTGTCATCATGTGTCATGTGGTGTCATGTGTCATGTGATGTCATGTGTCATGTGGTGTCAAGTGTCATGTGATGTCATGTATCGTCATGTGTCATGTGATGTCATGTGTCGTCATGTGTCATGTGGTGTCATGTGTCATGTATCGTCATGTGTCATGTGATGTCATGTGTCATGTGATGTCATGTGTCATGTGTTATCATGTGATGTCATGTGTCATGTGGTGTCATGTGTCATGTATTGTCATGTGATGTCATGTGTTGTCATGTGGTGGCATGTGTCATGTGATGTCATGTGTCATGTGTCATCATGTGTCATGTGGTGTCATGTGTCATCACGTGTCTTGTGTCATGTATTGTCATGTGTCATGGGATGTCATGTGTCATGTGATGTCATGTGTCATGTGGTGAGATGTGGTGTCATGTATCGTCATGTCATGTGATGTCATGTGTCATGTGATGTCATGTGGTGTCGTGTCATGTGGTGTCTTGTGTCATGTGGAGTCATATGTCATGTGTCAAAAAATGTATATATCTAGAGGAGCTTACTGTAAGATTACTGTAAGCTTACTGTACTCTGTACCTTTCCGAGCACGAGCTGAATGCTAATTGGCTGTCAACTGTCTGTCAATACTCCAAACCAGAAAGTGTTGGCAGCCATCTTGTGCCTCGGTAGACTGAGGCACAAGAAAGCAGAAAAACAAACGTGTAAAACGCAAAAAGGGGGCAGGGTAGAAACACCCTGCCCCCTAGGCCTGCTCTGGGTGTTTCACAAGGATCCCAAAGGCCCCCGCCAATATTTTTGGGGGACAAAAACCACGGGGGACGAGTACCATACGAGTCCTGTAAGCTTACTGTAAGCTTACTGTACTCTGTACCTGCACGAGCTGAATGCAGTGTCATGTATCATGTGTCATGTGGAGTCATATGTCATGTGTCAAAAAATGTATATATCTAGAAGAGCTTACTGTAAGATTCCTGTAAGCTTACTGTACTCTGTACCTTTCCGAGCATGAGCTGAATGCTAATTGGCTGTCAACTGTCTGTCAACACTCCAAACCAGAAAGTGTTGGCCGCCATCTTGTGCCTCGGTAGACTGAGGCACAAGAAAGCAGAAAAACAAACAAGTAGAACGCAAAAAGGGGGCAGGGTAGAAACCCCCTGACCCCCTAGGCCTGCTCAGGGATGCCCCAAGGACCCACAAGGCCCCCCATTATTTTTTTTACAAAAACTGCAGAGTACGAGTACTGTACAAGCACAGTAAGCTTACTGTAAGCTTACTGTAATCTGTACCTTCCCGAGCACGAGCTGAATGCTAATTGGCTGTCAACTGTCTGTAAACACTCCAAACAATCATGTGTCATGTGTTGTCATGTGGTGTCATGTGTCATGTGGTGTCATGTGATGTCGTGTGTCATGTGCTGTCATGTGTCATGTGGTATCATATGTCATGTGTCATCATGTGTTATCTTGTGTCCTGTGGTCTCATGTGGTGTCATGTGTCATCATGTGTTGTCATGTGTCATCATGTAGTGCCATGTGACGTCATGTGTTGTCAGTTATGTGGTGTCATGTGTTGTCATGTGTCATGTCATGTGGTGTCATGTGGTGTCATGTGTCAGCATGTGTCATGTGTTGTCATATGGTGTCATGTGTCATCACGTGTCATGTGTCATGTGGTATCATGTGTCATGTGGTGTCATGTGTAATGTGTCATGTGTTGTCATGTGATGTCGTGTGTCATGTGGTGTCATGTGTCATGCGATGTCATGTCTCATGTGGTGTCATGTGTCATCACGTGTCATGTGGTGTCATGGGCCATGTGGTGTCTTGTGTCCTGTATCATCATGTGTCATGTGGTGTCATGTGGCATGTGGTGTCATATGTCATGTATCGTCATGTGTCATGTCATATGTCATGTGGTGTCTTGTGTCATGTGATGTCATGTTTTGTCATGTGATGTCATGTGGTGTCATGTGTCATGTGTTGTCATGTGATGTCATGTGTCATCACGTGTCTTGTGTCACGTGGTGTCATGTGTCATGCGGTGTCATGTGATGTCATGTGTCATGTGTTGTGATGTCATGTGTCATGTGGTGTCATGTCATGTATCGCCATGTGTCATGTGATGTCATGTGTCATGTGTTGTCATGTGATGTCATGTGTCATATGATGTCATGTGTCATGTGTTGTCATGTGTCATCACGTGTCATGTGGTGTCATGTCATGTGGTGTCATGTGTCATGTATCATCATGTGTCATGTGATGTCATGTGTCATGTGTTGTCATGTGATGTCATGTGTCATGTGGTGTCATGTGTCATGTGGTGTCATGTGTCATGCATCGCCATGTGTCATGTGATGTCATGTGTCATGTGTTGTCATGTGATGTCATGTGTCATATGATGTCATGTGCCATGTGTTGTCATGTGATGTCATGTGTCATATGGTGTCATGTGTATCATGTGTTGTCATGTGGTACATGACACATGTGGTGTCATGTGTCATGTGTTGTGATGTGGTATCATGTGTCAAGTGATGTCATGTGTCAAGTGGTGTCATGTGTCATCACGTGTCATGTTTCATGTGGTGTCATGTGTCATGTATCGTCATGTGTCATGTGATGTCATGTGTCATGTGTTGTCATGTGATGTCATGTGGTGTCATGTGTCATGTGATATCATGTGTCATGTGGTGTCATGTGTCATGTGTTGTCATATGCCATGTGCATCGGTAGATGTGATATCATGTGTCATGTGGTGTCATGTGTCATGTGATGTCATGTGCCATGTGTTGTCATGTGATGTCATGTGTCATGTGATGTCATGTGTCATGTGGTGTCATGTGTTTTATCGGAGAAAGACCTAAAACTAGCTGTGCAGTCACTGGTTATCTCAAGAATTGAATATGGATGTACAACTCTAGCAGGTCCTCCAAAAATTTCCATAGCCCCTCTAAAAGCTTGTCTCAATGCAGCGGCAAGACCGGAACAAGGCAATTTGACCACATCACCCCTCACCTGAAGGTGCTAAACTGGCTACCCTTTGAAGCTAGAATACAACTAAAAATGGCATGTATCGCCCACAAAGCGATTCACCACAACACACCTAGATATCTTGCCCAGAAAATAGAAATTTCAGGAAGAAACAGACCAGCCCGAAGTGCCAATTTGCTACTGCTGAGACCACCTATCTTCAGGAAGAAAAAAACTTATGAGAGAGCGTTCTCTGGAGCAGCCCATAGAATCTGGAACTCTCTGCCTGTGAATATCAGAAAAATTTCGAACATAGCATTGTTTAAGAAGGAAGCTAAGACCTTCCTCATGAGCAAATTCCTCCCATAGGCAGGCATTTCGCCTTCTATGACATAACTGTGAGGTTCTTAAGATAACAAAATGAGAAATTGAAGAACAGTGGAATGACTATGCTGAAAATATTACCAACTACGGTGTGCAATATCATTGCTTATTATATACACTGCTGTTTTTATCCTATGCCATTGTTGTAAAGCGCTCTGATACCCATGGGTCTAGTTCGCGCTATAGAAAACTGTTTATAAATAAATAAATAAATAAATAAATGTGTCATCATGTGTCATGTGGTGTCATGTGTCATCATGTGTCATGTGTTGTCATGTGGTGTCATGTGTCATCACATGTCATGTGTCATGTGTCATGTGATGTCATGTGTCAAGTGGTGTCATGAGTCATGTGCTATCATGTGCTGTCGTGTCATGTGTTATGTGGTGTCATATGTCATGTGTCATGTGGTGTCATTTGTCATCATGTATTGTCATGTGTCATCATGTGGTGCCATGTGATGTCATGTGTTGTCAGTCATGTGGTGTCATGTGGTGTCATGTGTCATCATGTGTCATGTGTTGTCATGTGTCATGTGATGTCATGTGTCATGTGGTGTCAAGTGTCATGTGGTGTCATGTATCGTCATGTGTCATGTGATGTCATGTGATGTCATGTGTCATGTGGTGTCATGTGTCATGTGATGTCATGTGTCATGTGGTGTCATGTGTCATGTATCGTCATGTGATGTCATGTGTCATGTGATGTCATGTGTCATGTGTTGTCATGTGATGTCATGTGTCATCACGTGTCTTGTGTCACGTGGTGTCATGTGTCATGCGGTGTCATGTATCGTCATGTGTCATGTGTTGTCATGTGATGGCATGTGTCATGAGGTGTCATGTGATGTCATGTGTCATGTGGTGACATGTCGTGTCATGTGTCATCATGTGGTGTCATGTGTCATCATGTGTCATGTGTTGTCATGTGGTGTCATGTGTCATCATGTGTCATGAGGTGTCATGTGTCATGTGATGTCATGTGTCATGTGTTGTCATGTGGTGTCATGTGTCATCACATGTCATGTGATGTCATGTGTCAAGTGGTGTCATGTGTCATCATGTGTCATGTTTCATGTGGTGTCATGTGTCATGTGGTGTCATGTGTCATGTGATGTCGGGTGTCATGTGGTGTCATGTGTCATGTATCATCATGTGTCATGTGATGTCATGTGTCATGTGTTGTCATGTGATGTCATGTGGTGCCATGTGTTGTCATGTGATGTCATGTGTCATCATGTGTCATGTGTTGTCGTGTGGTGTCATGTGTTGTCGTATGGTGTCATGCGTCATCATGTGTCATGTGTTGTCATGTGTCATCACATGTCATATGTCATGTGTCATGTGGTGTCATGTGTCAAGTGGTGTCATGTGTCATGTGATGTCATGTGTCCTGTGCTGTCATGTGCTGTCATGTGTCAAGTCATGTGGTGTCATTTGTCATCATGTGTCATCATGTGTCATGTGGTGCTATGTGACGTCATGTGTTGTCAGTCATGTGGTGTCATGTGTCATGTGTTGTCATGTGGTGTCATGTGTCATGTGGTGTCACGTATCATGTGGTGTCATGTGTCATATAGTGTCATGTGATGTCATGTGTCATGTGTTGTCATGTGATGTCATGTGATGTCATGTGTCATGTGGTGTCACGTGTCATGTGATGTCATGTGTTGTCATGTCATCATGTATCATGTGTGTCATGTGTCATGTGATGTCATGTGTCCTGTGGTGTCATGTGTCATGTGATGTCATGTGTCATATGCTGTCATGTGTCATCATGTGTTGTCATGTGACATCATGTGTCATGTGATGTCATGTGGTGTCATGTGTCATCACGTATCATGTGTCATGTGTCATGTGATGTCATGTGATGTCATGTGTCATGTGGTGTCATGTGTCATGTGATGTCATGTCATGTGGTTTCATGTGTCATCACGTGTCATGTGGTGTCATGTGTCATGTGGTGTCATGTGTCCTGTATCGTCATGTGTCATGTGGTGGCATGTGTCATGTGATGTCATGTGTCATGTGTTGTCATGTCATCATGTGTCATGTGGTGTCATGTGTCATCACGTGTCTTGTGTCACGTGGTGTCATGTGTCATGTGTCATGTATTATCATGTGTCATGTGATGTCATGTGGTAACATGTGGTGTCATTTGTCATGTATCGTCATGTGTCATGTGTTGTCATGTCATGTGTCATGTGGTGTCATGTGTCATGTGGTGTCATGTGTCATGTATCATGTGGAGTCATATGTCATGTGTCAAAAAATGTATATATCTAGAGGAGCTTACTGTAAGATTACTAAAAGCTTACTGTACTCTGTACCTTTCCGAGCACGAGCTGAATGCTAATTGGCTGTCAACTGTCTGTCAATACTCCAAATCAGAAAGTGTTGGCAGCCATCTTGTGCATCGGTAGACTGAGGCACAAGAAAGCAGAAAAACAAACCTGTAAAATGCAAAAAGGGGCAGGGTAGAAACACCCTGCCCCCTAGGCCTGCTCTGGGTGTTTCACAAGGACCCCAAAGGCCCCCCCCCCCAAATTTTTGGGGGGACAAAAACCACGGGGGACGAGTACCATACAAGTCCCGTAAGCTTACTGTACTCTGTACCTGCACGAGCTGAATGCTAATTGGCTGTCAACTGTCTGTCAACACTCCAAACCAGAAAGTGTTGGCCGCCATCTTGTGCCTCGGTAGACTGAGGCACAAGAAAGAAGAAAAACAAACAAGTAGAACGCAAAAAGGGGGCAGGGTAGAAACCCCCTGACCCCCAAGGCCTGCTCAGGGATCCCACAAGGACCCACAAGGCACCCCATTATTTTTGTTTACAAAAACTGCAGAGTACGAGTACTGTACAAGCACAGTAAGCTTACTGTAATCTGTACCTTCCCGAGGACGAGCTGAATGCTAATTGGCTGCCAACTGTCTGTAAACACTCCAAACAATCATGTGTCATGTGATGTCATGTGTCATGTGGTGTCATGTGCTGTCATGTGTCATCATGTGTCATCTTGTGTCCTGTGGTGTCATGTGGTGTCATATGTCATCATGTGTTGTCATGTGTCATCATGTAGTGCCATGTGATGTCATGTGTTGTCAGTCATGTGTTGTCATGTGGTGTCATGTGTCATGTAGTGTCATGTGTCATGTGGTGTCATGTGTCATGTGGTGTCATGTGTCTTGTAGTGTCATGTGTCATGTGACATGACATGTGATGTCATGTATTATGTGGTGTCATGTGTTATGTGGTGTCATGTGTCATGTGATGTCATGTGGTGTCATGTGGTATAATGTGTCATCATGTGTCATGTGTCATCATGTTTCATGTGTCATGTAGTGTCATGTGTCATCATGTGTCATCATGTGGTGCCATGTAACGTCATGTGTCATATGATGTCATGTGGTGTCATGTGTCATCATGTGGTGCCATGTGACGTCATGTGTCATGTGATGTCATGTGGTGTCGTGGTGTCATGTGTTAACATGTGTCATGTGTCATCACGTGTCATGTGATGTCATGTGTCATGTGGTGTCATGTCATGTGATGTCATGTGTCATGTGGTGTCATGTGTCATCATGTGTCATGTGGTGTCATGTGTCATCACGTGTCATGTGTCATGTGGTATCATGTGGTGTCATGTATCATCATGTGTCATGTGTCATGTGTTGTCATGTGATGTCATGTGGTGTCATGTGTCATGTGATGTCATGTGTCATGTGGTGTCATGTGATGTTATGTGTCATGTGTCATGAGGTGTCATGTGGTGTCATGTATCGTCATGTGTCATGTGGTGTCATGTGGTGACATGTGGTATCATGTGTCATGTATCGTCATGTGTCATGTGATGTCATGTGATGTCATGTGTCATGTGATATCATGTCATGTGTTGTCATGTGTCATGTGGTGTCATGTGTCATCACATGTCATGTGGTGTCATGTGTCGTGTGGTGTCATGTGTCATGTATCGTCATGTGTCATGTGATGACATGTGTTGTCATGTGGTGTCATGTGTCATGTGGTGTCATGTGTCATGTATCATCATGTGTCATGTGTTGTCATGTCATGTGGTGTCATGTGATGTCATGTGTCATGTGTTGTCGTGATGGCATGTGTCATGTGATTTCATGTGTCATGTGGTGTCATGTGTCATGTGTTGTCATGTGGTGTCATGTGTCATCACATGTCATGTGTCATGAGGTGTCATGTGGTGTCATGTGTCATGTATTGTCATGTGTCATGTGTTGTCATGTGATGGCATGTGTCATGTGGTGTCATGTGTCATGTGATGTCATGTGTCATGTGGTGACATGTGGTGTCATGTGTCATCATGTGTCATCTTGTGTCATGTGGTGTCACGTGTCATCATGTGGTGCCTTGTGACGTCATGTGTTGTCAGTCATGTGGTGTCATGTGGTGTCATGTTTCATCATGTGTTGTCATGTGGTATCATTTGTTATCACGTGTCATGTGTCATGTGGTGTCATGTGTCATGTGGTGTCATGTGTTATGTGATGCCATGTGTCATGTGATGTCATGTGTCATGTGTTGTCATGTGTCATCACGTGTCATGTGTCATGTGGTATCATGTGTCATGTATCATCATGTGTCATGTGATGTCATGTGTCATGTGTTGTCATGTGATGTCATGTGTCATGTGGTGTCATGTGTCATGGGGTGTCATGTGTCATGTATCGCCATGTGTCATGTGATGTCATGTGTCATGTGTTGTCATGTGATGTCATGTGTCATATGATGTCATGTGCCATGTGTTGTCATGTGATGTCATGTGTCATATGGTGTCATGTGTCATGTGTGTCATGTGTTGTCATGTGGTACATGACACATGTGGTGTCATGTGTTGTGATGTGGTGTCATGTGTCAAGTGATGTCATGTGTCAAGTGGTGTCATGTGTCATCACGTGTCATGTTTCATGTGGTGTCATGTGTCATGTATCATGTGTTGTCATGTGATGTCATGTGGTGTCATGTGTCATGTGATGTCATGTGTTGTCATGTGATATCATGTGTCATGTGGTGTCATGTGTCATGTGTTGTCATATGCCATGTGTATCGGTAGATGTGATATCATGTGTCATGTGGTGTCATGTGTCATGTGATGTCATGTGCCATGTGTTGTCATGTGATGTCATGTGTCATGTGATGTCATGTGTCATGTGTTGTCATGTGTTTTATCGGAGAAAGACCTAAAACTAGCTGTGCAGTCACTGGTTATCTCAAGAATTGAATATGGATGTACAACTCTAGCAGGTCCTCCAAAAATTTCCATAGCCCCTCTAAAAGCTTGTCTCAATGCAGCGGCAAGACCAGAACGAGGAAATTTGACCACATCACCCCTCACCTGAAGGTGCTAAACTGGCTACCCTTTGAAGCTAGAATACAACTAAAAATGGCATGTATCGCCCACAAAGCGATTCACCACAACACACCTAGATATCTTGCCCAGAAAATAGAAATTTCAGGAAGAAACAGACCAGCCCGAAGTGCCAATTTGCTACTGCTGAGACCACCTATCTTCAGGAAGAAAAAAACTTATGAGAGAGCGTTCTCCGGAGCAGCCCATAGAATCTGGAACTCTCTGCCTGTGAATATCAGAAAAATTTCGAACATAGCATTGTTTAAGAAGGAAGCTAAGACCTTCCTCATGAGCAAATTCCTCCCATAGGCAGGCATTTCGCCTTCTATGACTTAACTGTGAGGTTCTTAAGATAACAAAATGAGAAATTGAAGAACAGTGGAATGACTATGCTGAAAATATTACCAACTACGGTGTGCAATATCATTGCTTGTTATATACACTGCTATTTTTATCCTATGCCATTGTTGTAAAGCGCTCTGATACCCATGGGTCTAGTTCGCGCTATAGAAAACTGTTTATAAATAAATAAATAAATAAATAAATAAATGTGTCATCATGTGTCATGTGGTGTCATGTGTCATGTGTTGTCATGTGGTGTCATGTGTCATCACATGTCATGTGTCATGTGGTGTCATGTGTCAAGTGGTGTCATGAGTCATGTGCTGTCATGTGCTGTCGTGTCATGTGTCATGTGGTGTCATATGTCATGTGTCATCATGTGTCATGTGGTGTCATTTGTCATCATGTGTTGTCATGTGTCATCATGTGGTGCCATGTGATGTCATGTGTTGTCAGTCATGTGGTGTCATGTGGTGTCATGTGTCATCATGTGTCATGTGGTGTCACGTATCATGTGGTGTCATGTGTCATATAGTGTCATGTGTCATGTGTTGTCATGTGTTGTCATGTGATGTCATGTGTCATGTGGTGTCATGTATCGTCATGTGTCATGTGATGTCATGTGTCATGTGTTGTCATGTGATGTCATGTGTCATGTGGTGTCATGTGTCATGTGATGTCATGTGTCATGTGGTGTCATGTGTCATGTATCGTCATGTGTCATGTGATGTCATGTGTCATGTGGTGTCATGTATCGTCATGTGTCATGTGATGTCATGTGTCATGTGATGTCGTGTGTCATGTGTTATCATGTGATGTCATGTGTCATGTATTGTCATGTGATGTCATGTGATGTCATGTGTCATGTGGTGTCATGTGTCATGTGATGTCATGTGCCATGTGTTGTCATGTCATCATGTGTCATGTGGTGTCATGTGTCATCACGTGTCATGTGTCATGTATCATCATGTGTCATGTGATGTCATGTGTCATGTGATGTCATGTGTCATGTGGTGACATGTGGTGTCATGTATCATCATGTCATGTGATGTCATGTGTCATGTGGTGTCATGAGATGTCGTGTCATGTGGTGTCATGTGTCATCATGTGTCATGTGTCACTTGGTGTCATGTGTCATGAGGTGTCATGTGATGTCGTGTCATGTGGTGTCATGTGTCAGCATGTGTCTTGTGTCACTTGGTGTCATGTGTTGTCATGTGTCATGTGTTGTCACATGGTGTCATGCGTCATCAGATGTCATGTGGTGTCATGTGTCATGAGGTGTCATGTGGTGTCATGTGTCATCATGTGTCATGTGATGTCATGTGTCATGTGATGGCATGTGTCATGTGGTGTCATGTGTCATGCATCGTCATGTGATGTCATGTGTCATGTGATGTCATGTGTCATGTGTTGTCATGTGTCATCACATGTCATGTGGTGTCATGTGTGTCATGTGTCATCACGTGTCATGCGATGTCATGTGTCATGTGCTGTCATGTGTTGTCATGATGTGGTGCCATGAGATGTCATGTGTCATGTGAGATCATGTGGTGTCATGTGTAATCATGTGTCATGTGTTGTCATGTGTCATCACGTGTCTTATGTCACGTGGTTTCATGTGTCATGAGGTGTCATGTGATGTCATGTGTTGTCACGTGGTGTCATCACGTGTCTTGTGTCATGTGGTGTCATGTGTCATGTATCGTCATGTGTCATGTGTTGTCATGTGATGGCATGTGTCATGTGTCATGTGATGTCATGTCATGTGGTGACATGTGGTGTCATGTGTCGTGTATCGTCATGTGTCATGTGATGTCATGTGGTGTCATGTTTTGTCATGTGATGTCATGTGGTGTCATGTGGTGTCATGTGTCATCATGTGTTGTCATGTGTCTTGTGGTGCCATGACTGACGTGTTGTCAGTCATGTGGTGTCATGTGTCATCATGTGTCATGTGTTGTCATGTGGTGTCACGTATCATGTGGTGTCATGTGTCATGTGTCATGTGATGTCATTTGTCATGTGTTTTCATGCAATGTCATGTTTCATGTGGTGTTATGTGTCATGTGATGTCATGTGTCATGTGGTATCATGTGGTGTCATTTGTCATGTGGTGTCATGTATCGTCATGTGTCATGTGATGTCATGTGTCATGTGATGTCATGTGTCATGTGTTATCATGTGGTGCCATGTGTCATGTGATGTCATGTGTCATGTGGTGTCATGTGTCATGGGGTGTCATGTGTCATGTGGTGTCGTGTCATGTGATGTCACGTGTCATGTGGTGTCATGTGTCATCATGTGTCATGTGGTGTCATGTATCATGTGGTGTCATGTGTCATGTGGTGTCATGTATCATGTGTCATGTGATGTCATGTGTCATGTGATGTCATGTGTCATGTGTTATCATGTGGTGTCATGTGTCATGTGATGTCATGTGTCATGTGGTGTCATGCGGTGTCATGTGTCACGTGGTGTCATGTGTCATGTATTGTCATGTGTCATGTGATGTCATGTGATGTCATGTAGTGTCATGTGTCATGTGATGTAATGTGTCATGTGATGTCATGTGTCATCACGTGTCATGTTTCATGTGGTGTCATGTGTCATGTGTTGTCACGTGGTGTCATGCGTCATCACATGTCATGTGGTGTCATGTGTCATGAGGTGTCATGTGGTGTCATGTGTCATCATGTGTCATGTGATGTCATGTGTCATGTGATGTCATGTGTCATGTGGTGTCATGTCATGCATCGTCATGTGTCATGTGATGTCATGTGTCATGTGATGTCATGTGTCATGTGTTGTCATGTGTCATCACATGTCATGTGGTGTCATGTGTGTCATGTGTCATCATGTGTCATGCGATGTCATGTGTCATGTGCTGTCATGTGTTGTCATGATGTGGTGCCATGTGATGTCATGTGTCATGTGATATCATGTGGCATCATGTGTCATGTGTTGTCATGTGTCATCACGTGTCTTATGTCACGTGGTTTCATGTGTCATGAGGTGTCATGTGATGTCATGTGTTGTCACGTGGTGTCATCACGTGTCTTGTGTCATGTGGTGTCATGAGGTGTCATGTGGTGTCATGTGTCATGTATCGTCATGTGTCATGTGTTGTCATGTGATGGCATGTGTCATGTGTCATGTGATGTCATGTCATGTGGTGACATGTGGTGTCATGTGTCATGTTTTGTCATGTGATGTCATGTGGTGTCATGTGGTGTCATGTGTCATCATGTGTCATGTGGTGTCATGTATCATGTGGTGTCATGTGTCATGTGGTGTCATGTATCATGTGTCATGTGATGTCACGTGTCATGTGGTGTCATGTATCATGTGTCATGTGATGTCATGTGTCATGTGATGTCATGTGTCATGTGTCATGTGGTGTCATGCGGTGTCATGTGTCACATGGTATCATGTGTCATGTGTCATGTGATGTCATGTGTCATTTATTGTCATGTGATGTCATGTAGTGTCATGTGTCATGTGATGTCATGTGTCATGTGTTGTCATGTGTCATCATGTGTCATGTGTTGTCATGTGGTGTCATTTGTTATCACATGTCATGTGGTGTCATGTGTCATGTGATGTAATGTGTCATGTGTTGTCATGTGATGTCATGTGTCATGTGTCATCACGTGTCATGTTTCATGTGGTGTCATGTGTCATGTGGTGTCATGTGTCATGTATCATCATGTGTCATGTGTTGTCATTTGGTGTCATGTGTCATGTGGTGTCATGTGTCATGTATCGCCAAGTGTCATGTGATGTCATGTGTCATGTGTTGTCATGGGATGTCATGTGCCATATGATGTCATGTGCCATGTGTTGTCATGTGTCATCACGTGTCAGGTTTCATGTGGTGTCGTGTGTCATGTGTCATCATGTCATGTGTTGTCATGTGGTGTCATGTGTCCTCATGTGTCATGTGTTGTCATGTGGTGTCATGTGTCATCACATGTCATGTGTCATGTGATGTCATGTGTCAAGTGGTGTCATGTGTCATCACATGTCATGTTTCATGTGGTGTCATGTGTCATGTGGTGTCATGTGATGTCAGGTGTCATGTGGTGTCATGTGATGTCATGTGGTGCCATGTGTTGTCATGTGATGTCATGTGGTGTCATGTGTCATCATGTGTTGTCATGTGGTGTCATGTGTCATCATGTGTCATGTGTTGTCATGTGTCATCACATGTCATGTGATGTCATGTGTCATGTGGTGTCATGTGTCATCATGTGTCATGTGCTGTCATGTGCTGTCATGTGTCATGTCATGCGGTGTCATATGTCATGTGTGATGACACATGACATATGATACCACATGACATATGTCATGTGGTGTCATTTGTCATCATGTGTTGTCATGTGTCATGTGGTGCCATGTGACGTCATGTGTTGTCAGTCATGTGGTGTAATGTGTCATCATGTGTCATGTGTTGTCATGTGGTGTCATGTGTCATGTGGTGTCACGTATCATGTGGTGTCATGTGTCATATAGTGTCATGTGTCATGCGATGTCATGTGTCATGTGATGTCATGTGTCATGTGGTGTCATTTGTCAGGTATTGTCATGTGTCATGTGATGTCATGTGTCATGTGATGTCAAGTGTCATCTGGTGTCAAGTGATGTCATGTGTCATGTGGTGTCATGTGTCATGTGGTGTCATGTGTCATGTGGTGTCATGTGTCATATATCGTCATGTGTCATGTGGTTTCATGTCATGTGATGTCATGTGCCATGTGATGTCATGTGTCATGTGATGTCATGTGGTGTCATGTGTCATCATGTGTCATGTGTTGTCATGTGATGTCATGTGTCATGTGGTGTCATGTGATGTCATGTGTTGTCATGTGATGTCATGTGTCATGTGGTGTCATGTGTCATGTGATGTCATGTGTCATGTATTGTCATGTGTCATGTGTCATGTGATGTCATGTGTCATGTGGTGTCATGTGTCAGGTGTATTGTGGTATCAGTTGTTATGTAGTGTCATGTGGTATCATGTGTCATGTGGTGTCATGTGACATCATGTGCTGTCAGTCATGTGGTGTCATGTGTAATCACATGTCATGTGTCATGTGGTGTCATGTATCATGTGGTGTCAAGTGTCATGTAGTGTCATGTGTCACGTGAGGTCATGTGTCATGTGTTGTCATGTCACATCATATGTCATGTGATGTCATGTGTCATGTGGTGTCATATGTCATCATGTGTCATGTGGTGTCATCACGTGTCATGTGGTGTCATGTGATGGCATGTGTCATGTGTTGTCATGTGATGTCATGGTTCATGTGGTGTCATGTGTCATGTGATGTCATGTGTCATGTAGTGTCATGTGTCATGTGGTGTCATGTGTCATGTGGTGTCATGTGTCGTGATGTCATGTGTCATGTGTTGTCATGTGATATCATGTGTCATGTGGTGTCATGTATCATGTGGTGTCAAGTGTCATGTAGTGTCATGTGTCACGTGAGGTCATGTGTCATGTGTTGTCATGTCACATCATGTGTCATGTGATGTCATGTGTCATGTGGTGTCATGTGTCATCATGTGTCATGTGGTATCATCACGTGTCATGTGGTGTCATGTGTCATGTGATGTCATGGTTCATGTGGTGTCATGGGTCATGTGATGTCATATGTCATGTAGTGTCATGTGTCATGTGGTGTCATGTGTCATGTATTGTCATGTGATGTCATATGTCATGTGTTGTCATGTGATGTCATGTGTCATGTGGTGTCATGTGTCATGTGGTGTCATGTGTCATGTGTCATGTGGAGTCATATGTCATTTGTCAAAAAATGTATATATCTAGAGGAGCTTACTGTAAGATTACTGTAAGCTTACTGTACTCTGTACCTTTCCGAGCACGAGCTGAATGCTAATTGGCTGTCAACTGTCTGTCAATACTCCAAACCAGAAAGTGTTGGCAGCCATCTTGTGCCTCGGTAGACTGAGGCACAAGAAAACAGAAAAACAAACGTGTAAAACGCAAAAAGGAGGCAGGGTAGAAACACCCTGCCCCCTAGGCCTGCTCTGGGTGTTTCACAAGGACTACTAGAATAGGAAGGGAGCTCGCACAGCTGGGCGTTATCAAGGTAATGTCTTTTAAGAAGTTGAGTGTGCTGCGAGAGGAAACACTGTCTGCACTAACAGTGTGAAAACCCAGGTACTCGTACAACGCTCACTCAGTTGAGAGAGCACCTCTGCGCACAACAAGAAGAGACCAATACGTCTAGTTCAATCAAACATAAAGTGTGATGAAGGTCAATCAATATGCAGTTGGCATGAGCTTTCACATTTTATTCTTGACTCAAAAGTGAAGTTCAGATAATATATCCATAGTTATATTTTCCATCAAACGTTAGGTGTGTTCAAACCAAAACAATCACACATCCCGATGCATTTCGGGCCACGCCCTTCTTCAGGGGAGTACTCTACAAAAAAACAATCCAAAAGGAAACAATTCAATCTTGTATCCAAATGTGACGTACTAAACTGCATGACTTATTAAGTAATCTAACAGGGTGATAATCATAGAAGTCTGGGTGATTATCATACCATGGTGAATAAATTCGAATCAAAATGTGCACCCCCGTGAATAGAAGATGGAAAAAAGAAAACGTCTACGTGAGGTAAAGGTCCCAGTGTTGATTACATGATCACCGGGTGTAGTGAAGCAGATAGAGAAAACCCTCATGCAGCCCTGAAGTGCTAATGTCAAAAGCGCTATTGCCAAAGGTACACGAAGAGCGATAGAAGTCATATAAGGAACACCAAAACCAAAGTGACCGAACATAACGAATTACTAGTAAAGTCCCACAAAAGGTACTTACATTGTGCAATTGTGCAACAAGCTACGCGGAGGACCGCGAAGTCGGTAGTCTGTCAGTGAGGGCGATGTGATCGTGTGCATTAAGACACGAGTAATCCTGAACATAAACAAGGGACTATGAGTTAGAAAAGACTGTGGAGGAAATGGAAAAAGTGTGGGGGCCATATTGGAAAGGTGAAAAAGATCAAACAAACACCACAAGATCAAAAAAAGAAGTAACACAAACGGTGACAGTAGTGATTAAACGGTAAAAAAGATAAATGAAAGAACATGAGTAAAGCACATGTATAAAGAATTACAGATAACACAAAAATTCCATACGGTCATTAAGACCATGCGGTGCCATGGTGGACATAAGCCGGATCCAAAAGTTCTCTCTCTTCAAGAGGGTATTTTTATTGTTCCCAGTGATTTTCACTTGTTCAAGTATTTGAAATTTCAGTTGGGCAACACTGTGTCTGTGTTCCATGAAGTGGGTTGCCACACTTGACTTCAAGTTACATGTGCGTATATTGCTCTTGTGCTCTAGAATGCGTGCACGGATCTTTCTCTCAGTGTGGCCGATATAACATTTGCCGCACGGGCATTTCAGCATATAGATTACATTACTGCTATTGCATGTAGCATTCACTCTCAATTTAATGACGTGTCCTTTCATAGGGTGTGTGGTTTTATTTCCAGGGATACAGTTCCCACAGTTACTGCAATTATAGCAAGGTTTTAGACCATTGTAAACAAGTGGAGTGATCGTTGACGTTGATTTGCTCAATAACTCTTTGACATTGCAGCCCCTGGTAAAGGCAAACATCGGAGGTTGATTGAATAGACCATTGAAATCCGGTTCCATTGTAAGTATAGGCCAGTGTTTCCGGATGATATGTTGAAACTGGTTGGACATCTTAGAGTGTTTTGAAACCACGACCATGCGGTCAGTTATTTTTTTGGGTTTGGGTTTTAGTAGTACCAATCTACTAGACTTGTCTGTGCGCTCCATTGCCAGATCCAAAATGGGTGTGGGATACCCACGAGCTTTAAGTCTCTCCAATGTGTTTCTGAGTTCTTGCTTGCAAACTTGATCATTAGAAACTATGCGTTTCACTCTGAGGAGTTGGACAAAAGGCAAGTTGTTCTTAAGACTAGGCCGATGAAAACTGCTATAATGCAAAATGGAATTCCTGTCCGTTGGTTTTCGATAAATGGTGGTGAACCACTCATTTGGTTCACGGTGTATTTCCACGTCTAGATAGTGGATGCATTTGTCATTGTAATCCCACGTGAACTGAATGCGTTCATTCACATCATTCCATGATTCAAGAAAGTTGACAAGAGTTTCAGCTGTACCTTCCCATAGTAAAAACACGTCATCAATGTAACGTAGGTACAATTTTCCATGTTGAAGCCAGCTGTTTTGGCAAAGAATGTGTGATTCTTCAAACACTTTCATGTATATATTAGCGTAGCAAGGAGCCGCCGAATTGCCCATGGCAGTTCCATTCAACTGGAGAATCCATTTATCAAGTACGGTGAAATAACTATGATACAACGTATACATAGTGAGTTGCATCAGGAAGACTTTCAGGTCAGAGTCCAAATCTGATGAAGTTAATGTTTGTTCAATAGCTTCCATACCACCATCATGGGGGATGGAGGTATAAAGTGAACATACGTCCACAGTGCACATGATCAAATCAGTGTTTTTAAGATCATTCATGATGGGTTCAAGCTTGGACAAAAAGTCACTGACTTCGCGGTACTCCGCGTAGCTTGTTGCACAATTGCACAATGTAAGTACGTTTTGTGGGACTTTACTAGTAATTCGTTATGTTCGGTCACTTTGGTTTTGGTGTTCCTTATCTGACTTCTATCGCTCTTCGTGTACCTTTGGCAATCACATGACACATGACTACATGACACATGACACCACATGACACATGACACCACATGTTACATGACACGTGATAACAAATGACACCACGTGACAACACATGACACATGATGAAACATGACACCACATGACACCACATGACTGACAACACATGACGTCACATGGCACCACATGATGACACATGACACCACATGACACAAGATGACACATGATGACACATGATACCACATGACACATGACATCACATGACAACACAACACCACATGACATATGACACATGACATCACATGACACATGCCATCACATGACAACACAACACATGACGATACATGACACATGACACCACATGACACCTCATGACACATGACACCACGTGACACAAAACACGTGATGACATATGAAACCACGTGAAAACATGACACATGATGACACATGAAACTTGACATCACATGATACCACATGACACATGACAACACATGACACATGACACCACATGACACATGACATCACATGACAACACATGACACATGACACATGACACATAACACTACATGACACCACATGACACATGACACCACATGACACATGACACATGATGACACATGATACCACATGACAACACATGACACATGATGACACATGACACCACATGTGTCATCATGTGTCATGTGGTGTCATCTGCCATCACTTGTCATGTGTCATGTGTTGTCATGTGTCATGTATCGTCATGTGTCATGTGATGTCATGTGTCTTGTGTTGTCATGTGATGTCATGTGTCATGTGGTGTCATGTGTCTAGTGGTTTCATGTGTCATGTGTCATGTGTTGTCATATGGTGTCATGAGTCATCACGTATCTTGTGTCACGTGGTGTCATGTGTCATGTATCGTCATGTGTCATGTGATGTCATGTGTCATGTGATGTCATGTGTCATGTGGTGACATGTGTCATGTATCGTCATGTGTCATGTGTCATGTGGTGTCATGTATTGACATGATGTCATGTGTCATGTGGTGTCATGTGTCATGTGGAGTCATATATCATGTTTCAAAAAATGTATATATCTAGAGGAGCTTACTGTAAGCTTACTGTACTCTGTACCTTTCCGAGCACGAGCTGAATGCTAATTGGCTGTCAACTGTCTGTCAATACTCCAAACCAGAAAGTGTTGGCAGCCATCTTGTGCCTCGGTAGACTGAGGCACAAGAAAGCTGAAAAACAAATGTGTAAAATGCAAAAAGGGGGTAGGGTAGAAACACCCTGCCCCCTAGGCCTGCTCTGGGTGTTTCACAAGGACCCCAAAGGCCCCCCCCCAAATTTTTGGGGGGACAAAAACCACGGGGGACGAGTACCATACGAGTCCTGTAAGCTTACTGTAAGCTTACTGTACTCTGTACCTGCACAAGCTGAATGCTAATTGGCTGTCAACTGTCTGTCAACACTCCAAACCAGAAAGTGTTGGCCGCCATCTTGTGCCTCGGTAGACTGAGGCACAAGAAAGCAGAAAAACAAACAAGTAGAACGCAAAAAGGGGGCAGGGTAGAAATCCCCTGACCCCCTAGGCCTGCACAAGGACCCACAAGGCCCCCCATTTTTTTTTTTACAAAAACTGCAGAGTACGAGTACTGTACAAGCACAGTAAGCTTACTGTAAGCTTACTGTAATCTGTACCTTCCCGAGCACGAGCTGAATGCTAATTGGCTGTCAACTGTCTGTAAACACTCCAAACAATCATGTGTCATGTGTTGTCATGTGTTGTCATGTGTCATCACGTGTCATGTGATGTCATGTGTTATGTGGTGTCATGTGTCATGTGATGTCATGTGTCATGTGCTGTCATGTGTCATGTGGTGTCATATGCCATGTGTCATCATGTCATCTTGTGTCCTGTGGTGTCATCATGTGTTATCATGTGTCATCATGTAGTGCCATGTGACGTCATGTGTTGTCAGTCATGTGGTGTCATGTGTCATCATGTGTCATGTGTTGTCATGTGTCATGTAGTGTCATGTGACATGACATGTGATGTCATGTTTCATGTGGTGTCATGTGATGTCATGTGTCATGTGGTGTCATGTGTCATCACGTGTCATGTGTCATGTGGTGTCATGTGGTGTCATGTGTCATGTATCGTCATGTGTCATGTGATGTCATGTGTCATGTGTTGTCATGTATCATGTGGTGTCATGTGTCATGTGGTGTCATGTGTCATGTATCATAATGTGTCATGTGTCATGTGGTGTCATGTGCCGTCAGATGTCATGTGTCATGTGGTGTCATGTGTCATCATGTGTCATGTGTTGTCACGTGGTGTCATGTGTCATCACATGTCTTGTGTCATGTGGTGTCATGTGTCATGTAGCGTCATGTCTTGTGATGTCATGTGTCATATGGTGACATGTGGTGTCATGTGTCATGTATCGTCATTTGTCATGTGATGTCATGTGTCATGTGATGTCATTTGTCATGTGTTGTCATGTGTCATCACGTGTCATGTGTCATGTGCTGTCATGTGCTGTCATGTGGTGTCATGTGTCATCATGTGTTGTCATGTGTCATCATGTGGTGCCATGTGATGTCATGTGTCATGTGATGTCATGTGGTGTCATGTGGTGCCATGTGTCATCATGTGTCATGTGTTGTCATGTGGTGTCATGTGTCATAATGTGTCATGTGGTGTCATGTGTCATGTGGTGTCATGTGTCATGTAGTGTGATGTGTCATGTGATGTCATGTGTCAAGTGTTGTCATGTGATGTCATGTGTCATGTGATGTCATGTGTTGTCATGTCATCATGTGTCATGTGTGTCATGTGTCATCACGTGTCATGTGTCATGTGATGTCATGTGTAATGTGGTGTGATGTGTCATGTGTCATATGCTGTCATGTGGTATCATGTGTCATCATGTGAAGCGCTCTGATACCTTCGGGTCTTGTTAGCGCTATAGAAAACTTCTAAATAAATAATAAATCATGTGTTGTCATGTGACATCATGTGTCATGTGATATCATGTGGTGTCATGTGTCATCACATGTCATGTGTCATGTAGTGTCATGTGTCATGTGATGTCATGTGTCATGTGTTGTCATGTGTTGTCATGTGTCATGTGGTGTCATGTGATATCATGTCATGTGGTTTCATTTGTCATCACATGTCATGTGGTGTCATGTGTCATGTGATATCATGTGTCATGTGTTGTCATGTGATGTCATGGGTCATGTGGTGTCATGTGTCATGTCATGTGTCATGTGTTGTCATGTCATTATGTGTCATGTGGTGTCATGTGTCATGTGTCATGTATCGTCATGTGTCATGTGATGTCATGTGTCATGTGGTGACATGTGGTGTCATGTGTCATGTATCGTCATGTGTCATGTGTTGTCATGTGATGTCATGTGTCATGTGGTGTCATGTGTCATGTATCATCATGTGTCATGTGGTGTCATGTGTCATGTGATGTCATGTGTCATGTGGTGTCATGTGTCATCATGTGTCATGTGTTGTCATGTGGTGTCATGTGTCATCACATGTCTTGTATCGTGATGTCATGTGTCATGTATCGTCATTTGTCATGTGATGTCATGTGTCATGTGATGTCATTTGTCATGTGTTATCATGTGTCATCACGTGTCATGTGTCATGTGGTGTCATGTGTCATCACGTGTCATGTGCTGTCATGTGGTGTCATGTGTCATCATGTGTTGTCATGTGTCATCATGTGGTGCCATGTGACGTCATGTGTCATGTGATGTCATGTGGTGTCATGTGTCATCATGTGTCATGTGTTGTCATGTGTCATGTGGTGTCATGTGATGTCATGTGTCATGTGATGTCATTTGTCATGTGTTATCATGTGTCATCACGTGTCATGTGTCATGTGGTGTCATGTGTCATCACGTGTCATGTGCTGTCATGTGTTATCATGTGTCATCACGTGTCATGTGTCATGTGGTGTCATGTGTCATCACGTGTCATGTGCTGTCATGTGGTGTCATGTGTCATCATGTGTTGTCATGTGTCATCATGTGGTGCCATGTGACGTCATGTGATATCATGTGGTGTCATGTGTCATCATGTGTCATGTATCGTCATTTGTCATGTGATGTCATGTGTCATGTGATGTCATTTGTCATGTGTTATCATGTGTCATCACGTGTCATGTGTCATGTGGTGTCATGTGTCATCACGTGTCATGTGCTGTCATGTGGTGTCATGTGTCATCATGTGTTGTCATGTGTCATCATGTGGTGCCATGTGACGTCATGTGTCATGTGATGTCATGTGGTGTCATGTGTCATCATGTGTCATGTGATGTCATGTGTCATGTGATGTCATGTGTTGTCATGTCATCATGTGTCATGTGTGTCATGTGTCATCATGTGTCATGTGTTGTCATGTGTCATGTGATGTCATGTGTCGTATGCTGTCATGTGGTGTCATCATGTGTTGTCATGTGACATCATGTGTCATGTGGTGTCATGTGTCATCATGTAGTGTCATGTGTCATGTGATGTCATGTGTTGTCATGTGATGTCATGTGTCATGTGGTGTCATGTGTCATGTGATGTCATGTGTCATGTGGTTTCATGTGTCATCACGTGTCATGTGGTGTCATGTGTCATGTGGTGTCATGTGTCCTGTATCGTCATGTGTCATGTGTTGTCATGTGATGTCATGTGTCATGTGGTGTCATGTGTCATGTGTCATGTGATATCATGTGTCATGTGTTGTCATGTCATCATGTGTCATGTGGTGTCATGTGTCATCATGTGTCTTGTGTCACGTGGTGTCATGTGTCATGTGTCATGTATCGTTATGTGTCATGTGATGTCATGTGTCATGTGGTGACATGTGGTGTCATGTGTCATGTATCGTCATGTGTCATGTGTTGTCATGTGATGTCATGTGTCATGTGGTGTCATGTGTCATGTGGTGTCATGTGTCATGTGTCATGTGGAGTCATATGTCATTTGTCAAAAAATGTATATATCTAGAGGAGCTTACTGTAAGATTACTGTAAGCTTACTGTACTCTGTACCTTTCCGAGCACGAGCTGAATGCTAATTGGCTGTCAACTGTCTGTCAATACTCCAAACCAGAAAGTGTTGGCAGCCATCTTGTGCCTCGGTAGACTGAGGCACAAGAAAACAGAAAAACAAACGTGTAAAACGCAAAAAGGAGGCAGGGTAGAAACACCCTGCCCCCTAGGCCTGCTCTGGGTGTTTCACAAGGACTACTAGAATAGGAAGGGAGCTCGCACAGCTGGGCGTTATCAAGGTAATGTCTTTTAAGAAGTTGAGTGTGCTGCGATAGGAAACACTGTCTGCACTAACAGTGTGAAAACCCAGGTACTCGTACAACGCTCACTCAGTTGAGAGAGCACCTCTGCGCACAACAAGAAGAGACCAATACGTCTAGTTCAATCAAACATAAAGTGTGATGAAGGTCAATCAATATGCAGTTGGCATGAGCTTTCACATTTTATTCTTGACTCAAAAGTGAAGTTCAGATAATATATCCATAGTTATATTTTCCATCAAACGTTAGGTGTGTTCAAACCAAAACAATCACACATCCCGATGCATTTCGGGCCACGCCCTTCTTCAGGGGAGTACTCTACAAAAAAACAATCCAAAAGGAAACAATTCAATCTTGTATCCAAATGTGACGTACTAAACTGCATGACTTATTAAGTAATCTAACAGGGTGATAATCATAGAAGTCTGGGTGATTATCATACCATGGTGAATAAATTCGAATCAAAATGTGCACCCCCGTGAATAGAAGATGGAAAAAAGAAAACGTCTACGTGAGGTAAAGGTCCCAGTGTTGATTACATGATCACCGGGTGTAGTGAAGCAGATAGAGAAAACCCTCATGCAGCCCTGAAGTGCTAATGTCAAAAGCGCTATTGCCAAAGGTACACGAAGAGCGATAGAAGTCATATAAGGAACACCAAAACCAAAGTGACCGAACATAACGAATTACTAGTAAAGTCCCACAAAAGGTACTTACATTGTGCAATTGTGCAACAAGCTACGCGGAGTACCGCGAAGTCGGTAGTCTGTCAGTGAGGGCGATGTGATCGTGTGCATTAAGACACGAGTAATCCTGAACATAAACAAGGGACTATGAGTTAGAAAAGACTGTGGAGGAAATGGAAAAAGTGTGGGGGCCATATTGGAAAGGTGAAAAAGATCAAACAAACACCACAAGATCAAAAAAAGAAGTAACACAAACGGTGACAGTAGTGATTAAACGGTAAAAAAGATAAATGAAAGAACATGAGTAAAGCACATGTATAAAGAATTACAGATAACACAAAAATTCCATACGGTCATTAAGACCATGCGGTGCCATGGTGGACATAAGCCGGATCCAAAAGTTCTCTCTCTTCAAGAGGGTATTTTTATTGTTCCCAGTGATTTTCACTTGTTCAAGTATTTGAAATTTCAGTTGGGCAACACTGTGTCTGTGTTCCATGAAGTGGGTTGCCACACTTGACTTCAAGTTACATGTGCGTATATTGCTCTTGTGCTCTAGAATGCGTGCACGGATCTTTCTCTCAGTGTGGCCGATATAACATTTGCCGCACGGGCATTTCAGCATATAGATTACATTACTGCTATTGCATGTAGCATTCACTCTCAATTTAATGACGTGTCCTTTCATAGGGTGTGTGGTTTTATTTCCAGGGATACAGTTCCCACAGTTACTGCAATTATAGCAAGGTTTTAGACCATTGTAAACAAGTGGAGTGATCGTTGACGTTGATTTGCTCAATAACTCTTTGACATTGCAGCCCCTGGTAAAGGCAAACATCGGAGGTTGATTGAATAGACCATTGAAATCCGGTTCCATTGTAAGTATAGGCCAGTGTTTCCGGATGATATGTTGAAACTGGTTGGACATCTTAGAGTGTTTTGAAACCACGACCATGCGGTCAGTTATTTTTTTGGGTTTGGGTTTTAGTAGTACCAATCTACTAGACTTGTCTGTGCGCTCCATTGCCAGATCCAAAATGGGTGTGGGATACCCACGAGCTTTAAGTCTCTCCAATGTGTTTCTGAGTTCTTGCTTGCAAACTTGATCATTAGAAACTATGCGTTTCACTCTGAGGAGTTGGACAAAAGGCAAGTTGTTCTTAAGACTAGGCCGATGAAAACTGCTATAATGCAAAATGGAATTCCTGTCCGTTGGTTTTCGATAAATGGTGGTGAACCACTCATTTGGTTCACGGTGTATTTCCACGTCTAGATAGTGGATGCATTTGTCATTGTAATCCCACGTGAACTGAATGCGTTCATTCACATCATTCCATGATTCAAGAAAGTTGACAAGAGTTTCAGCTGTACCTTCCCATAGTAAAAACACGTCATCAATGTAACGTAGGTACAATTTTCCATGTTGAAGCCAGCTGTTTTGGCAAAGAATGTGTGATTCTTCAAACACTTTCATGTATATATTAGCGTAGCAAGGAGCCGCCGAATTGCCCATGGCAGTTCCATTCAACTGGAGAATCCATTTATCAAGTACGGTGAAATAACTATGATACAACGTATACATAGTGAGTTGCATCAGGAAGACTTTCAGGTCAGAGTCCAAATCTGATGAAGTTAATGTTTGTTCAATAGCTTCCATACCACCATCATGGGGGATGGAGGTATAAAGTGAACATACGTCCACAGTGCACATGATCAAATCAGTGTTTTTAAGATCATTCATGATGGGTTCAAGCTTGGACAAAAAGTCACTGACTTCGCGGTACTCCGCGTAGCTTGTTGCACAATTGCACAATGTAAGTACGTTTTGTGGGACTTTACTAGTAATTCGTTATGTTCGGTCACTTTGGTTTTGGTGTTCCTTATCTGACTTCTATCGCTCTTCGTGTACCTTTGGCAATCACATGACACATGACTACATGACACATGACATCACATGACACATGACACCACATGTTACATGACACGTGATAACAAATGACACCACGTGACAACACATGACACATGATGAAACATGACACCACATGACACCACATGACTGACAACACATGACGTCACATGGCACCACATGATGACACATGACACCACATGACACAAGATGACACATGATGACACATGATACCACATGACACATGACATCACATGACAACATGACACCACATGACATATGACACATGACATCACATGACACATGCCATCACATGACAACACAACACATGACGATACATGACACATGACACCACATGACACCTCATGACACATGACACCACGTGACACAAAACACGTGATGACATATGAAACCACGTGAAAACATGACACATGATGACACATGAAACTTGACATCACATGATACCACATGACACATGACAACACATGACACATGACACCACATGACACATGACATCACATGACAACACATGACACATGACACATGACACATAACACTACATGACACCACATGACACATGACACCACATGACACATGACACATGATGACACATGATACCACATGACAACACATGACACATGATGACACATGACACCACATGTGTCATCATGTGTCATGTGGTGTCATCTGCCATCACTTGTCATGTGTCATGTGTTGTCATGTGTCATGTATCGTCATGTGTCATGTGATGTCATGTGTCTTGTGTTGTCATGTGATGTCATGTGTCATGTGGTGTCATGTGTCTAGTGGTTTCATGTGTCATGTGTCATGTGTTGTCATATGGTGTCATGAGTCATCACGTATCTTGTGTCACGTGGTGTCATGTGTCATGTATCGTCATGTGTCATGTGATGTCATGTGTCATGTGATGTCATGTGTCATGTGGTGACATGTGTCATGTATCGTCATGTGTCATGTGTCATGTGGTGTCATGTATTGACATGATGTCATGTGTCATGTGGTGTCATGTGTCATGTGGAGTCATATGTCATGTTTCAAAAAATGTATATATCTAGAGGAGCTTACTGTAAGCTTACTGTACTCTGTACCTTTCCGAGCACGAGCTGAATGCTAATTGGCTGTCAACTGTCTGTCAATACTCCAAACCAGAAAGTGTTGGCAGCCATCTTGTGCCTCGGTAGACTGAGGCACAAGAAAGCTGAAAAACAAATGTGTAAAATGCAAAAAGGGGGTAGGGTAGAAACACCCTGCCCCCTAGGCCTGTTCTGGGTGTTTCACAAGGACCCCAAAGGCCCCCCCCCAAATTTTTGGGGGGACAAAAACCACGGGGGACGAGTACCATACGAGTCCTGTAAGCTTACTGTAAGCTTACTGTACTCTGTACCTGCACAAGCTGAATGCTAATTGGCTGTCAACTGTCTGTCAACACTCCAAACCAGAAAGTGTTGGCCGCCATCTTGTGCCTCGGTAGACTGAGGCACAAGAAAGCAGAAAAACAAACAAGTAGAACGCAAAAAGGGGGCAGGGTAGAAATCCCCTGACCCCCTAGGCCTGCACAAGGACCCACAAGGCCCCCCATTTTTTTTTTTACAAAAACTGCAGAGTACGAGTACTGTACAAGCACAGTAAGCTTACTGTAAGCTTACTGTAATCTGTACCTTCCCGAGCACGAGCTGAATGCTAATTGGCTGTCAACTGTCTGTAAACACTCCAAACAATCATGTGTCATGTGTTGTCATGTGGTGTCATGTGTCATCACGTGTCATGTGCTGTCATGTGTCATGTGGTGTCATGTGTCATGTGATGTCATGTCATCTTGTGTCCTGTGGTGTCATCATGTGTTATCATGTGTCATCATGTAGTGCCATGTGACGTCATGTGTTGTCAGTCATGTGGTGTCATGTGTCATCATGTGTCATGTGTTGTCATGTGTCATGTAGTGTCATGTGACATGACATGTGATGTCATGTTTCATGTGGTGTCATGTGATGTCATGTGTCATGTGGTGTCATGTGTCATCACGTGTCATGTGTCATGTGGTGTCATGTGGTGTCATGTGTCATGTATCGTCATGTGTCATGTGATGTCATGTGTCATGTGTTGTCATGTATCATGTGGTGTCATGTGTCATGTGGTGTCATGTGTCATGTATCATAATGTGTCATGTGTCATGTGGTGTCATGTGCCGTCAGATGTCATGTGTCATGTGGTGTCATGTGTCATCATGTGTCATGTGTTGTCACGTGGTGTCATGTGTCATCACATGTCTTGTGTCATGTGGTGTCATGTGTCATGTATCGTCATGTCTTGTGATGTCATGTGTCATATGGTGACATGTGGTGTCATGTGTCATGTATCGTCATTTGTCATGTGATGTCATGTGTCATGTGATGTCATTTGTCATGTGTTGTCATGTGTCATCACGTGTCATGTGTCATGTGCTGTCATGTGCTGTCATGTGGTGTCATGTGTCATCATGTGTTGTCATGTGTCATCATGTGGTGCCATGTGATGTCATGTGTCATGTGATGTCATGTGGTGTCATGTGGTGCCATGTGTCATCATGTGTCATGTGTTGTCATGTGGTGTCATGTGTCATAATGTGTCATGTGGTGTCATGTGTCATGTGGTGTCATGTGTCATGTAGTGTGATGTGTCATGTGATGTCATGTGTCAAGTGTTGTCATGTGATGTCATGTGTCATGTGATGTCATGTGTTGTCATGTCATCATGTGTCATGTGTGTCATGTGTCATCACGTGTCATGTGTCATGTGATGTCATGTGTAATGTGGTGTGATGTGTCATGTGTCATATGCTGTCATGTGGTATCATGTGTCATCATGTGAAGCGCTCTGATACCTTCGGGTCTTGTTAGCGCTATAGAAAACTTCTAAATAAATAATAAATCATGTGTTGTCATGTGACATCATGTGTCATGTGATATCATGTGGTGTCATGTGTCATCACATGTCATGTGTCATGTAGTGTCATGTGTCATGTGATGTCATGTGTCATGTGTTGTCATGTGTTGTCATGTGTCATGTGGTGTCATGTGATATCATGTCATGTGGTTTCATTTGTCATCACATGTCATGTGGTGTCATGTGTCATGTGATATCATGTGTCATGTGTTGTCATGTGATGTCATGGGTCATGTGGTGTCATGTGTCATGTCATGTGTCATGTGTTGTCATGTCATTATGTGTCATGTGGTGTCATGTGTCATGTGTCATGTATCGTCATGTGTCATGTGATGTCATGTGTCATGTGGTGACATGTGGTGTCATGTGTCATGTATCGTCATGTGTCATGTGTTGTCATGTGATGTCATGTGTCATGTGGTGTCATGTGTCATGTATCATCATGTGTCATGTGGTGTCATGTGTCATGTGATGTCATGTGTCATGTGGTGTCATGTGTCATCATGTGTCATGTGTTGTCATGTGGTGTCATGTGTCATCACATGTCTTGTATCGTGATGTCATGTGTCATGTATCGTCATTTGTCATGTGATGTCATGTGTCATGTGATGTCATTTGTCATGTGTTATCATGTGTCATCACGTGTCATGTGTCATGTGGTGTCATGTGTCATCACGTGTCATGTGCTGTCATGTGGTGTCATGTGTCATCATGTGTTGTCATGTGTCATCATGTGGTGCCATGTGACGTCATGTGTCATGTGATGTCATGTGGTGTCATGTGTCATCATGTGTCATGTGTTGTCATGTGTCATGTGGTGTCATGTGATGTCATGTGTCATGTGATGTCATTTGTCATGTGTTATCATGTGTCATCACGTGTCATGTGTCATGTGGTGTCATGTGTCATCACGTGTCATGTGCTGTCATGTGTCATCATGTGTTGTCATGTGTCATCATGTGGTGCCATGTGACGTCATGTGTCATGTGATATCATGTGGTGTCATGTGTCATCATGTGTCATGTATCGTCATTTGTCATGTGATGTCATGTGTCATGTGATGTCATTTGTCATGTGTTATCATGTGTCATCACGTGTCATGTGTCATGTGGTGTCATGTGTCATCACGTGTCATGTGCTGTCATGTGGTGTCATGTGTCATCATGTGTTGTCATGTGTCATCATGTGGTGCCATGTGACGTCATGTGTCATGTGATGTCATGTGGTGTCATGTGTCATCATGTGTCATGTGATGTCATGTGTCATGTGATGTCATGTGTTGTCATGTCATCATGTGTCATGTGTGTCATGTGTCATCATGTGTCATGTGTTGTCATGTGTCATGTGATGTCATGTGTCGTATGCTGTCATGTGGTGTCATCATGTGTTGTCATATGACATCATGTGTCATGTGGTGTCATGTGTCATCATGTAGTGTCATGTGTCATGTGATGTCATGTGTTGTCATGTGATGTCATGTGTCATGTGGTGTCATGTGTCATGTGATGTCATGTGTCATGTGGTTTCATGTGTCATCACGTGTCATGTGGTGTCATGTGTCATGTGGTGTCATGTGTCCTGTATCGTCATGTGTCATGTGTTGTCATGTGATGTCATGTGTCATGTGGTGTCATGTGTCATGTGTCATGTGATATCATGTGTCATGTGTTGTCATGTCATCATGTGTCATGTGGTGTCATGTGTCATCATGTGTCTTGTGTCACGTGGTGTCATGTGTCATGTGTCATGTATCGTTATGTGTCATGTGATGTCATGTGTCATGTGGTGACATGTGGTGTCATGTGTCATGTATCGTCATGTGTCATGTGTTGTCATGTGATGTCATGTGTCATGTGGTGTCATGTGTCATGTGGTGTCATGTGTCATGTATCATGTGGAGTCATATGTCATGTGTCAAAAAATGTATATATCTAGAGGAGCTTACTGTAAGATTACTAAAAGTTTACTGTACTCTGTACCTTTCCGAGCACGAGCTGAATGCTAATTGGCTGTCAACTGTCTGTCAATACTCCAAACCAGAAAGTGTTGGCAGCCATCTTGTGCATCGGTAGACTGAGGCACAAGAAAGCAGAAAAACAAACCTGTAGAGCACAAAAAGGGGGCAGGGTAGAAACACCCTGACCCCCTAGGCCTGCACAGGGGGTCCCACAAGGATCCCCAAGCCCGCCCCCCATGTGTTTTTTTGGACAAAAAACGCAAAGTACGAGTACTGTACGAGCACGGTAAGCTTACTGTAAGCTTACTGTACTCTGTACCTTCCCAAGCACGAGCTTAATGCTAATTGGCTGTCATCTGTCTGTAAACGCTCCAAACCAGAAAGTGTTGGCAGCCATCTTGTGGCCTGGTAGACTGAGGCACAAGAAAGCAGAAAAACAAACATGTAGAACGCAAAAAGGGGGCAGGGTAGAAACACCCTGACCCCCTAGGCCTGCTCAGGGGGTCCCACAAGGACCCCCAAGGCCACCCCCAATAGTGATTTTTTACAAAAATCACAGGGTACGAGTACCGTACGCGTACCTTTCTGAGTACGAGCTGCATGCTCATTGGCTGTGAACACTCCAAACCAGGAAGTGTTGGCAGCCATCTTGTGCTCGGTAGATCGATGCACAAGAAAGCATAAAAACAGACATGTAGAACGCAAAAAAGGGGCAGTATAGAAACACCTTGACCCCCTAGGCCTGCTCCGGCATCCCACAAGGAACCCCAAGGCCCCCCCAATTTTTGTTTTTACAAAAACAGCGGAGTACAAGTACTGTACGAGCACGGTAAGCTTACTGTAAGCTTACTGTACTTTGTACCCTCCCGAGCACGAGCTGAATGCTAATTGGCTGTCAACTATCTGTAAACACTCCCAACCAGAAAGTGTTGGCAGCCATCCTGTGCCTCGGTAGAGTGAGGCACAAGAAAGCAGAAAAACAAACATGTAGAACACAAAAAGGGGGCATATATATATATATATATTACCTACTGGTGGATGCCAATAGGTACATATAGTTGGGACCTAGTTTCCATAGGACATCTGCAACATTCTATTGGGAATAACTTTGGTGCCGGCTGATGAATCTTTGTGAATTTCTCAAAGAAGATGGCCCTCTCCACTCCTTCCCTGAAAGTTTTGGGGGATTCGTGAAGTGGGGGCTGAGAAAAAAGGGGGGTCCCAAAACATGTTTTCCACATGCAATTTTCCATAGGACGATTAGACACGGCTACAGCCCGAACGGCTGAACGGAATTACAAGAAATTTGGCAAAATGGTAGAATCTGATGAGCAGATCGCCCTTTTGTTTAAATGGTGTAAATCCTTCCTGAAGTTCCTGAGAAAATCAAAAGAGAAATCATGTATATATCTAGAGGAGCTTACTGTAAGATTACAGTAAGCTTACTGTACTCTGTACCTTTCCGAGCACGAGCTGAATGCTAATTGGCTGTCAACTGTCTATCAACACTCCAAACCAAAAAGTGTTGGCAGCCATCTTGTGCCTCAGTAGACTGAGGCACAAGAAAGCAGAAAAACAAACATGTAGAACACAAAAAGGGGGCAGGGTAGAAACATCCTGACCCCCTAGGCCTGCTCAGGGATCCCACAAGGACCCCCAAGGCCCCCCCCATTTTTGTTTGACAAAAACTGCAGAGTACGAGTATTGTACGAGCACGGTAAGCTTACTGTAAGGTTACTGTAATCTGTACCTTCCCGAGCACGAGCTGAATGCTAATTGGCTGTCAACTGTCTGTCAACACTCCAAACAAGAAAGTGTTGGCAGCCATTTTGTGCCTCTGTAGACTGAGGCACAAGAAAGCAGAAAAACAAACGTGTAGAACACAAAAAAGGGGCTTATATATATATATATATATATATATATATATATATTACCTACTGGCCGTTGCCAATAGATATATATAGTTAGGACCTAGTTTCCATAGGAAATCCGCAACATTCTTTTGGGAATAACTATGGCGCCGGTTGATGAATCTTTGTGAATTTCTCAAAGAAGATGGCCCGCTCTGCTCTGGTCCTTCCCTGAAAGTTTTGGGGGGATTCGTGAAGTGGGGGCTGAGAAAAAAGGGGGGTCCCCAATCGTGTTTTCCCCATGCAATTTTCCATAGGACAATTAGATACGGCTACAGCCCGAACGGCGGAACGGAATTACAAGAAATTTGGCAAAATGGTAGAGTCTGATTCGCAGATCGCCATTTTGTTTAAATGGTGTAAATCCCTCCAGTAGTTCCTGAGAACATCAAAAGAGAAAAAATGTATATATCTAGAGGAGCTTACTGTAAGATCACTGTAAGCTTACTGTACTCTGTAACTTTCCGAGCACGAGCTGAATGCTAATTGGCTGTCAACTGTCTGTCAACACTCCAAATCAGAAAGTGTTGTCAGCCATCTTGTGCCTCGGTAGACTGAGGCACAAGAAAGCAGAAAAACAAACGTGTAGAACGCAAAAAGGGGGCAGGGTAGAAACACCCTGACCCCCTAGGCCTGCTCAGGGTGTCTCACAAGGACCCCCAAGGCCCCCCCACATTTTTATGGGACAAGAAACGCGGGGTACAAGTACTGTACGAGTATGGTAAGCTTACTGTAAGCTTACTGTACTCTGTACCTTTCCAAGCACGAGCTGAATGCTAATTGGCTGTCAACTGTCTGTCAACACTCCAAACCAGAAAGTGTTGGCAGCCATCTTGCGCCTCAGTAGATTGAGGCACAAGAAAGCAGAAACAAAAACGTGTAGAACGCAAAAAGGGGGCATTTATATATATAATTGACCTAATGGCGGTCGCCAGTAGGTATATATAGTTAGGACCTAGTTTCCATAGGAAATCCGCAACATTCTATTGGGAATAACTTTGGCGCCGGTTGATGAATCTTTGTGAATTTCTCAAAGAAGATGGCCTGCTCCTTCCCTGAAAGATTTGGGGGGATTCGTGAAGTGGGGGCTGAGAAAAAAGGGGGGTCCCAAAACGTGTTTTCCCAATGCAATTTTCCATAGGATGATTAGACACGGCTGCAGCCCGAACGGCTGAACGGAATGACAAGAAATTTGGCAAAATGGTAGAGTTTGATTCGCAGATTACCCTCTTGTTTAAATGGTGTAAATCCCTCCAGTAGTTCCTGAGAAAATCAAAAGAGAATAAATGTATATATCTAGAGGAGCTTACTGTAAGATTACTGTAAGCTTACTGTACTCTGTACCTTACCGAGCACGAGCTGAATGCTAATTGGCTGTCAACTGTCTGTCAACACTCCAAATCCAGAAAGTGTTGGCAGCCATCTTGTGCCTCAGTAGACTGAGGCACAAGAAAGCAGAAAAACAGACATGTAGAACGCAAAAAGGGGGCAGGGTAGAAACACTCTGACCCCTTAGGCCTGCTCAGGGGGTCCCACAAGGACCCCCAAGGCCCCCCCAATTTTTTTTCGACAAAACCCGCTGAGTATGAGTACTCTACCAGCACGGTAAGCTTACTGTAAGCTTACTGTACTCTGTACCTTCCCGAGCACGAGCTGAATGCTAATTGGCTGTCAATTGTCTGTAAACATTCCAAACCAGAAAGTGTTGGCAGCCATCTTATGCCTCGGTAGACTGAGGCACAAGAAAGCAGAAAAACAAACGTGTAGAACGCAAAAAGGGGATAGGGTAACAACACCCTGACCCTCTAGTCCTGCGCTGGGGGTCCCACAAGGACCCCCAAGGCCGCACCACAATTTTATTTTTTTACAAAAATCACAGGGTATGAGTACCGTACGCGTACCTTTCCGAGTACCAGCTGCATGCTCATTGGCTGTGAACACTCCAAACCAGGAAGTGTTGGCAGCCATCTTGTGCTCGGTAGACCGAGGCACAAGAAAGCATAACAACAGACATGTAGAATGCGAAAAAGGGGCAGTGTAGAAACACTTTGACCCCCTTAGACCTGCTCGGGCATCCCACAAGGACCCCCAAGGCCCTCCCCATCTTTTTTTTTACAAAAACCGCGGAGTACAAGTACTGTACGGACACAGTAAGCTTACTGTAAGCTTACTGTACTCTGCACCTTCCAGAGCAGGAGCTGAATGCTAATTGGCTGTCAACTGTCTGTAAACACCACAAACCAGAAAGTGTTGGCAGTTGGGCGGATTTAGCGAATCTGGCGTACTCGAACTTGCGTATTTATGGATTCGCAATCCGCAAAATCCGCGAACTCTCGCGAATTTGTGGATTTTTGTGTTTTTTTGTGTTTGCAAGGGTTTCTGCCAGTTCGCGAGGTTTGTGTACCAGTTCGCAATTGCGAACTTACTTGTCAGCTCGCAACGGCCGCGACTATGTTGTTTCTATGTCTGGTTCATCATCACAGGTTCACAGCACCCTCTGTTTCACCACTGCCACCCTCTGGTACACCCATGCCACCCTCTGGTACATCCTCACTGCCACCCTCTGGTTAGTTTATCACTGTAGATTATGGGGGTGAAAAAAAGCAAGCACACCTGCCCTGCTTCAAGTGCCATGAATTAATTTGGGGTTGATTAATGTGTCACTGATTTTTAAACTTCCAGTCTGGCTGGTACCTGCTTCCTTCCTTATCTGTAATTTGCTTTCTGTTGCAGTGCAATTTTTTTTCACAGGACCTTTATGGCCTACTTGTAGCTATTCTATGAGCCTGCTGTGAGGGTCAGAGCAGGGTCATAGAATAGTTGCAAATAGGCAACTGAACTCTGGAGGGGCCCCTCAGGAAGCACTAGAGTGAATGGTTACTAATGTTAAGATTGAACTTTTGCACCTGCTGATTGCTTTCAGTTTTGCAAAAATCGTTTTTCTGCAATTTCGCGCGATTTGCAGGGCGTGAATCCGTGCGAGATCGATTTCGGAAGCCGCAAATTCGTGCGATTACACCATTTGTTTTTTTTTGCTGCGTGTTTGTTCGCGTGATTTTTTGCGTGTTCGCAAGCCACTTGTAGCGCAACGTTTGCGAAGTTACCCTAGCGGTCGTACATTGGCTCGGCCATCTTGTTTGCGTGACGTAATTCCGTTTCCGGCCGCTATATGTAATCTCGCAAAGTGTGCGGCTCGCTAGTACAATTTCGCGTGTGATCGCGAGGAAAATCTGGCGCGAACTTACCCACGAGGTCGTGAACGGACGCGGCCATCTTGTTTCTCATTCATTGCTATGGTTCTGGGCATGCTCTCTGTATCCTTTCTTATTCTCTGCCATCCTTTGCTTGTTTGAAGTTTTTTTTTATCTATTTTACTTATTATCTATCCCCCTATTTTTCTAGCTCTATATTTCTGTGTTTTCTGCTACTTTTTGTTAATTTTAAACTACTTTTTTAAACGCTTTTCTTTTCTTCTTCCCTGTTCTATTTCTTCTTTCTTACTTTGCTTCCTTTCTGCTCAAACCATCGCAAAGGGAGCCGGGAAGAAGCCCGCAAAGGGGAAGGGTCCCGCACCCCGTGCCCGGCTCCCATGCAGGCGTTTGAGGGGGGAGACAGTTACAGCTCGGGAGATTTTTAGTGTGGAGGAGGTGGCCGCACTAGTCTTTCACGTCCAGCGCATCCTCCCCAAGACCATCATGGGAGGCGGCAGGATCGCTACCGGCTACGGGATCCGGGAGCGCCGGAAGCGGTGGGAGAAGGTGTGCCGGGCCATGTTTGAACACTCTGGGGTCCGGCGCACCTATAACCAGGCCACCCACCGCTGGACGGATCTCATGGACCGGGAACGCGACTTGCTGGACGTGCTCGGCATAGAGATCCCCGGGCTTGGTGAGAAGTAGTAGCTATTTCTATCTATTTCATCACTACTCTGTTTTATCCCACTCTGTGTGTTATTATATTGCAAATTTTTGTTTTTTACCAAGAGCAATAATGCTGCCGATTACATTGTAGGTAAATTATATTTCAAAATCTTCTATGCATTTCAGGTGCACTGCTCTCCTTCTCAGTAGCCTTGCTACTATGCTTATTTGTTTTCTATTTTGTGTTCATTTCATTGGCCTGAGAAATTGATGACACATGAAACCACGTGAAAACATGACACATGATGACACATGAAACCTGACATCACATGACACCACATGACACATGACAACACATGACACATGACACCACATGACACATGACACATGACATCACATGACAACACATGACACATGACACTACATGACACCACATGACACATGACACCACATGACACATGGCACGTGATGACACATGACACCACATGACAACACATGCCACATGATGACACATGACACCACATGTGTCATCTTGTGTCCTGTGGTGTCATGTGTCATCATGTGTTATCATGTGTCATCATGTAGTGCCATGTGACGTCTTGTGTTGTCAGTCATGTGGTGTCATATGGTGTCATGTGTCATCATGTGTCATGTGTTGTCATGTGTCATGTAGTGTCATGTGACATGACATGTGATGTCATGTGTCATGTGGTGTCATGTGTCATGTGATGTCATGTGTCATGTGGTGTCATGTGTCATCATGTGTCATGTGGTGTCATGTGTCATGTGGTGTCGTGTGTCATGTATCGTCATGTGTCATGTGATGTCATGTGTCATGTATCATCATGTGTCATGTGTCATGTGGTGTCATGTGTCATGTGGTGTCATGTGTCATGTATCATCATGTGTCATGTGTCATGTGGTGTCATGTGTCATGTGATGTCATGTGTCATGTGGTGTCATGTGTCATCATGTGTCATGTGTTGTCACGTGGTGTCATGTGTCATCACATGTCTTGTGTCATGTGGTGTCATGTGTCATGTATCATCATGTCTTGTGATGTCATGTGTCATGTGGTCTCATGTGTCATGTGATGTCATGTGTCATATGGTGACATGTGGTGTCATGTGTCATGTATCGTCATTTGTTATGTGATGTCATGTGTCATGTGATGTCATTTGTCATGTGTTGTCATGTGTCATCACGTGTCATGTGTCGTCACGTGTCATGTGGTATCATGTGGTGTCATGTGGTGTCATGTGTCATCATGTGGTGCCATGTGACGTCATGTGTCATGTGATGTCATGTGGTGTCATGTGGTGTCATGTGTCATCATTTGTCATGTGTTGTCATGTGGTGTCATGTGTCATCACGTGTCATGTGTCATGTGATGTCATGTGTCATGTGGTGTCATGTGTCATGTAGTGTGATGTCATGTGTCATGTGTTAGGCCATGATGTGGGGTCAGTGGGTCACTGGTCCCATCCTTATGGGCACACTTTAATTCCTCTATGGGTGATAGAGGTTTCAAAAAGGACTTTCAGGCAAAGTTCCATTTGGTTTTTTTTAATATTCGTGGGTTTCTTTCTTTATCAAGCAACATTCATATTATTGGTTATTCATTTCAATTCAACATGACGTAGTACCATCCTTATGTATCCAATGCATTTCGGGGTTAACATACACCCCTTCATCAGGGAAAGGACACTGTAAACAAAAACATTGCAATCAAAAAGTGTTTAACTGAGTCACGAGTTTAAGAAAAATAAATACATTCATGCACAGTGTTGTGGCCTGGGTGGTGGGAGGGAAAGGGGTGGGGGGGGATAACTATGGGGTACACCGCTAGTTATTCCAAAGTAGTTCCATGTGATAGGGAATGGTATGCATGCACATCGCTCATCGGCTTACGTGCGTCTTGCAGAAGATATGCTGGTTGTTCTGAAAGAAGAAAGGGTAGGAGCGCGTCAGTTACCGAGTAGCGGTACTAAGAAACTGTTACATCTAAGGCCGTGCAGTAGGAAGATGTGAGCTCAGACTGACCTGGTAATGTTGAATACGGTCCTCCTTTCTTTCACGCTGGTTCAGGCGGAACGCCATTGACCGCGTTTCGTTTCCTTAAGGGAACACCGTCACGTGGGACAGTAGGGGGGCGTGTTCGGAAAAGTTTTAAGGGACCGTGTACAAATGGGGAGGATCGTGGTGTGGTTTGGGAAATGTAGTAACCAGCGGTACTTGAACTACCTCGTAACCTGGCTGTGGGGCGGGGTCAAGAGTGCCGTAGGTTGGGTAACACTAAGCAGGGGAAAAGGAGACTGAACCCTAGAATTGTCAGGACTGGGGAAAAGTCAGGACTGGGGAAAACAGTGCGCACAAATTTGACACATGATAATAAAATGATAGTAAAATAAACTTAAGATTATTTTCAGTCAGTGTTCCTTGGATCGTTCAGGAATCACTGCCACAGTCCGTGAGCAACCTTACAGATAGCAAGAGAGTTCAATCCGTTCATTAAGCCCCAGTGGCTTCTGGGTTGACAATTTTTGGATCCATTCATTTTCTCTTTGGAGAAGAAATTTGGTATTGTCTCTGCCCTCCTGTTTTGGAATGGTTTCCAATATCGTAAACTTTAATTGAGAAATGTTATGCTTCGCTTCATGAAAATGTACTGCTACTGTAGACTTTGTACTGTTCAGACGAATGTTGGACTTGTGTTCAACGAGCCTAGTCTTAATCTTGCGTTCAGTTTTCCCGATGTAGAGTTTTCCACACGGGCATTTTAGAGCGTAGATGACGTTACTGGTGTCGCAAGTAGCGTTAACTTGCAATTTGATCTTGTTGCCTTTCATTGGATGATCGATGGTATTGCCTCGGATGATGGAATTGCAGTTCCCACAGTTAAAACATGGTTTGGTTCCCGAATAACAGACTGGTTTGGTGGGTTTATGTCGCACTATTTCACCCAAGTTGCGCGATCTAGTATGTGCAAATAGGGGAGGTTCCTGAAAGATCTGGTTGAAGTCTGGTTCAAGATTCAAAAGTGGCCAATGTCGATAAATAATCTTTTTGAATTTGTTGGTACTGGTAGAAAACTTTGAGACAACTACTATGCGTGTCTGTTCTTTTTTTGCACTGGGTTGTAAAAGTTTCTGTCTATCAGTGTTATGAATTTTCTGTATTGAACTTTCAATGATGCTTTCAGGGTACCCTCTGTTGCGAAATTTGCATGCAATTTCTTTGATCCGCTGTACAGCCGTCTCCGGGTTGGATGTAATTCTTTTAGCCCGTGCCATTTGTGAGTATGGTAAATGTGTTTTTAGGTTGGATTCATGGAAGCTGCTGTAATGAAGCATGTTGTTTCTATCAGTGGGCTTGGTGTACAGGTCTGTCTCAATAATTTGTCCGCTGATGGAGACTTTCACATCCAGGAAGTTAACGCTAGTATTTGAAATTTCCCAGGTAAGTTGAATTCTTTGGTCGATCTTATTAAATTCCAACAGTCTGTTTTGTAGTTCCTCTTGTGTGCTTTTCCAAACGATAAAGATATCGTCTATGTATCTTGTGAACAGGATGAGGTGATCCGTCCATTGTCTGTTGTTGAGTATGTGATTTTCCTCATAGTATTCCATAAAAATGTTCGCATACGCGGGGGCCGCTGAATTGCCCATAGCCATTCCCACGAGTTGCTGGTACCATGTTTCTCGATGTTTAAAATAGCTTTGGTACAACGTGAATAGCATAAGTTCCATTAGGAACGTTTGAAATGGGATTTCCAGATCCGATTTAAGTAGGCATTGTTCAATTGCTTCAATCCCCAAGGAGTGGGGTATTGACGTGTACAGGGACCTTACATCGGCCGTACATAGAATCAATTCCAGGTTAGGTTCTAGTTGTAGGTTCCTTAGTTTCGAGATGAAGTGTGTCGTGTCTTTGGTGTATGTCCTCATTATTTGTACCATCGGTTGCAGATATTTATCTAATAGTTGTCCAACTGGTTCCTGTAGACTCCCACATGTTGAGACGATGGGTCTCATAGGGGGGTCGTTCACGTTTTTATGAATCTTGGGGAGCATTCGCAAAGTCGGACTTTTGGGGTTGGATTTGGTGAGGAAATTCTTAGTTTTCGTATTGATTATTCCCATTTCCAATGCTCTCTCCAATATGTTAGTGAGGGTTTTCATGTATTCCATTGTGGGATTTCCATCTAATTTCATATATGTCGTTGTGTCACTGATGTGTTCCAACACTTTCGCTTCATACATGACAGTGTTCATGATTATGAGGGCACCGCCCTTATCTGCTTTGACACATGTTATGGTTTCATTATTAGATATCTTCTTCAACGTGGTTAAATCCTTTTGTGTGATATTCTTGGTTTTCTTGTGTTTATGTTGAATTTTCATTAGATCCTGTTTAACTCTATTTTCGAACAAGTCCAGTGTTTTATGGCTTACGGGTGATTGAAATGTACTATGTGGTCTCAATCCGAGAAGCTGATCTGGTTCTACAGAGGGGTTGGGGGGTAGTACGTTGTCAAAAAAATGACGGAGTCGAAGTTTGCGCATCAGCTTAAAGAAACTAACTTCAAGTTCCAAGTTATTTGTGTCGGTTGTGGGAACAAAGGAAGTTCCTTTCTGTAGGAGCTGGATTTCATGTTGGGTCAGTTGATAGTCGCTAATATTGATAACTAATTGTTCTGTGTTTTCTTGGTTGGTTTGTCCTTGATAGTTCCCGTTGTACTCCTCGTGGTTGGTGGGTCTTTCCTTATTTCTTTTTCTTTTGTTTTGTCCTCTCCGGGGTCTCCTTTTTGTGCTTGGCCCTGTTCTAAAAAAGGACTTGGATCTATCTGTTGACTGGTCGTAGGTTGTTGTGCCTTAGTTGTGTCAGGCTGAGATGATGTCGGTGGAGTTCTTCTAGTTCTTTGAATGTTGTCACTGTCCGATGAGGAGGTGTCAGTCTGTGATGTGTACGGCTTGTTCCGTCTTTTCTGGGCGTACACCTCCGCCCAAGTATAAACTTCTCCAAGCTTATAGTCAAGAGTATCCCTCTTGTATTTGCGAATCTTGCGTTCGTTGATATCATTTGTGTGTTTTTCCATCTGTGATTGAATGTCTTCCAGTATGTTTTTAAGTTCCTCCTCTGTCAACATTTTCGACAGTTCCGTTGAAGTTTCCTCTATTTCTCTCGTCAGCTCACCCAATATTCCAGATAGTTCTTCAATAATAAGGAGAATGAGATCAAGAGAACATTTGTTGAGAATTTCAAACCACCTTTCTTGGAAATTTTTAGAATTCTTGCATAGCGATGGTCTAAGTGCAATTCTGAGTCCCCTTGGTATGCGTAAGTTACGGTGGTATTTAACCAAAGTACTGGCGTGTAGTTGTTGATTAATACGTCTCTTACTTAGATATATTAACTGTTTGATGTGTTGCTCTTTGGAGCGGGTGGTGGTTTCCTGAGCATTCTCTTCCCTAATGAGCGCGTAGATGCGGTTCGCTGCTTCTTGTTCAAATGCAAAGGTCGAGGCTCGAGCCTCCGTGCTCTTAGATATATCGTCAAAGTTGCTCATGTTGTGCAATGGGCGTGCCGCCGGTCCACAATGGACGCGAAAAATGTAGAACTATGAGGTGGGTAGGGCTGGCGCACAGCTAATTTTCAAATAAAGTTATTCAATTGTTTGAGGTGCTCCACAAGTGATGTCAGGCGTCCCTCGACATCAACATTTAACAGGCCATGATGTGGGGTCAGTGGGTCACTGGTCCCATCCTTATGGGCACACTTTAATTCCTCTATGGGTGATAGAGGTTTCAAAAAGGACTTTCAGGCAAAGTTCCATTTGGTTTTTTTTAATATTCGTGGGTTTCTTTCTTTATCAAGCAACATTCATATTATTGGTTATTCATTTCAATTCAACATGACGTAGTACCATCCTTATGTATCCAATGCATTTCGGGGTTAACATACACCCCTTCATCAGGGAAAGGACACTGTAAACAAAAACATTGCAATCAAAAAGTGTTTAACTGAGTCACGAGTTTAAGAAAAATAAATACATTCATGCACAGTGTTGTGGCCTGGGTGGTGGGAGGGAAAGGGGTGGGGGGGGATAACTATGGGGTACACCGCTAGTTATTCCAAAGTAGTTCCATGTGATAGGGAATGGTATGCATGCACATCGCTCATCGGCTTACGTGCGTCTTGCAGAAGATATGCTGGTTGTTCTGAAAGAAGAAAGGGTAGGAGCGCGTCAGTTACCGAGTAGCGGTACTAAGAAACTGTTACATCTAAGGCCGTGCAGTAGGAAGATGTGAGCTCAGACTGACCTGGTAATGTTGAATACGGTCCTCCTTTCTTTCACGCTGGTTCAGGCGGAACGCCATTGACCGCGTTTCGTTTCCTTAAGGGAACACCGTCACGTGGGACAGTAGGGGGGCGTGTTCGGAAAAGTTTTAAGGGACCGTGTACAAATGGGGAGGATCGTGGTGTGGTTTGGGAAATGTAGTAACCAGCGGTACTTGAACTACCTCGTAACCTGGCTGTGGGGCGGGGTCAAGAGTGCCGTAGGTTGGGTAACACTAAGCAGGGGAAAAGGAGACTGAACCCTAGAATTGTCAGGACTGGGGAAAAGTCAGGACTGGGGAAAACAGTGCGCACAAATTTGACACATGATAATAAAATGATAGTAAAATAAACTTAAGATTATTTTCAGTCAGTGTTCCTTGGATCGTTCAGGAATCACTGCCACAGTCCGTGAGCAACCTTACAGATAGCAAGAGAGTTCAATCCGTTCATTAAGCCCCAGTGGCTTCTGGGTTGACAATTTTTGGATCCATTCATTTTCTCTTTGGAGAAGAAATTTGGTATTGTCTCTGCCCTCCTGTTTTGGAATGGTTTCCAATATCGTAAACTTTAATTGAGAAATGTTATGCTTCGCTTCATGAAAATGTACTGCTACTGTAGACTTTGTACTGTTCAGACGAATGTTGGACTTGTGTTCAACGAGCCTAGTCTTAATCTTGCGTTCAGTTTTCCCGATGTAGAGTTTTCCACACGGGCATTTTAGAGCGTAGATGACGTTACTGGTGTCGCAAGTAGCGTTAACTTGCAATTTGATCTTGTTGCCTTTCATTGGATGATCGATGGTATTGCCTCGGATGATGGAATTGCAGTTCCCACAGTTAAAACATGGTTTGGTTCCCGAATAACAGACTGGTTTGGTGGGTTTATGTCGCACTATTTCACCCAAGTTGCGCGATCTAGTATGTGCAAATAGGGGAGGTTCCTGAAAGATCTGGTTGAAGTCTGGTTCAAGATTCAAAAGTGGCCAATGTCGATAAATAATCTTTTTGAATTTGTTGGTACTGGTAGAAAACTTTGAGACAACTACTATGCGTGTCTGTTCTTTTTTTGCACTGGGTTGTAAAAGTTTCTGTCTATCAGTGTTATGTTACAAATTATTGAGACAGACCTGTACACCAAGCCCACTGATAGAAACAACATGCTTCATTACAGCAGCTTCCATGAATCCAACCTAAAAACACATTTACCATACTCACAAATGGCACGGGCTAAAAGAATTACATCCAACCCGGAGACGGCTGTACAGCGGATCAAAGAAATTGCATGCAAATTTCGCAACAGAGGGTACCCTGAAAGCATCATTGAAAGTTCAATACAGAAAATTCATAACACTGATAGACAGAAACTTTTACAACCCAGTGCAAAAAAAGAACAGACACGCATAGTAGTTGTCTCAAAGTTTTCTACCAGTACCAACAAATTCAAAAAGATTATTTATCGACATTGGCCACTTTTGAATCTTGAACCAGACTTCAACCAGATCTTTCAGGAACCTCCCCTATTTGCACATACTAGATCGCGCAACTTGGGTGAAATAGTGCGACATAAACCCACCAAACCAGTCTGTTATTCGGGAACCAAACCATGTTTTAACTGTGGGAACTGCAATTCCATCATCCGAGGCAATACCATCGATCATCCAATGAAAGGCAACAAGATCAAATTGCAAGTTAACGCTACTTGCGACACCAGTAACGTCATCTACGCTCTAAAATGCCCGTGTGGAAAACTCTACATCGGGAAAACTGAACGCAAGATTAAGACTAGGCTCGTTGAACACAAGTCCAACATTCGTCTGAACAGTACAAAGTCTACAGTAGCAGTACATTTTCATGAAGCGAAGCATAACATTTCTCAATTAAAGTTTACGATATTGGAAACCATTCCAAAACAGGAGGGCAGAGACAATACCAAATTTCTTCTCCAAAGAGAAAATGAATGGATCCAAAAATTGTCAACCCAGAAGCCACTGGGGCTTAATGAACGGATTGAACTCTCTTGCTATCTGTAAGGTTGCTCACGGACTGTGGCAGTGATTCCTGAACGATCCAAGGAACACTGACTGAAAATAATCTTAAGTTTATTTTACTATCATTTTATTATCATGTGTCAAATTTGTGCGCACTGTTTTCCCCAGTCCTGACTTTTCCCCAGTCCTGACAATTCTAGGGTTCAGTCTCCTTTTCCCCTGCTTAGTGTTACCCAACCTACGGCACTCTTGACCCCGCCCCACAGCCAGGTTACGAGGTAGTTCAAGTACCGCTGGTTACTACATTTCCCAAACCACACCACGATCCTCCCCATTTGTACACGGTCCCTTAAAACTTTTCCGAACACGCCCCCCTACTGTCCCACGTGACGGTGTTCCCTTAAGGAAACGAAACGCGGTCAATGGCGTTCCGCCTGAACCAGCGTGAAAGAAAGGAGGACCGTATTCAACATTACCAGGTCAGTCTGAGCTCACATCTTCCTACTGCACGGCCTTAGATGTAACAGTTTCTTAGTACCGCTACTCGGTAACTGACGCGCTCCTACCCTTTCTTCTTTCAGAACAACCAGCATATCTTCTGCAAGACGCACGTAAGCCGATGAGCGATGTGCATGCATACCATTCCCTATCACATGGAACTACTTTGGAATAACTAGCGGTGTACCCCATAGTTATCCCCCCCCACCCCTTTCCCTCCCACCACCCAGGCCACAACACTGTGCATGAATGTATTTATTTTTCTTAAACTCGTGACTCAGTTAAACACTTTTTGATTGCAATGTTTTTGTTTACAGTGTCCTTTCCCTGATGAAGGGGTGTATGTTAACCCCGAAATGCATTGGATACATAAGGATGGTACTACGTCATGTTGAATTGAAATGAATAACCAATAATATGAATGTTGCTTGATAAAGAAAGAAACCCACGAATATTAAAAAAAACCAAATGGAACTTTGCCTGAAAGTCCTTTTTGAAACCTCTATCACCCATAGAGGAATTAAAGTGTGCCCATAAGGATGGGACCAGTGACCCACTGACCCCACATCATGGCCTGTTAAATGTTGATGTCGAGGGACGCCTGACATCACTTGTGGAGCACCTCAAACAATTGAATAACTTTATTTGAAAATTAGCTGTGCGCCAGCCCTACCCACCTCATGTGTCATGTGTTGTCATGTGATGTCATGTGTCATGTGATGTCATGTGTTGTCATGTCATCATGTGTGTCATGTGTCATCACGTGTCATGTGTCATGTCATGTGGTGTCATGTGTCATGTGATGTCATGTGTCATATGCTATCATGTGGTGTCATCATGTGTTGTCATGTGACATCATGTGTCATATGATGTCATGTGGTGTCATGTGTCATCACGTGTCATGTGTCATGTAGTGTCATGTGTCATGTGATGTCATGTGTCATGTGTTGTCATGTGATGTCATGTGTCATGTGGTGTCATGTGTCATGTGATGTCATGTGTCATGTTGTTTCATGTGTCATCACGTGTCATGTGGTGTCATGTGTCCTGTATCGTCATGTGTCATGTGATGTCATGTGTCATGTGTTGTCATGTGATGTCATGTGTCATGTGGTGTCATGTGTCATGTGATGTCATGTGTCATGTGTTGTCATGTCATCATGTGTCATGTGGTGTCATGTGTCATCACGTGTCTTGTGTCACGTGGTGTCATGTGTCATGTATTGTCATGTGTCATGTGATGTCATGTGTCATGTGGTGACATGTGGTGTCATGTGTCATGTATCGTCATGTGTCATGTGTCATGTGTTGTCATGTGATGTCATGTGTCATGTGGTGTCATGTGTCATGTGGTGTCATGTGTCATGTATCATGTGGAGTCATATGTCATGTGTCAAAAAATGTATATATCTAGAGGAGCTTACTGTAAGATTACTAAAAGCTTACTGTACTCTGTACCTTTCCGAGCACGAGCTGAATGCTAATTGGCTGTCAACTGTCTGTCAATACTCCAAACCAGAAACTGTTGGCAGCCATCTTGTGCATCGGTAGACTGAGGCACAAGAAAGCAGAAAAACAAACCTGTAAAATGCAAAAAGGGGGCAGGGTAGAAACACCCTGCCCCCTAGGCCTGCTCTGGGTGTTTAACAAGGACCCCAAAGGCCCCCCCCAAATTTTTTGGGGGACAAAAACCACGGGGGACGAGTACCATACAAGTCCTGTAAGCTTACTGTACCTGCACGAGCTGAATGCTAATTGGCTGTCAACTGTCTGTCAACACTCCAAACCAGAAAGTGTTGGCCGCCATCTTGTGCCTCGGTAGACTGAGGCACAAGAAAGCAGAAAAACAAACAAGTAGAACGCAAAAAGGGGGCAGGGTAGAAACCCCCTGACCCCCAAGGCCTGCTCAGGGATCCCACAAGGACCCACAAGGCCCCCCATTATTTTTGTTTACAAAAACTGCAGAGTACGAGTACTGTACAAGCACAGTAAGCTTACTGTAATCTGTACCTTCCCGAGCACGAGCTGAATGCTAATTGGCTTCCAACTGTCTGTAAACACTCCAAACAATCATGTGTCATGTGTTGTCATGTGTCATGTGTCATGTGATGACATGTGTCATGTGCTGTCATGTGTCATGTGTCATCATGTGTCATCTTGTGTCCTGTGGTGTCATGTGGTGTCATATGTCATCATTTGTTGTCATGTGTCATCATGTAGTGCCATGTGATGTCATGTGTTGTCAGTAATGTGTTGTCATGTGGTGTCATGTGTCATGTAGTGTCATGTGTCATGTGGTGTCATGTGTCATGTGGTGTCATGTGTCATGTAGTGTCATGTGACATGACATGTGATGTCATGTGTCATGTGGTGTCATGTGTTATGTGGTGTCATGTGTCATGTGATGTCATGTGTTGTCAGTCATGTGGTGTCATGTGTCATCATGTGTCATGTGTCATCATGTGTTGTCATGTGTCATCATGTGGTGCCATGTAACGTCATGTGTCATATGATGTCATGTGTCATCATGTGGTGCCATGTGACGTCATGTGTCATGTGGTGTCATGTGATGTCATGTGTCATGTGTCATGTGATGTCATGTGTCATGTGGTGTCATGTGTCATCACGTGTCATGTGTCATGTGGTGTCATGTATCGTCATGTGTCATGTGATGTCATGTGTCATGTGTTGTCATGTGATGTCATGTGTCATGTGATGTCATGTGTCATGTGGTATCATGTGTCATGTGATGTCATGTGTCATATGGTGTCATGTGATGTCATGTGTCATGTGGTGTCATGTGTCATGTATCATCATGTGTCATGTGATGTCATGTGTCATGTGGTGTCATGTGGTGACATGTGGTATCATGTGTCATGTATCGTCATGTGTCATGTGATGTCATGTGTCATGTGATATCATGTCATGTGTTGTCATGTGTCATGTGGTGTCATGTGTCATCACATGTCATGTGGTGTCATGTGTCATGTGGTGTCATGTGTCATGTATCGTCATGTGTCATGTGATGACATGTGTCATGTGTTGTCATGTGTTGTCATGTGTCATGTGGTGTCATGTGTCATGTATCATCATGTGTCATGTGGTGTCATGTGTCATGTGATGTCATGTGTCATGTGTTGTCGTGATGTCATGTCATGTGATTTCATGTGTCATGTGGTGTCATGTGTCATCATGTGTCATGTGTTGTCATGTGGTGTCATGTGTCATCATGTGTCATGTGTCATGTGGTGTCATGTGTCATGAGGTGTCATGTGGTGTCATGTGTCATGTATTGTCATGTGTCATGTGTTGTCATGTGATGGCATGTGTCATGTGGTGTCATGTGTCATGTGATGTCATGTGTCATGTGGTGACATGTGGTGTCATGTGTCATCATGTGTCATCTTGTGTCATGTGGTGTCATGTGTCATCATGTGGTGCCTTGTGACGTCATGTGTTGTCAGTCATGTGGTGTCATGTGGTGTCATGTTTCATCATGTGTCATGTGTTGTCACGTGTCATGTGTCATGTGGTGTCATGTGTCATGTGGTGTCATGTGTCATGTAGTGTCATGTGTCATGTGATGCCATGTGTCATGTGATGTCATGTGTTGTCATGTGTCATCACGTGTCATGTGTCATGTGGTGTCATGTCATGTATCATCATGTGTCATGTGATGTCATGTGTTGTCATGTGATGTCATGTGTCATGTGGTGTCATGTGTCATGTGGTGTCATGTATCGCCATGTGATGTCATGTGTCATGTGTTGTCATGTGATATCATGTGTCATATGATGTCATGTGCCATGTGTTGTCATGTGATGTCATGTGTCATATGGTGTCATGTGTGTCATGTGTTGTCATGTGGTACATGACACATGTGGTGTCATGTGTCATGTGTTGTGATGTGGTATCATGTGTCAAGTGATGTCATGTGTCAAGTGGTGTCATGTGTCATCACGTGTCATGTTTCATGTGGTGTCATGTGTCATGTATCGCCATGTGTCATGTGATGTCATGTGTCATGTGTTGTCATGTGATGTCATGTGTCATATGATGTCATGTGCCATGTGTTGTCATGTGATGTCATGTGGTGTCATTTGTCATGTGATATCATGTGTCATGTGGTGTCATGTGTCATGTGTTGTCATATGCCATGTGCATCGGTAGATGTGATATCATGTGTCATGTGGTGTCATGTGTCATGTGATGTCATGTGCCATGTGTTGTCATGTGATGTCATGTGTCATGTGATGTCATGTGTCATGTGGTGTCATGTGTTTTATCGGAGAAAGACCTAAAACTAGCTGTGCAGTTACTGGTTATCTCAAGAATTGAATATGGATGTACAACTCTAGCAGGTCCTCCAAACATTTCCATAGCTCCTCTAAAAGCTTGTCTCAATGCAGCGGCAAGACCGGAACAAGGAAATTTGACCACATCACCCCTCACCTGAAGGTGCTAAACTGGCTACCCTTTGAAGCTAGAATACAACTAAAAATGGCATGTATCGCCCACAAAGCGATTCACCACAACACACCTAGATATCTTGCCCAGAAAATAGAAATTTCAGGAAGAAACAGACCAGCCCGAAGTGCCAATTTGCTACTGCTGAGACCACCTATCTTCAGGAAGAAAAAAACTTATGAGAGAGCGTTCTCTGGAGCAGCCCATAGAATCTGGAACTCTCTGCCTGTGAATATCAGAAAAATTTCGAACATAGCATTGTTTAAGAAGGAAGCTAAGACCTTCCTCATGAGCAAATTCCTCCCATAGGCAGGCATTTCGCCTTCTATGACTTAACTGTGAGGTTCTTAAGATAACAAAATGAGAAATTGAAGAACAGTGGAATGACTATGCTGAAAATATTACCAACTACGGTGTGCAATATCATTGCTTGTTATATACACTGCTGTTTTTATCCTATGCCATTGTTGTAAAGCGCTCTGATACCCATGGGTCTAGTTCGCGCTATAGAAAACTGTTTATAAATAAATAAATAAATAAATAAATGTGTCATCATGTGTCATGTGGTGTCATGTGTCATCATGTGTCATGTGTTGTCATGTGGTGTCATGTGTCATCACATGTCATGTGTCATGTGTCATGTGATGTCATGTGTCAAGTGGTGTCATGAGTCATGTGCTGTCATGTGCTGTCGTGTCATGTGTCATGTGGTGTCATATGTCATGTGTCATCATGTGTCATGTGGTGTCATGTGTCATGTGATGTCATGTGTCATGTGGTGTCAAGTGTCATGTGATGTCATGTATCGTCATGTGTCATGTGATGTCATGTGTCGTCATGTGTCATGTGGTGTCATGTGTCATGTATCGTCATGTGTCATGTGATGTCATGTGTCATGTGATGTCATGTGTCATGTGTTATCATGTGATGTCATGTGTCATGTGGTGTCATGTGTCATGTATTGTCATGTGATGTCATGTGTTGTCATGTGGTGTCATGTGTCATGTGATGTCATGTGTCATGTGTCATCATGTGTCATGTGGTGTCATGTGTCATCACGTGTCATGTGTCATGTATTGTCATGTGTCATGGGATGTCATGTGTCATGTGATGTCATGTGTCATGTGGTGAGATGTGGTGTCATGTATCGTCATGTCATGTGATGTCATGTGTCATGTGATGTCATGTGGTGTCGTGTCATGTGGTGTCTTGTGTCATGTGGAGTCATATGTCATGTGTCAAAAAATGTATATATCTAGAGGAGCTTACTGTAAGATTACTGTAAGCTTACTGTACTCTGTACCTTTCCGAGCACGAGCTGAATGCTAATTGGCTGTCAACTGTCTGTCAATACTCCAAACCAGAAAGTGTTGGCAGCCATCTTGTGCCTCGGTAGACTGAGGCACAAGAAAGCAGAAAAACAAACGTGTAAAACGCAAAAAGGGGGCAGGGTAGAAACACCCTGCCCCCTAGGCCTGCTCTGGGTGTTTCACAAGGATCCCAAAGGCCCCCGCCAATATTTTTGGGGGACAAAAACCACGGGGGACGAGTACCATACGAGTCCTGTAAGCTTACTGTAAGCTTACTGTACTCTGTACCTGCACGAGCTGAATGCGTTGTCATGTGTCATGTGGAGTCATATGTCATGTGTCAAAAAATGTATATATCTAGAGGAGCTTACTGTAAGATTCCTGTAAGCTTACTGTACTCTGTACCTTTCCGAGCACGAGCTGAATGCTAATTGGCTGTCAACTGTCTGTCAACACTCCAAACCAGAAAGTGTTGGCCGCCATCTTGTGCCTCGGTAGACTGAGGCACAAGAAAGCAGAAAAACAAACAAGTAGAACGCAAAAAGGGGGCATGGTAGAAACCCCCTGACCCCCTAGGCCTGCTCAGGGATGCCGCAAGGACCCACAAGGCCCCCCATTATTTTTTTTACAAAAACTGCAGAGTACGAGTACTGTACAAGCACAGTAAGCTTACTGTAAGCTTACTGTAATCTGTACCTTCCCGAGCACGAGCTGAATGCTAATTGGCTGTCAACTGTCTGTAAACACTCCAAACAATCATGTGTCATGTGGTGTCATGTGTCATGTGGTATCATGTGATGTCGTGTGTCATGTGCTGTCATGTGTCATGTGGTGTCATATGTCATGTGTCATCATGTGTCATCTTGTGTCCTGTGGTCTCATGTGGTGTCATGTGTCATCATGTGTTGTCATGTGTCATCATGTAGTGCCACGTGACGTCATGTGTTGTCAGTTATGTGTTGTCATGTGTCATGTCAAGTGGTGTCATGTGGTGTCATGTGTTGTCATGTGGTGTCATGTGTCATCACGTGTCATGTGGTATCATGTGTCATGTGGTGTCATGTGTCATGTAGTGTCATGTGTCATGTGTTGTCATGTGATGTCGTGTGTCATGTGTTGTCATGTGATGTCGTGTGTCATGTAGTGTCATGTGTCATCACGTGTCTTGTGTCACATGGTGTCATGTGTCATGCGGTGTCATGTGGTGTCATGTGTCATGTATCGTCATGTGTCATGTGTTGTCATGTGATGGCATGTGTCATGAGGTGTCATGTGATGTCATGTGTCATGTGGTGACATGTGGTGTCATGTGTCATCATGTGGTATCATGTGTCATCATGTGTCATGTGTTGTCATGTGGTGTCATGTGTCATCATGTATCATGAGGTGTCATGTGTCATGTGATGTCATGTGTCATGTGTTGTCATGTGGTGTCATGTGTCATCACATGTCATGTGATGTCATGTGTCAAGTGGTGTCATGTGTCATCATGTGTCATGTTTCATGTGGTGTCATGTGTCATGTGGTGTCATGTGTCATGTGTTGTCATGTGATGTCAGGTGTCATGTGGTGTCATGTGTCATGTATCATCATGTGTCATGTGATGTCATGTGTCATGTGTTGTCATGTGATGTCATGTGGTGCCATGTGTTGTCATGTGATGTCATGTGGTGTCATGTGATGTCATGTGTCATCATGTGTCATGTGTTGTCGTGTGGTGTCATGCGTCATCATGTGTCATGTGTTGTCATGTGTCATCACATGTCATATGTCATGTGTCATGTGGTGTCATGTGTCAAGTGGTGTCATGTGTCATGTGATGTCATGTGTCATGTGCTGTCATGTGCTGTCGTGTCAAGTCATGTGGTGTCATTTGTCATCATGTGTCATCATGTGTCATGTGGTGCTATGTGACGTCATGTGTTGTCAGTCATGTGGTGTCATGTGTCATCATATGTCATGTGTTGTCATGTGGTGTCATGTGTCATCACGTGTCATGTGTCATGTGGTGTCACGTATCATGTGTCATATAGTGTCATGTGTCATGTGATGTCATGTGTAATGTGATGTCATGTGATGTCATGTGTCATGTGGTGTCATGTGTCATGTGATGTCATGTGTTGTCATGTCATCATGTGTCATGTGTGTCATGTGTCATCACGTGTCATGTGTCATGTGATGTCATGTGTCCTGTGGTGTCATGTGTCATATGATGTCATGTGTCATATGCTGTCATGTGGTGTCATGTGTCATCATGTGTTGTCATGTGACATCATGTGTCATGTGATGTCATGTGGTGTCATGTGTCATCACGTGTCATGTGTCATGTAGTGTCATGTGTCATGTGATGTCATGTGTCATGTGTTGTCATGTGATGTCATGTGTCATGTGGTGTCATGTGTCATGTGATGTCATGTGTCATGTGGTTTCATGTGTCATCACGTGTCATGTGGTATCATGTGTCATGTGGTGTCATGTGTCCTGTATCGTCATGTGTCATGTGATGTCATGTGTCATGTGTTGTTATGTGATGTCATGTGTCATGTGGTGTCATGTGTCATGTGATGTCATGTGTCATGTGTTGTCATGTCATCATGTGTCATGTGGTGTCATGTGTCATCACGTGTCTTGTGTCACGTGGTGTCATGTGTCATGTGTCATGTATTGTCATGTGTCATGTGATGTCATGTGTCATGTGGTGACATGTGGAGTCATGTGTCATGTATCGTCATGTGTCATGTGTTGTCATGTCATGTGTCATGTGGTGTCATGTGGTGTCATGTGTCATGTATCATGTGGAGTCATATGTCATGTGTCAAAAAATGTATATATCTAGAGGAGCTTACTGTAAGATTACTAAAAGCTTACTGTACTCTGTACCTTTCCGAGCACGAGCTGAATGCTAATTGGCTGTCAACTGTCTGTCAATACTCCAAATCAGAAAGTGTTGGCAGCCATCTTGTGCATCGGTAGACTGAGGCACAAGAAAGCAGAAAAACAAACCTGTAAAATGCAAAAAGGGGGCAGGGTAGAAGCACCCTGCCCCCTAGGCCTGCTCTGGGTGTTTCACAAGGACCCCAAAGGCCCCCCCCCAAATTTTTGGGGGGACAAAAACCATGGGGGACGAGTACCATACAAGTCCCGTAAGCTTACTGTACTCTGTACCTGCACAAGCTGAATGCTAATTGGCTGTCAACTGTCTGTCAACACTCCAAACCAGAAAGTGTTGGCCGCCATCTTGTGCCTCGGTAGACTGAGGCACAAGAAAGAAGAAAAACAAACAAGTAGAACGCAAAAAGGGGGCAGGGTAGAAACCCCCTGACCCCCAAGGCCTGCTCAGGGATCCCACAAGGACCCACAAGGCACCCCATTATTTTTGTTTACAAAAACTGCAGAGTACGAGTACTGTACAAGCACAGTAAGCTTACTGTAATCTGTACCTTCCCGAGGACGAGCTGAATGCTAATTGGCTGCCAACTGTCTATAAACACTCCAAACAATCATGTGTCATGTGTTGTCATGTGTCATCACGTGTCATGTGTCATGTGATGTCATGTGTCATGTGCTGTCATGTGCTGTCATGTGTCATGTGTCATCATGTGTCATCTTGTGTCCTGTGGTGTCATGTGGTGTCATATGTCATCATGTGTTGTCATGTGTCATCATGTAGTGCCATGTGATGTCATGTGTTGTCAGTCATGTGTTGTCATGTGGTGTCATGTGTCATGTAGTGTCATGTGTCATGTGGTGTCATGTGTCATGTAGTGTCATGTGTCATGTGACATGACATGTGATGTCATGTGTCATGTGGTGTCATGTAATATGTGGTGTCATGTGTCATGTGATGTCATGTGGTGTCATGTGGTATAATGTGTCATCATGTGTCATGTGTCATCATGTTTCATGTGTCATGTGGTGTCATGTGTCATGTAGTGTCATGTGTCATGTGACATGACATGTGATGTCATGTGTCATGTGGTGTCATGTGTCATCATGTGTTGTCATGTGTCATCATGTGGTGCCATGTAACGTCATGTGTCATATGATGTCATGTGGTGTCATGTGTCATCATGTGGTGCCATGTGACGTCATGTGTCATGTGATGTCATGTGGTGTCGTGGTGTCATGTGTCAACATGTGTCATGTGTCATCACGTGTCATGTGGTGTCATGTGTCATGTGGTGTCATATGATGTCATGTGTCATGTGGTGTCATGTGTCATGTGATGTCATGTGTCATGTGGTGTCATGTGTCATCATGTGTCATGTGGTGTCATGTGATGTCATGTGTCATGTGTTGTCATGTGATGTCATGTGATGTCATGTGTCATGTGGTGTAATGTGGTGACATGTGGTATCATGTGTCATGTATCGTCATGTGTCATGTGATGTCATGTGATGTCATGTGTCATGTGATATCATGTCATGTGTTGTCATGTGTCATGTGTCATCACATGTCATGTGGTGTCATGTGTCATGTATCGTCATGTGATGACATGTGTTGTCATGTGGTGTCATGTGTCATGTATCATCATGTGTCATGTGTTGTCATGTCATGTGTCATGTGGTGTCATTTGTCATGTGATGTCATGTGTCATGTGTTGTCGTGATGTCATGTGTCATGTGATTTCATGTGTCATGTGTCATCATGTGTCATGTGTTGTCATGTGGTGTCATGTGTCATCACGTGTCATGTGGTGTCATGTGTCATGTATTGTCATGTGTCATGTGTTGTCATGTGATGGCATGTGTCATGTGGTGTCATGTGTCATGTGATGTCATGTGTCATGTGGTGACATGTGGTGTCATGTGTCATCATGTGTCATCTTGTGTCATGTGGTGTCATGTGTCATCATGTGGTGCCTTGTGACGTCATGTGTTGTCAGTCATGTGGTGTCATGTGGTGTCATGTTTCATCATGTGTCATGTGTTGTCATGTGGTGTCATTTGTTATCACGTGTCATGTGTCATGTGGTGTCATGTGTCATGTGGTGTCATGTGTCATGTAGTGTCATGTGTCATGTGATGCCATGTGTCATGTGATGTCATGTGTCATGTGTTGTCATGTGTCATCACGTGTCATGTGTCATGTGGTGTCATGTGTCATGTATCATCATGTGTCATGTGATGTCATGTGTCATGTGTTGTCATGTGATGTCATGTGTCATGTGGTGTCATGTGTCATGTGGTGTCATGTGTCATGTGATGTCATGTGTCATATGATGTCATGTGCCATGTGTTGTCATGTGATGTCATGTGTCATATGGTGTCATGTGTCATGTGTGTCATGTGTGTCATGTGTTGTAATGTGGTACATGACACATGTGGTGTCATGTGTTGTGATGTGGTGTCATGTGTCAAGTGATGTCATGTGTCAAGTGGTGTCATGTGTCATCACGTGTCATGTTTCATGTGGTGTCATGTGTCATGTATCGTCATGTGTCATGTGTTGTCATGTGATGTCATGTGGTGTCATGTGTCATGTGATGTCATGTGTTGTCATGTGATATCATGTGTCATGTGGTGTCATGTGTCATGTGTTGTCATATGCCATGTGTATCGGTAGATGTGATATCATGTGTCATGTGGTATCATGTGTCATGTGATGTCATGTGCCATGTGTTGTCATGTGATGTCATGTGTCATGTGATGTCATGTGTCATGTGGTGTCATGTGTTTTATCGGAGAAAGACCTAAAACTAGCTGTGCAGTCACTGGTTATCTCAAGAATTGAATATGGATGTACAACTCTAGCAGGTCCTCCAAAAATTTCCATAGCCCCTCTAAAAGCTTGTCTCAATGCAGCGGCAAGACCAGAACGAGGAAATTTGACCACATCACCCCTCACCTGAAGGTGCTAAACTGGCTACCCTTTGAAGCTAGAATACAACTAAAAATGGCATGTATCGCCCACAAAGCGATTCACCACAACACACCTAGATATCTTGCCCAGAAAATAGAAATTTCAGGAAGAAACAGACCAGCCCGAAGTGCCAATTTGCTACTGCTGAGACCACCTATCTTCAGGAAGAAAAAAACTTATGAGAGAGCGTTCTCCGGAGCAGCCCATAGAATCTGGAACTCTCTGCCTGTGAATATCAGAAAAATTTCGAACATAGCATCGTTTAAGAAGGAAGCTAAGACCTTCCTCATGAGCAAATTCCTCCCATAGGCAGGCATTTCGCCTTCTATGACTTAACTGTGAGGTTCTTAAGATAACAAAATGAGAAATTGAAGAACAGTGGAATGACTATGCTGAAAATATTACCAACTACGGTGTGCAATATCATTGCTTGTTATATACACTGCTGTTTTTATCCTATGCCATTGTTGTAAAGCGCTCTGATACCCATGGGTCTAGTTCGCGCTATAGAAAACTGTTTATAAATAAATAAATAAATGTGTCATCATGTGTCATGTGGTGTCATGTGTCATGTGTTGTCATGTGGTGTCATGTGTCATCACATGTCATGTGTCATGTGATGTCATGTGTCAAGTGGTGTCATGAGTCATGTGCTGTCATGTGCTGTTGTGTCATGTGTCATGTGGTGTCATATGTCATGTGTCATCATGTGTCATGTGGTGTCATTTGTCATCATGTGTTGTCATGTGTCATCATGTGGTGCCATGTGATGTCATGTGTTGTCAGTCATGTGGTGTCATGTGGTGTCATGTGTCATCATGTGTCATGTGGTGTCACGTATCATGTGGTGTCATGTGTCATATAGTGTCATGTGTCATGTGTTGTCATGTGATGTCATGTGTCATGTGGTGTCATGTATCGTCATGTGTCATGTGATGTCATGTGTCATGTGATGTCATGTGTCATGTGGTGTCATGTGTCATGTGGTGTCATGTGTCATGTATCGTCATATGTCATGTGATGTCATGTGTCATGTGATGTCATGTGGCATGTGTTATCATGTGATGTCATGTGTCATGTATTGTCATGTGATGTCATGTGGTGTCATGTGTCATGTGATGTCATGTGCCATGTGTTGTCATGTCATCATGTGTCATGTGGTGTCATGTGTCATCACGTGTCATGTGTCATGTATCATCATGTGTCATGTGATGTCATGTGTCATGTGATGTCATGTGTCATGTGGTGACATGTGGTGTCATGTATCGTCATGTCATGTGATGTCATGTGTCATGTGATGTCATGTGGTGTCGTGTCATGTGGTGTCTTGTGTCATGTGGAGTCATATGTCATGTGTCAAAAAATGTATATATCTAGAGGAGCTTACTGTAAGATTACTGTAAGCTTACTGTACTCTGTACCTTTCCGAGCACGAGCTGAATGCTAATTGGCTGTCAACTGTCTGTCAATACTCCAAACCAGAAAGTGTTGGCAGCCATCTTGTGCCTCGGTAGACTGAGGCACAAGAAAGCAGAAAAACAAACGTGTAAAACGCAAAAAGGGGGCAGGGTAGAAACACCCTGCCCCCTAGGCCTGCTCTGGGTGTTTCACAAGGATCCCAAAGGCCCCCGCCAATATTTTTGGGGGACAAAACCACGGGGGACGAGTACCATACGAGTCCTGTAAGCTTACTGTAAGCTTACTGTACTCTGTACCTGCACGAGCTGAATGCGTTGTCATGTGTCATGTGGAGTCATATGTCATGTGTCAAAAAATGTATATATCTAGAGGAGCTTACTGTAAGATTCCTGTAAGCTTACTGTACTCTGTACCTTTCCGAGCACGAGCTGAATGCTAATTGGCTGTCAACTGTCTGTCAACACTCCAAACCAGAAAGTGTTGGCCGCCATCTTGTGCCTCGGTAGACTGAGGCACAAGAAAGCAGAAAAACAAACAAGTAGAATGCAAAAAGGGGGCATGGTAGAAACCCCCTGACCCCCTAGGCCTGCTCAGGGATGCCGCAAGGACCCACAAGGCCCCCTATTATTTTTTTTACAAAAACTGCAGAGTACGAGTACTGTACATGCACAGTAAGCTTACTGTAAGCTTACTGTAATCTGTACCTTCCCGAGCACGAGCTGAATGCTAATTGGCTGTCAACTGTCTGTAAACACTCCAAACAATCATGTGTCATGTGGTGTCATGTGTCATGTGGTGTCATGTGATGTCGTGTGTCATGTGCTGTCATGTGTCATGTGGTGTCATCATGTGTCATCTTGTGTCCTGTGGTCTCATGTGGTGTCATGTGTCATCATGTGTTGTCATGTGTCATCATGTAGTGCCACATGACGTCATGTGTTGTCAGTTATGTGGTGTCATGTGTTGTCATGTGTCATGTCATGTGGTGTCATGTGGTGTCATGTGTCAGCATGTGTCATTTGTTGTCATGTGGTGTCATGTGTCATCACGTGTCATGTGGTATCATGTGTCATGTTTCATGTAGTGTCCTGTGTCATGTGTTGTCATGTGATGTCGTGTGTCATGTGTTGTCATGTGATGTCGTGTGTCATGTGGTGTCATGTGTCATCACGTGTCATGTGGTGTCATGGGCCATGTGGTGTCTTGTGTCCTGTATCATCATGTGTCATGTGGTGTCATGTGGCATGTGGTGTCATATGTCATGTATCGTCATGTGTCATGTGTCATGTGATGTCATGTGTTGTCATGTGATGTCATGTGGTGTCATGTGTCATCATGTGTCATGTGTTGTCACGTGATGTCATATGTCATCACGTGTCTTGTGTCACGTGGTGTCATGTGTCATGCAGTGTCATGTGGTGTCATGTGTCATGTATCGTCATGTGTCATGTGTTGTCATGTGATGGCATGTGTCATGAAGTGTCATGTGATGTCATGTGTCATGTGGTGACATGTGGTGTCATGTGTCATCATGTGTCATGTGTTGTCATGTGGTGTCATGTGTCATCATGTATCATGAGGTGTCATGTGTCATGTGATGTCATGTGTCATGTGATGTCATGTGTCAAGTGGTGTTATGTGTCATCATGTGTCATGTTTCATGTGGTGTCATGTGTCATGTGGTGTCATGTGTCATGTGTTGTCATGTGATGTCAGGTGTCATGTGGTGTCATGTGTCATGTATCATCATGTGTCATGTGATGTCATGTGTCATGTGTTGTCATGTGATGTCATGTCATGCCATGTGTTGTCATGTGATGTCATGTGGTGTCATGTGATGTCATGTGTCATCATGTGTCATGTGTTGTCGTGTGGTGTCATGCGTCATCATGTGTCATGTGTTGTCATGTGTCATCACATGTCATGTGTCATGTGGTGTCATGTGTCAAGTGGTGTCATGTGTCATGTGATGTCATGTGTCATGTGCTGTCATGTGCTGTCATGTGTCAAGTCATGTGATGTCATTTGTCATCATGTGTCATGTGGTGCTATGTGACGTCATGTGTTGTCAGTCATGTGGTGTCATGTGTCATCATATGTCATGTGTTGTCATGTGGTGTCATGTGTCATCACGTGTCATGTGTCATGTGGTGTCATGTATCATGTGGTGTCATGTGTCATATAGTGTCATGTGTCATGTGATGTCATGTGTAATGTGTTGTCATGTGATGTCATGTGATGTCATGTGTCATGTGGTGTCATGTGTCATGTGTCATGTGATGTCATGTGTTGTCATGTCATCATGTGTCATGTGTGTCATGTGTCATCACGTGTCATGTGATGTCATGTGTCCTGTGGAGTCATATGCTGTCATGTGGTGTCATGTGTCATCATGTGTTGTCATGTGACATCATGTGTCATGTGATGTCATGTGGTGTCATGTGTCATCACATGTCATGTGTCATGTAGTGTCATGTGTCATGTGATGTCATGTGTCATGTGTTGTCATGTGATGTCATGTGTCATGTGGTGTCATGTGATGTCATGTGTCATGTGGTTTCATGTGTCATCACGTGTCATGTGGTATCATGTGTCATGTGGTGTCATGTGTCCTGTATCGTCATGTGATGTCATGTGTCATGTGATGTCATGTGTCATGTGATGTCATGTGTCATGTGATGTCATGTGTCATGTGTTGTCATGTCATCATGTGTCATGTGGTGTCATGTGTCATCACATGTCTTGTGTCACGTCGTGTCATGTGTCATGTATTGTCATGTGTCATGTGATGTCATGTGTCATGTGGTGACATGTGGAGTCATGTGTCATGTATCGTCATGTGTCATGTGTTGTCATGTCATGTGTCATGTGGTGTCATGTGGTGTCATGTGTCATGTATCATGTGGAGTCATATGTCATGTGTCAAAAAATGTATATATCTAGAGGAGCTTACTGTAAGATTACTAAAAGCTTACTGTACTCTGTACCTTTCCGAGATCGAGCTGAATGCTAATTGGCTGTCAACTGTCTGTCAATACTCCAAATCAGAAAGTGTTGGCAGCCATCTTGTGCATCGGTAGACTGAGGCACAAGAAAGCAGAAAAACAAACCTGTAAAATGCAAAAAGGGGGCAGGGTAGAAACACCCTGCCCCCTAGGCCTGCTCTGGGTGTTTCACAAGGACCCCAAAGGCCCCCCCCCCAAATTTTGGGGGGGACAAAAACCACGGGGGACGAGTACCATACAAGTCCCGTAAGCTTACTGTACTCTGTACCTGCACGAGCTGAATGCTAATTGGCTGTCAACTGTCTGTCAACACTCCAAACCCGAAAGTGTTGGCCGCCATCTTGTGCCTCGGTAGACTGAGGCACAAGAAAGAAGAAAAACAAACAAGTAGAATGCAAAAAGGGGGCAGGGTAGAAACCCCCTGACCCCCAAGGCCTGCTCAGGGATCCCACAAGGACCCACAAGGCACCCCATTATTTTTGTTTACAAAAACTGCAGAGTACGAGTACTGTACAAGCACAGTAAGCTTACTATAATCTGTACATTCCCGAGCACGAGCTGAATGCTAATTGGCTGCCAACTGTCTGTAAACACTCCAAACAATCATGTGTCATGTGTTGTCATGTGTCATCACGTGTCATGTGTCATTTGATTTCATGTGTCATGTGCTGTCATGATGTCATGTGGTGTCATGTGTCATGTGATGTCATGTGTTGTCATGTGATATCATGTGTCATGTGGTGTCATGTGTCATGTGTTGTCATATGCCATGTGTATTGGTAGATGTGATATCATGTGTCATGTGGTGTCATGTGTCATGTGATGTCATGTGCCATGTGTTGTCATGTGATGTCATGTGTCATGTGATGTCATGTGTCATGTGGTGTCATGTGTTTTATCGGAGAAAGACCTAAAACTAGCTGTGCAGTCACTGGTTATCTCAAGAATTGAATATGGATGTACAACTCTAGCAGGTCCTCCAAAAATTTCCATAGCCCCTCTAAAAGCTTGTCTCAATGCAGCGGCAAGACAAAACATGGCATGTATCGCCCACAAAGCGATTCACCACAACACACCTAGATATCTTGCCCAGAAAATAGAAATTTCAGGAAGAAACAGACCAGCCCGAAGTGCCAATTTGCTACTGCTGAGACCACCTATCTTCAGGAAGAAAAAAACTTATGAGAGAGCGTTCTCCGGAGCAGCCCATAGAATCTGGAACTCTCTGCCTGTGAATATCAGAAAATTTTCGAACATAGCATCGTTTAAGAAGGAAGCTAAGACCTTCCTCATGAGCAAATTCCTCCCATAGGCAGGCATTTCGCCTTCTATGACTTAACTGTGAGGTTCTTAAGATAACAAAATGAGAAATTGAAGAACAGTGGAATGACTATGCTGAAAATATTACCAACTACGGTGTGCAATATCATTGCTTGTTATATACACTGCTGTTTTTATCCTATGCCATTGTTGTAAAGCGCTCTGATACCCATGGGTCTAGTTTGCGCTATAGAAAACTGTTTATAAATAAATAAATAAATAAATAAATGTGTCATCATGTGTCATGTGGTGTCATGTGTCATGTGTTGTCATGTGGTGTCATGTGTCATCACATGTCATGTGTCATGTGATGTCATGTGTCAAGTGGTGTCATGAGTCATGTGCTGTCATGTGCTGTCGTGTCATGTGTCATGTGGTGTCATATGTCATGTGTCATCATGTGTCATGTGGTGTCATTTGTCATCATGTGTTGTCATGTGTCATCATGTGGTGCCATGTGATGTCATGTGTTGTCAGTCATGTGGTGTCATGTGGTGTCATGTGTCATCATGTGTCATGTGGTGTCACGTATCATGTGGTGTCATGTGTCATATAGTGTCATGTGTCATGTGTTGTCATGTGATGTCATGTGTCATGTGGTGTCATGTATCGTCATGTGTCATGTGATGTCATGTGTCATGTGTTGTCATGTGATGTCATGTGTCATGTGGTGTCATGTGTCATGTGGTGTCATGTGTCATGTATCGTCATATGTCATGTGATGTCATGTGTCATGTGATGTCATGTGTCATGTGTTATCATGTGATGTCATGTGTCATGTATTGTCATGTGATGTCATGTGATGTCATGTGTCATGTGGTGTCATGTGTCATGTGATGTCATGTGCCATGTGTTGTCATGTCATCATGTGTCATGTGGTGTCATGTGTCATCACATGTCATGTGTCATGTATCATCATGTGTCATGTGATGTCATGTGTCATGTGATGTCATGTGTCATGTGGTGACATGTGGTGTCATGTATCGTCATGTCATGTGATGTCATGTGTCATGTGATGTCATGTGGTGTCGTGTCATGTGGTGTCTTGTGTCATGTGGAGTCATATGTCATGTGTCAAAAAATGTATATATCTAGAGGAGCTTACTGTAAGATTCCTGTAAGCTTACTGTACTCTGTACCTTTCCGAGCACGAGCTGAATGCTAATTGGCTGTCAACTGTCTGTCAACACTCCAAACCAGAAAGTGTTGGCCGCCATCTTGTGCCTCGGTAGACTGAGGCACAAGAAAGCAGAAAAACAAACAAGTAGAATGCAAAAAGGGGGCATGGTAGAAACCCCCTGACCCCCTAGGCCTGCTCAGGGATGCCGCAAGGACCCACAAGGCCCCCTATTATTTTTTTTACAAAAACTGCAGAGTACGAGTACTGTACAAGCACAGTAAGCTTACTGTAAGCTTACTGTAATCTGTACCTTCCCGAGCACGAGCTGAATGCTAATTGGCTGTCAACTGTCTGTAAACACTCCAAACAATCATGTGTCATGTGGTGTCATGTGTCATGTGGTGTCATGTGATGTCGTGTGTCATGTGCTGTCATGTGTCATGTGGTGTCATCATGTGTCATCTTGTGTCCTGTGGTCTCATGTGGTGTCATGTGTCATCATGTGTTGTCATGTGTCATCATGTAGTGCCACGTGACGTCATGTGTTGTCATTTATGTGGTGTCATGTGTTGTCATGTGTCATGTCATGTGGTGTCATGTGGTGTCATGTGTCAGCATGTGTCATGTGTTGTCATGTGGTGTCATGTGTCATCACGTGTCATGTGGTATCATGTGTCATGTGTCATGTAGTGTCCTGTGTCATGTGTTGTCATGTGATGTCATGTGTCATGTGTTGTCATGTGATGTCGTGTGTCATGTGGTGTCATGTGTCATCACGTGTCATGTGGTGTCATGGGCCATGTGGTGTCTTGTGTCCTGTATCATCATGTGTCATGTGGTGTCATGTGGCATGTGGTGTCATATGTCATGTATCGTCATGTGTCATGTGTCATGTGATGTCATGTGTTGTCATGTGATGTCATGTGGTGTCATGTGTCATCATGTGTCATGTGTTGTCACGTGATGTCATGTGTCATCACGTGTCTTGTGTCACGTGGTGTCATGTGTCATGCAGTGTCATGTGGTGTCATGTGTCATATATCGTCATGTGTCATGTGTTGTCATGTGATGGCATGTGTCATGAGGTGTCATGTGATGTCATGTGTCATGTGGTGACATGTGGTGTCATGTGTCATCATGTGTCATGTGTTGTCATGTGGTGTCATGTGTCATCATGTATCATGAGGTGTCATGTGTCATGTGATGTCATGTGTCATGTGATGTCATGTGTCAAGTGGTGTCATGTGTCATCATGTGTCATGTTTCATGTGGTGTCATGTGTCATGTGGTGTCATGTGTCATGTGTTGTCATGTGATGTCAGGTGTCATGTGGTGTCATGTGTCATGTATCATCATGTGTCATGTGATGTCATATGATGTCATGTGTCATGTGGTGTCATGTGTCATGTGATGTCATGTGTCATGTGGTGTCATGTGTCATCATGTGTCATGTGGTGTCATGTGTCATCACATGTCATGTGTCATGTGGTGTCATGTGATGTCATGTGTCATGTGTTGTCATGTGATGTCATGTGATGTCATGTGTCATGTGGTGTAATGTGGTGACATGTGGTATCATGTGTCATGTATCGTCATGTGTCATGTGATGTCATGTGATGTCATGTGTCATGTGATATCATGTCATGTGTTGTCATGTGTCATGTGTCATCACATGTCATGTGGTGTCATGTGTCATGTATCGTCATGTGATGACATGTGTTGTCATGTGGTGTCATGTGTCATGTATCATCATGTGTCATGTGTTGTCATGTCATGTGTCATGTGGTGTCATGTGTCATGTGATGTCATGTGTCATGTGTTGTCGTGATGTCATGTGTCATGTGATTTCATGTGTCATGTGTCATCATGTGTCATGTGTTGTCATGTGGTGTCATGTGTCATCACGTGTCATGTGGTGTCATGTGTCATGTATTGTCATGTGTCATGTGTTGTCATGTGATGGCATGTGTCATGTGGTGTCATGTGTCATGTGATGTCATGTGTCATGTGGTGACATGTGGTGTCATGTGTCATCATGTGTCATCTTGTGTCATGTGGTGTCATGTGTCATCATGTGGTGCCTTGTGACGTCATGTGTTGTCAGTCATGTGGTGTCATGTGGTGTCATGTTTCATCATGTGTCATGTGTTGTCATGTGGTGTCATTTGTTATCACGTGTCATGTGTCATGTGGTGTCATGTGTCATGTGGTGTCATGTGTCATGTAGTGTCATGTGTCATGTGATGCCATGTGTCATGTGATGTCATGTGTCATGTGTTGTCATGTGTCATCACGTGTCATGTGTCATGTGGTGTCATGTGTCATGTATCATCATGTGTCATGTGATGTCATGTGTCATGTGTTGTCATGTGATGTCATGTGTCATGTGGTGTCATGTGTCATGTGGTGTCATGTGTCATGTATCGCCATGTGTCATGTGATGTCATGTGTCATGTGTTGTCATGTGATGTCATGTGTCATATGATGTCATGTGCCATGTGTTGTCATGTGATGTCATGTGTCATATGGTGTCATGTGTCATGTGTGTCATGTGTGTCATGTGTTGTCATGTGGTACATGACACATGTGGTGTCATGTGTTGTGATGTGGTGTCATGTGTCAAGTGATGTCATGTGTCAAGTGGTGTCATGTGTCATCACGTGTCATGTTTCATGTGGTGTCATGTGTCATGTATCGTCATGTGTCATGTGTTGTCATGTGATGTCATGTGGTGTCATGTGTCATGTGATGTCATGTGTTGTCATGTGATATCATGTGTCATGTGGTGTCATGTGTCATGTGTTGTCATATGCCATGTGTATCGGTAGATGTGATATCATGTGTCATGTGGTATCATGTGTCATGTGATGTCATGTGCCATGTGTTGTCATGTGATGTCATGTGTCATGTGATGTCATGTGTCATGTGGTGTCATGTGTTTTATCGGAGAAAGACCTAAAACTAGCTGTGCAGTCACTGGTTATCTCAAGAATTGAATATGGATGTACAACTCTAGCAGGTCCTCCAAAAATTTCCATAGCCCCTCTAAAAGCTTGTCTCAATGCAGCGGCAAGACCAGAACGAGGAAATTTGACCACATCACCCCTCACCTGAAGGTGCTAAACTGGCTACCCTTTGAAGCTATAATACAACTAAAAATGGCATGTATCGCCCACAAAGCGATTCACCACAACACACCTAGATATCTTGCCCAGAAAATAGAAATTTCAGGAAGAAACAGACCAGCCCGAAGTGCCAATTTGCTACTGCTGAGACCACCTATCTTCAGGAAGAAAAAAACTTATGAGAGAGCGTTCTCCGGAGCAGCCCATAGAATCTGGAACTCTCTGCCTGTGAATATCAGAAAAATTTCGAACATAGCATCGTTTAAGAAGGAAGCTAAGACCTTCCTCATGAGCAAATTCCTCCCATAGGCAGGCATTTCGCCTTCTATGACTTAACTGTGAGGTTCTTAAGATAACAAAATGAGAAATTGAAGAACAGTGGAATGACTATGCTGAAAATATTACCAACTACGGTGTGCAATATCATTGCTTGTTATATACACTGCTGTTTTTATCCTATGCCATTGTTGTAAAGCGCTCTGATACCCATGGGTCTAGTTCGCGCTATAGAAAACTGTTTATAAATAAATAAATAAATGTGTCATCATGTGTCATGTGGTGTCATGTGTCATGTGTTGTCATGTGGTGTCATGTGTCATCACATGTCATGTGTCATGTGATGTCATGTGTCAAGTGGTGTCATGAGTCATGTGCTGTCATGTGCTGTTGTGTCATGTGTCATGTGGTGTCATATGTCATGTGTCATCATGTGTCATGTGGTGTCATTTGTCATCATGTGTTGTCATGTGTCATCATGTGGTGCCATGTGATGTCATGTGTTGTCAGTCATGTGGTGTCATGTGGTGTCATGTGTCATCATGTGTCATGTGGTGTCACGTATCATGTGGTGTCATGTGTCATATAGTGTCATGTGTCATGTGTTGTCATGTGATGTCATGTGTCATGTGGTGTCATGTATCGTCATGTGTCATGTGATGTCATGTGTCATGTGTTGTCATGTGATGTCATGTGTCATGTGGTGTCATGTGTCATGTGGTGTCATGTGTCATGTATCGTCATATGTCATGTGATGTCATGTGTCATGTGATGTCATGTGTCATGTGTTATCATGTGATGTCATGTGTCATGTATTGTCATGTGATGTCATGTGGTGTCATGTGATGTCATGTGCCATGTGTTGTCATGTCATCATGTGTCATGTGGTGTCATGTGTCATCACGTGTCATGTGTCATGTATCATCATGTGTTATGTGATGTCATGTGTCATGTGATGTCATGTGTCATGTGGTGACATGTGGTGTCATGTATCGTCATGTCATGTGATGTCATGTGTCATGTGATGTCATGTGGTGTCGTGTCATGTGGTGTCTTGTGTCATGTGGAGTCATATGTCATGTGTCAAAAAATGTATATATCTAGAGGAGCTTACTGTAAGATTACTGTAAGCTTACTGTACTCTGTACCTTTCCGAGCACGAGCTGAATGCTAATTGGCTGTCAACTGTCTGTCAATACTCCAAACCAGAAAGTGTTGGCAGCCATCTTGTGCCTCGGTAGACTGAGGCACAAGAAAGCAGAAAAACAAACGTGTAAAACGCAAAAAGGGGGCAGGGTAGAAACACCCTGCCCCCTAGGCCTGCTCTGGGTGTTTCACAAGGATCCCAAAGGCCCCCGCCAATATTTTTGGGGGACAAAACCACGGGGGACGAGTACCATACGAGTCCTGTAAGCTTACTGTAAGCTTACTGTACTCTGTACCTGCACGAGCTGAATGCGTTGTCATGTGTCATGTGGAGTCATATGTCATGTGTCAAAAAATGTATATATCTAGAGGAGCTTACTGTAAGATTCCTGTAAGCTTACTGTACTCTGTACCTTTCCGAGCACGAGCTGAATGCTAATTGGCTGTCAACTGTCTGTCAACACTCCAAACCAGAAAGTGTTGGCCGCCATCTTGTGCCTCGGTAGACTGAGGCACAAGAAAGCAGAAAAACAAACAAGTAGAATGCAAAAAGGGGGCATGGTAGAAACCCCCTGACCCCCTAGGCCTGCTCAGGGATGCCGCAAGGACCCACAAGGCCCCCTATTATTTTTTTTACAAAAACTGCAGAGTACGAGTACTGTACATGCACAGTAAGCTTACTGTAAGCTTACTGTAATCTGTACCTTCCCGAGCACGAGCTGAATGCTAATTGGCTGTCAACTGTCTGTAAACACTCCAAACAATCATGTGTCATGTGGTGTCATGTGTCATGTGGTGTCATGTGATGTCGTGTGTCATGTGCTGTCATGTGTCATGTGGTGTCATCATGTGTCATCTTGTGTCCTGTGGTCTCATGTGGTGTCATGTGTCATCATGTGTTGTCATGTGTCATCATGTAGTGCCACATGACGTCATGTGTTGTCAGTTATGTGGTGTCATGTGTTGTCATGTGTCATGTCATGTGGTGTCATGTGGTGTCATGTGTCAGCATGTGTCATGTGTTGTCATGTGGTGTCATGTGTCATCACGTGTCATGTGGTATCATGTGTCATGTTTCATATAGTGTCCTGTGTCATGTGTTGTCATGTGATGTCGTGTGTCATGTGTTGTCATGTGATGTCGTGTGTCATGTGGTGTCATGTGTCATCACGTGTCATGTGGTGTCATGGGCCATGTGGTGTCTTGTGTCCTGTATCATCATGTGTCATGTGGTGTCATGTGGCATGTGGTGTCATATGTCATGTATCGTCATGTGTCATGTGTCATGTGATGTCATGTGTTGTCATGTGATGTCATGTGGTGTCATGTGTCATCATGTGTCATGTGTTGTCACGTGATGTGATATGTCATCACGTGTCTTGTGTCACGTGGTGTCATGTGTCATGCAGTGTCATGTGGTGTCATGTGTCATGTATCGTCATGTGTCATGTGTTGTCATGTGATGGCATGTGTCATGAGGTGTCATGTGATGTCATGTGTCATGTGGTGACATGTGGTGTCATGTGTCATAATGTGTCATGTGTTGTCATGTGGTGTCATGTGTCATCATGTATCATGAGGTGTCATGTGTCATGTGATGTCATGTGTCATGTGATGTCATGTGTCAAGTGGTGTCATGTGTCATCATGTGTCATGTTTCATGTGGTGTCATGTGTCATGTGGTGTCATGTGTCATGTGTTGTTATGTGATGTCAGGTGTCATGTGGTGTCATGTGTCATGTATCATCATGTGTCATGTGATGTCATGTGTCATGTGTTGTCATGTGATGTCATGTCATGCCATGTGTTGTCATGTGATGTCATGTGGTGTCATGTGATGTCATGTGTCATCATGTGTCATGTGTTGTCGTGTGGTATCATGCGTCATCATGTGTCATGTGTTGTCATGTGTCATCACATGTCATGTGTCATGTGGTGTCATGTGTCAAGTGGTGTCATATGTCATGTGATGTCATGTGTCATGTGCTGTCATGTGCTGTCATGTGTCAAGTCATGTGATGTCATTTGTCATCATGTGTCATGTGGTGCTATGTGACGTCATGTGTTGTCAGTCATGTGGTGTCATGTGTCATCATATGTCATGTGTTGTCATGTGGTGTCATGTGTCATCACGTGTCATGTGTCATGTGGTGTCATGTATCATGTGGTGTCATGTGTCATATAGTGTCATGTGTCATGTGATGTCATGTGTAATGTGTTGTCATGTGATGTCATGTGATGTCATGTGTCATGTGGTGTCATGTGTCATGTGTCATGTGATGTCATGTGTTGTCATGTCATCATGTGTCATGTGTGTCATGTGTCATCACGTGTCATGTGATGTCATGTGTCCTGTGGAGTCATATGCTGTCATGTGGTGTCATGTGTCATCATGTGTTGTCATGTGACATAATGTGTCATGTGATGTCATGTGGTGTCATGTGTCATCACATGTCATGTGTCATGTAGTGTCATGTGTCATGTGATGTCATGTGTCATGTGTTGTCATGTGATGTCATGTGTCATGTGGTGTCATGTGATGTCATGTGTCATGTGGTTTCATGTGTCATCACGTGTCATGTGGTATCATGTGTCATGTGGTGTCATGTGTCCTGTATCGTCATGTGTCATGTGATGTCATGTGTCATGTGATGTCATGTGTCATGTGGTGTCATGTGTCATGTGATGTCATGTGTCATGTGTTGTCATGGCATCATGTGTCATGTGGTGTCATGTGTCATCACGTGTCTTGTGTCACGTCGTGTCATGTGTCATGTATTGTCATGTGTCATGTGATGTCATGTGTCATGTGGTGACATGTGGAGTCATGTGTCATGTATCGTCATGTGTCATGTGTTGTCATGTCATGTGTCATGTGGTGTCATGTGGTGTCATGTGTCATGTATCATGTGGAGTCATATGTCATGTGTCAAAAAATGTATATATCTAGAGGAGCTTACTGTAAGATTACTAAAAGCTTACTGTACTCTGTACCTTTCCGAGATCGAGCTGAATGCTAATTGGCTGTCAACTGTCTGTCAATACTCCAAATCAGAAAGTGTTGGCAGCCATCTTGTGCATCGGTAGACTGAGGCACAAGAAAGCAGAAAAACAAACCTGTAAAATGCAAAAAGGGGGCAGGGTAGAAACACCCTGCCCCCTAGGCCTGCTCTGGGTGTTTCACAAGGACCCCAAAGGCCCCCCCCCAAATTTTGGGGGGGACAAAAACCACGGGGGACGAGTACCATACAAGTCCCGTAAGCTTACTGTACTCTGTACCTGCACGAGCTGAATGCTAATTGGCTGTCAACTGTCTGTCAACACTCCAAACCCGAAAGTGTTGGCCGCCATCTTGTGCCTCGGTAGACTGAGGCACAAGAAAGAAGAAAAACAAACTAGTAGAACGCAAAAAGGGGGCAGGGTAGAAACCCCCTGACCCCCAAGGCCTGCTCAGGGATCCCACAAGGACCCACAAGGCACCCCATTATTTTTGTTTACAAAAACTGCAGAGTACGAGTACTGTACAAGCACAGTAAGCTTACTATAATCTGTACATTCCCGAGCACGAGCTGAATGCTAATTGGCTGCCAACTGTCTGTAAACACTCCAAACAATCATGTGTCATGTGTTGTCATGTGTCATCACGTGTCATGTGTCATTTGATTTCATGTGTCATGTGCTGTCATGTGTCATCATGTGTCATGTGTTGTCATGTGGTGTCATGTGTCATCACGTGTCATGTGTCATGTGGTGTCATGTGTCATGTGGTGTCATGTGTCATGTATTGTCATGTGTTATCATGTGATGGCATGTGTCATGTGGTGTAATGTGTCATGTGATGTCATGTGTCATGTGATGTCATGTGTCATGTGCTGTCATGTGTCATGTGTCATCATGTGTCATCTTGTGTCCTGTGGTGTCATGTGGTGTCATATGTCATCATGTGTTGTCATGTGTCATCATGTAGTGCCATGTGATGTCATGTGTTGTCAGTCATGTGTTGTCATGTGGTGGCATGTGTCATGTAGTGTCATGTGTCATGTGGTGTCATGTGTCATGTGATGTCATGTGTCATGTAGTGTCATGTGTCATGTGACATGACATGTGATGTCATGTGTCATGTGGTGTCATGTGTTATATGGTGTCATGTGTCATGTGATGTCATGTGTTGTCAGTCATGTGGTGTCATGTGGTATCATGTGTCATCATGTGTCATGTGTCATCATGTGTCATGTGTCATCATGTGGTGCCATGTAACGTCATGTGTCATATGATGTCATGTGGTGTCATGTGTCTTCATGTGGTTCCATGTGACGTCATGTGTCATGTGATGTCATGTGGTGTCGTGGTGTCATGTGTCAACATGTGTCATGTGTCATCACGTGTCATGTGGTGTCATGTGTCATGTGGTGTCATGTGTCATGTGATGTCATGTGTCATGTGGTTTCATGTGTCATGTGGTGTCATGTGTCATGTGGTGTCATGTGTCCTGTATCGTCATGTGTCATATGATGTCATGTGTCATGTGTTGTCATGTGATGTCATGTGTCATGTGGTGTCATGTGTCATGTGGTGTCATGTGTCATCATGTGTCATGTGGTGTCATGTGTCATCACGTGTCATGTGTCATGTGGTGTCATGTGGTGTCATGTATCGTCATGTGTCATGTGATGTCATGTGTCATGTGTTGTCATGTGATGTCATGTGATGTCATGTGTCATGTGGTGTCATGTGTCATGTGATGTCATGTGTCATGTGGTGTCATGTGATGTCATGTGTCATGAGGTGTCATGTGGTGTCATATGTCATGTATCGTCATGTGTCATGTGATGTCATGTGTCATGTGGTGTCATGTGGTGACATGTGGTATGTGTCATGTATCGTCATGTGTCATGTGATGTCATGTGTCATGTGATATCATGTCATGTGTTGTCATGTGTCATGTGGTGTCATGTGTCATCACATGTCATGTGGTGTCATGTGTCATGTGGTGTCATGTGTCATGTATCGTTATGTGTCATGTGATGACATGTGTCATGTGTTGTCATGTGGTGTCATGTGTCATGTGGTGTCATGTGTCATGTGTCATGTGTTGTCATGTGGTGTCATGTGTCATGTGGTGTCATGTGTCATGTGATTTCATGTGTCATGTGGTGTCATGTGTCATCATGTGTCATGTGTTGTCATGTGGTGTCATGTGTCATCATGTGTCATGTGGTGTCATGTGTCATGAGGTGTCATGTGGTGTCATGTGTCATGAGGTGTCATGTGGTGTCATGTGTCATGTATTGTCATGTGTCATGTGTTGTCATGTGGTGTCATGTGTCATGTGATGTCATGTGTCATGTGGTGACATGTGGTGTCATGTGTCATCATGTGTCATCTTGTGTCATGTGGTGTCATGTGTCATCTTGTGTCATGTGGTGTCATGTGTCATCATGTGGTGCCTTGTGACGTCATGTGTTGTCAGTCATGTGGTGTCATGTGGTGTCATGTTTCATCATGTGTTGTCATGTGGTGTCATTTGTTATCACGTGTCATGTGTCATGTGGTGTCATGTGTCATGTGGTGTCATGTGTCATGTAGTATCATGTGTCATGTGATGCCATGTGTCATGTGTTGTCATGTGTCATCACGTGTCATGTGTCATGTGGTGTCATGTGTCATGTGGTGTCATGTGTCATGTATCATCATGTGTCATGTGATGTCATGTGTCATGTATCATCATGTGTCATGTGTCATGTGGTGTCATGTGGTGTCATGTGTCATCATGTGTCATGTGTCATCATGTGTCATGTAGTGTCATGTGTCATCATGTGTTGTCATGTGTCATCATGTGGTGCCATGTGACGTCATGTGTCATGTGATGTCATGTGTAATCATGTGGTGCCATGTGACATCATGTGTCATGTGGTGTCATGTGGTGTCATGTGTCAACATGTGTCATTTGTCATCACGTGTCATGTGGTGTCATGTGTCATGTGGTGTCATGTGATGTCATTTGTCATGTGGTGTCATGTGTCATGTGATGTCATGTGTCATGTGGTGTCATCATGTGTCATGTAGTGTCATGTGGTGCCATGTGTCATGTGGTGTCATGTATCGTCATGTGTCATGTGTTATCATGTGATGTCATGTGTCATGTGTTGTCATGTGATGTCATGTGTCATGTGGTGTCATGTGTCATGTGATGTCATGTGGTGTCATGTGGTATAATGTGTCATCATGTGTCATGTGTCATCATGTTTCATGTGTCATGTAGTGTCATGTGTCATCATGTGTTGTCATGTGTCATCATGTGGTGCCATGTAACGTCATGTGTCATATGATGTCATGTGGTGTCATGTGTCATCATGTGGTGCCATGTGACATCATGTGTCATGTGATGTCATGTGGTGTCGTGGTGTCATGTGTCAACATGTGTCATGTGTCATCACGTGTCATGTGATGTCATGTGTCATGTGGTGTCATGTCATGTGATGTCATGTGTCATGTGGTGTCATGTGTCATCATGTGTCATGTGGTGTCATGTATCATCACGTGTCATGTGTCATGTGGTGTCATGTGGTGTCATGTATCGTCATGTGTCATGTGTCATGTGTTGTCATGTGATGTCATGTGGTGTCATGTGTCATGTGATGTCATGTATCATGTGGTGTCATGTGATGTTATGTGTCATGTGTCATAAGGTGTCATGTGGTGTCATGTATCGTCATGTGTCATGTGGTGTCATGTGGTGACATGTGGTATCATGTGTCATGTATCGTCATGTGTCATGTGATGTCATGTGATGTCATGTGTCATGTGATATCATGTCATGTGTTGTCATGTGTCATGTGGTGTCATGTGTCGTGTGGTGTCATGTGTCATGTATCGTCATGTGTCATGTGATGACATGTGTTGTCATGTGGTGTCATGTGTCATGTGGTGTCATGTGTCATGTATCATCATGTGTCATGTGTTGTCATATCATGTGGTGTCATGTGTCATGTGATGTCATGTGTCATGTGTTGTCGTGATGGCATGTGTCATGTGATTTCATGTGTCATGTGGTGTCATGTGTCATGTGGTGTCATGTGTCATCACATGTCATGTGTCATGAGGTGTCATGTGGTGTCATGTGTCATGTAATGTCATGTGTCATGTGTTGTCATATGATGGCATGTGTCATGTGGTGTCATGTGTCATGTGATGTCATGTGTCATGTGGTGACATGTGGTGTCATGTGTCATCATGTGTCATCTTGTGTCATGTGGTGTCATGTGTCATCATGTGGTGCCTTGTGACGTCATGTGTTGTCAGTCATGTGGTGTCATGTGGTGTCATGTTTCATCATGTGTTGTCATGTGGTATCATTTGTTATCACGTGTCATGTGTCATGTGGTGTCATGTGTCATGTGGTGTCATGTGTTATGTGATGCCATGTGTCATGTGATGTCATGTGTCATGTGTTGTCATGTGTCATCACGTGTCATGTGTCATGTGGTGTCATGTGTCATGTATCATCATGTGTCATGTGATGTCATGTGTCATGTGTTGTCATGTGATGTCATGTGTCATGTGGTGTCATGTGTCATGTGGTGTCATGTGTCATGTATCGCCATGTGTCATGTGATGTCATGTGTCATGTGTTGTCATGTGATGTCATGTGTCATATGATGTCATGTGCCATGTGTTGTCATGTGATGTCATGTGTCATATGGTGTCATGTGTCATGTGTGTCATGTGTTGTCATGTGGTACATGACACATGTGGTGTCATGTGTTGTGATGTGGTGTCATGTGTCAAGTGATGTCATGTGTCAAGTGGTGTCATGTGTCATCACGTGTCATGTTTCATGTGGTGTCATGTGTCATGTATCATGTGTTGTCATGTGATGTCATGTGGTGTCATGTGTCATGTGATGTCATGTGTTGTCATGTGATATCATGTGTCATGTGGTGTCATGTGTCATGTGTTGTCATATGCCATGTGTATCGGTAGATGTGATATCATGTGTCATGTGGTGTCATGTGTCATGTGATGTCATGTGCCATGTGTTGTCATGTGATGTCATGTGTCATGTGATGTCATGTGTCATGTGTTGTCATGTGTTTTATCGGAGAAAGACCTAAAACTAGCTGTGCAGTCACTGGTTATCTCAAGAATTGAATATGGATGTACAACTCTAGCAGGTCCTCCAAAAATTTCCATAGCCCCTCTAAAAGCTTGTCTCAATGCAGCGGCAAGACCAGAACGAGGAAATTTGACCACATCACCCCTCACCTGAAGGTGCTAAACTGGCTACCCTTTGAAGCTAGAATACAACTAAAAATGGCATGTATCGCCCACAAAGCGATTCACCACAACACACCTAGATATCTTGCCCAGAAAATAGAAATTTCAGGAAGAAACAGACCAGCCCGAAGTGCCAATTTGCTACTGCTGAGACCACCTATCTTCAGGAAGAAAAAAACTTATGAGAGAGCGTTCTCCGGAGCAGCCCATAGAATCTGGAACTCTCTGCCTGTGAATATCAGAAAAATTTCGAACATAGCATCGTTTAAGAAGGAAGCTAAGACCTTCCTCATGAGCAAATTCCTCCCATAGGCAGGCATTTCGCCTTCTATGACTTAACTGTGAGGTTCTTAAGATAACAAAATGAGAAATTGAAGAACAGTGGAATGACTATGCTGAAAATATTACCAACTACGGTGTGCAATATCATTGCTTGTTATATACACTGCTGTTTTTATCCTATGCCATTGTTGTAAAGCGCTCTGATACCCATGGGTCTAGTTTGCGCTATAGAAAACTGTTTATAAATAAATAAATAAATAAATAAATAAATAAATAAATGTGTCATCATGTGTCATGTGGTGTCATGTGTCATGTGTTGTCATGTGGTGTCATGTGTCATCACATGTCATGTGTCATGTGGTGTCATGTGTCAAGTGGTGTCATGAGTCATGTGGTGTCATGTGCTGTCGTGTCATGTGTCATGTGGTGTCATATGTCATGTGTCATCATGTGTCATGTGGTGTCATTTGTCATCATGTGTTGTCATGTGTCATCATGTGGTGCCATGTGATGTCATGTGTTGTCAGTCATGTGGTGTCATGTGGTGTCATGTGTCATCATGTGTCATGTGGTGTCACGTATCATGTGGTGTCATGTGTCATATAGTGTCATGTGTCATGTGTTGTCATGTGTTGTCATGTGATGTCATGTGTCATGTGGTGTCATGTATCGTCATGTGTCATGTGATGTCATGTGTCATGTGTTGTCATGTGATGTCATGTGTCATGTGGTGTCATGTGTCATGTGATATCATGTGTCATGTGGTGTCATGTGTCATATATCGTCATGTGTCATGTGATGTCATGTGTCATGTGGTGTCATGTATCGTCATGTGTCATGTGATGTCATGTGTCATGTGATGTCGTGTGTCATGTGTTATCATGTGATGTCATGTGTCATGTGTCATGTATTGTCATGTGATGTCATGTGATGTCATGTGTCATGTGGTGTCATGTGTCATGTGATGTCATGTGCCATGTGTTGTCATGTCATCATGTGTCATGTGGTGTCATGTGTCATCACATGTCATGTGTCATGTATCATCATGTGTCATGTGATGTCATGTGTCATGTGATGTCATGTGTCATGTGGTGACATGTGGTGTCATGTATCGTCATGTCATGTGATGTCATGTGTCATGAGATGTCATGTGGTGTCGTGTCATGTGGTGTCTTGTGTCATGTATCGTCATGTGTCATGTGTTGTCATGTCATATATATATCTAGAGGAGCTTACTGTAAGATTACTGTAAGCTTACTGTACTCTGTACCTTTCCGAGCACGAGCTGAATGCTAATTGGCTGTCAACTGTCTGTCAATACTCCAAACCAGAAAGTGTTGGCAGCCATCTTGTGCCTCGGTAGACTGAGGCACAAGAAAGCAGAAAAACAAATGTGTAAAACGCAAAAAGGGGGCAGGGTAGAAACACCCTGCCCCCCTAGGCCTGCTCTGGGTGTTTCACAAGGATCCCAAAGGCCCCCGCCAATATTTTTGGGGGACAAAAACCACGGGGGACGAGTACCATACGAGTCCTGTAAGCTTACTGTAAGCTTACTGTACTCTGTACCTGCACGAGCTGAATGCGTTGTCATGTGTCATGTGGAGTCATATGTCATGTGTCAAAAAATGTATATATCTAGAGGAGCTTACTGTAAGCTTACTGTAAGCTTACTGTACTCTGTACCTGCACAAGCTGAATGCTAATTGGCTGTCAACTGTCTGTCAACACTCCAAACCAGAAAGTGTTGGCCGCCATCTTGTGCCTCGGTAGACTGAGGCACAAGAAAGAAGAAAAACAAACAAGTAGAACGCAAAAAGGGGGCAGGGTAGAAACCCCCTGACCCCCAAGGCCTGCTCAGGGATCCCACAAGGACCCACAAGGCACCCCATTATTTTTGTTTACAAAAACTGCAGAGTACGAGTACTGTACAAGCACAGTAAGCTTACTGTAAGCTTACTGTAATCTGTACCTTCCCGAGCACGAGCTGAATGCTAATTGGCTGTCAACTGTCTGTAAACACTCCAAACAATCATGTGTCATGTGGTGTCATGTGTCATGTGGTGTCATGTGATGTCGTGTGTCATGTGCTGTCATGTGTCATGTGTCATGTGGTGTCATATGTCATGTGTCATCATGTGTCATCTTGTGTCCTGTGGTCTCATGTGGTGTCATGTGTAATCATGTGTTGTCATGTGTCATCATGTAGTGCCACGTGACGTCATGTGTTGTCAGTTATGTGTTGTCATGTGTCATGTCATGTGGTGTCATGTGGTGTCATGTGTTGTCATGTGGTGTCATGTGTCATCACGTGTCATGTGGTATCATGTGTCATGTGGTGTCATGTGTCATGTAGTGTCATGTGTCATGTGTTGTCATGTGATGTCGTGTGTCATGTGTTGTCATGTGATGTCGTGTGTCATGTGGTGTCATGTGTCATCACGTGTCTTGTGTCACATGATGTCATGTGTCATGCGGTGTCATGTGGTGTCATGTGTCATGTATCGTCATGTGTCATGTGTTGTCATGTGATGGCATGTGTCATGAGGTGTCATGTGATGTCATGTGTCATGTGGTGACATGTGGTGTCATGTGTCATCATGTGGTGTCATGTGTCATCATGTGTCATGTGTTGTCATGTGGTGTCATGTGTCATCATGTATCATGAGGTGTCATGTGTCATGTGATGTCATGTGTCATGTGTTGTCATGTGGTGTCATGTGTCATCACATGTCATGTGATGTCATATGTCAAGTGGTGTCATGTGTCATCATGTGTCATGTTTCATGTGGTGTCATGTGTCATGTGGTGTCATGTGTCATGTGTTGTCATGTGATGTCAGGTGTCATGTGGTGTCATGTGTCATGTATCATCATGTGTCATGTGATGTCATGTGTCATGTGTTGTCATGTGATGTCATGTGGTGCCATGTGTTGTCATGTGATGTCATGTGGTGTCATGTGATGTCATGTGTCATCATGTGTCATGTGTTGTCGTGTGTTGTCATGCGTCATCCTGTGTCATGTGTTGTCATGTGTCATCACATGTCATATGTCATGTGTCATGTGGTGTCATGTGTCAAGTGGTGTCATGTGTCATGTGATGTCATGTGTCATGTGCTGTCATGTGCTGTCGTGTCAAGTCATGTGGTGTCATTTGTCATCATGTGTCATCATGTGTCATGTGGTGCTATGTGACGTCATGTGTTGTCAGTCATGTGGTGTCATGTGTCATCATATGTCATGTGTTGTCATGTGGTGTCATGTGTCATCACATGTCATGTGTCATGTGGTGTCACGTATCATGTGTCATATAGTGTCATGTGTCATGTGATGTCATGTGTAATGTGATGTCATGTGATGTCATGTGTCATGTGGTGTCATGTGTCATGTGATGTCATGTGTTGTCATGTCATCATGTGTCATGTGTGTCATGTGTCATCACGTGTCATGTGTCATGTGATGTCATGTGTCCTGTGGTGTCATGTGTCATATGATGTCATGTGTCATATGCTGTCATGTGGTGTCATGTGTCATCATGTGTTGTCATGTGACATCATGTGTCATTTGATGTCATGTGGTGTCATGTGTCATCACGTGTCATGTGTCATGTAGTGTCATGTGTCATGTGATGTCATGTGTCATGTGTTGTCATGTGATGTCATGTGTCATGTGGTGTCATGTGTCATGTGATGTCATGTGTCATGTGGTTTCATGTGTCATCACATGTCATGTGGTGTCATGTGTCATGTGGTGTCATGTGTCCTGTATCGTCATGTATCATGTGATGTCATGTGTCATGTGTTGTCATGTGATGTCATGTGTCATGTGGTGTCATGTGTCATGTGATGTCATGTGTCATGTGTTGTCATGTCATCATGTGTCATGTGGTGTCATGTGTCATCACGTGTCTTGTGTCACGTGGTGTCATGTGTCATGTGTCATGTATTGTCATGTGTCATGTGATGTCATGTGTCATGTGGTGACATGTGGAGTCATGTGTCATGTATCGTCATGTGTCATGTGTTGCCATGTCATGTGTCATGTGGTGTCATGTGGTGTCATGTGTCATGTATCATGTGGAGTCATATGTCATGTGTCAAACAATGTATATATCTAGAGGAGCTTACTGTAAGATTACTTAAAGCTTACTGTACTCTGTACCTTTCCGAGCACGAGCTGAATGCTAATTGGCTATCAACTGTCTGTCAATACTCCAAATCAGAAAGTGTTGGCAGCCATCTTGTGCATCGGTAGACTGAGGCACAAGAAAGCAGAAAAACAAACCTGTAAAATGCAAAAAGGGGGCAGGGTAGAAACACCCTGCCCCCTAGGCCTGCTCTGGGTGTTTCACAAGGACCCCAAAGGCCCCCCCCCCCAAATTTTTGGGGGGACAAAAACCACGGGGGACGAGTACCATACAAGTCCCGTAAGCTTACTGTACTCTGTACCTGCACGAGCTGAATGCTAATTGGCTGTCAACTGTCTGTCAACACTCCAAACCAGAAAGTGTTGGCCGCCATCTTGTGCCTCGGTAGACTGAGGCACAAGAAAGAAGAAAAACAAACAAGTAGAACGCAAAAAGGGGGCAGGGTAGAAACCCCCTGACCCCCAAGGCCTGCTCAGGGATCCCACAAGGACCCACAAGGCACCCCATTATTTTTGTTTACAAAAACTGCAGAGTACGAGTACTGTACAAGCACAGTAAGCTTACTGTAATCTGTACCTTCCCGAGGACGAGCTGAATGCTAATTGGCTGCCAACTGTCTGTAAACACTCCAAACAATCATGTGTCATGTGTTGTCATGTGTCATCACGTGTCATGTGTCATGTGATGTCATGTGTCATGTGCTGTCATGTGCTGTCATGTGTCATGTGTCATCATGTGTCATCTTGTGTCCTGTGGTGTCATGTGGTGTCATATGTCATCATGTGTTGTCATGTGTCATCATGTAGTGCCATGTGATGTCATGTGTTGTCAGTCATGTGTTGTCATGTGGTGTCATGTGTCATGTAGTGTCATGTGTCATGTGGTGTCATGTGTCATGTAGTGTCATGTGTCATGTGACATGACATGTGATGTCATGTGTCATGTGGTGTCATGTGTTATGTGGTGTCATGTGTCATGTGATGTCATGTGGTGTCATGTGGTATAATGTGTCATCATGTGTCATGTGTCATCATGTTTCATGTGTCATGTGGTGTCATGTGTCATGTAGTGTCATGTGTCATGTGACATGACATGTGATGTCATGTGTCATGTGGTGTCATGTGTCATCATGTGTTGTCATGTGTCATCATGTGGTGCCATGTAACGTCATGTGTCATATGATGTCATGTGGTGTCATGTGTCATCATGTGGTGCCATGTGACATCATGTGTCATGTGATGTCATGTGGTGTCGTGGTGTCATGTGTCAACATGTGTCATGTGTCATCACGTGTCATGTGGTGTCATGTGTCATGTGGTGTCATATGGTGTCATGTGGTGTCATGTGTCATGTGATGTCATGTGTCATGTGGTGTCATGTGTCATCATGTGTCATGTGGTGTCATGTGTCATCACGTGTCATGTGTCATGTGGTGTCATGTGATGTCATATGTCATGTGTTGTCATGTGATGTCATGTGATGTCATGTGTCATGTGGTGTAATGTGGTGACATGTGGTATCGTGTCATGTATCGTCATGTGTCATGTGATGTCATGTGATGTCATGTGTCATGTGATATCATGTCATGTGTTGTCATGTGTCATGTGTCATCACATGTCATGTGGTGTCATGTGTCATGTATCGTCATGTGATGACATGTGTTGTCATGTGGTGTCATGTGTCATGTATCATCATGTGTCATGTGTTGTCATGTCATGTGTCATGTGGTGTCATGTGTCATGTGATGTCATGTGTCATGTGTTGTCGTGATGTCATGTGTCATGTGATTTCATGTGTCATGTGTCATCATGTGTCATGTGTTGTCATGTGGTGTCATGTGTCATCACGTGTCATGTGGTGTCATGTGTCATGTATTGTCATGTGTCATGTGTTGTCATGTGATGGCATGTGTCATGTGTTGTCATGTGATGGCATGTGTCATGTGGTGTCATGTGTCATGTGATGTCATGTGTCATGTGGTGACATGTGGTGTCATGTGTCATCATGTGTCATCTTGTGTCATGTGGTGTCATGTGTCATCATGTGGTGCCTTGTGACATCATGTGTTGTCAGTCATGTGGTGTCATGTGGTGTCTTGTTTCATCATGTGTCATGTGTTGTCATGTGGTGTCATTTGTTATCACGTGTCATGTGTCATGTGGTGTCATGTGTCATGTGGTGTCATGTGTCACGTAGTGTCATGTGTCATGTGATGCCATGTGTCATGTGATGTCATGTGTCATGTGTTGTCATGTGTCATCACGTGTCATGTGTCATGTGGTGTCATGTGTCATGTATCATCATGTGTCATGTGATGTCATGTGTCATGTGTTGTCATGTGATGTCATGTGTCATGTGGTGTCATGTGTCATGTGGTGTCATGTGTCATGTATCGCCATGTGTCATGTGATGTCATGTGTCATGTGTTGTCATGTGATGTCATGTGTCATATGATGTCATGTGCCATGTGTTGTCATGTGATGTCATGTGTCATATGGTGTCATGTGTCATGTGTGTCATGTGTGTCATGTGTTGTCATGTGGTACATGACACATGTGGTGTCATGTGTTGAGATGTGGTGTCATGTGTCAAGTGATGTCATGTGTCAAGTGGTGTCATGTGTCATCACGTGTCATGTTTCATGTGGTGTCATGTGTCATGTATCGTCATGTGTCATGTGTTGTCATGTGATGTCATGTGGTGTCATGTGTCATGTGATGTCATGTGTTGTCATGTGATATCATGTGTCTTGTGGTGTCATGTGTTGTCATATGCCATGTGTATCGGTAGATGTGATATCATGTGTCATGTGGTGTCATGTGTCATGTGATGTCATGTGCCATGTGTTGTCATGTGATGTCATGTGTCATGTGATGTCATGTGTCATGTGGTGTCATGTGTTTTATCGGAGAAAGACCTAAAACTAGCTGTGCAGTCACTGGTTATCTCAAGAATTGAATATGGATGTACAACTCTAGCAGGTCCTCCAAAAATTTCCATAGCCCCTCTAAAAGCTTGTCTCAATGCAGCGGCAAGACCAGAACGAGGAAATTTGACCACATCACCCCTCACCTGAAGGTGCTAAACTGGCTACCCTTTGAAGCTAGAATACAACAAAAAATGGCATGTATCGCCCACAAAGCGATTCACCACAACACACCTAGATATCTTGCCCAGAAAATAGAAATTTCAGGAAGAAACAGACCAGCCCGAAGTGCCAATTTGCTACTGCTGAGACCACCTATCTTCAGGAAGAAAAAAACTTATGAGAGAGCGTTCTCCGGAGCAGCCCATAGAATCTGGAACTCTCTGCCTGTGAATATCAGAAAAATTTCGAACATAGCATCGTTTAAGAAGGAAGCTAAGACCTTCCTCATGAGCAAATTCCTCCCATAGGCAGGCATTTCGCCTTCTATGACTTAACTGTGAGGTTCTTAAGATAACAAAATGAGAAATTGAAGAACAGTGGAATGACTATGCTGAAAATATTACCAACTACGTTGTGCAATATCATTGCTTGTTATATACACTGCTGTTTTTATCCTATGCCATTGTTGTAAAGCGCTCTGATACCCATGGGTCTAGTTTGCGCTATAGAAAACTGTTTATAAATAAATAAATAAATAAATAAATGTGTCATCATGTGTCATGTGGTGTCATGTGTCATGTGTTGTCATGTGGTGTCATGTGTCATCACATGTCATGTGTCATGTGATGTCATGTGTCAAGTGGTGTCATGAGTCATGTGCTGTCATGTGCTGTCGTGTCATGTGTCATGTGGTGTCATATGTCATGTGTCATCATGTGTCATGTGGTGTCATTTGTCATCATGTGTTGTCATGTGTCATCATGTGGTGCCATGTGATGTCATGTGTTGTCAGTCATGTGGTGTCATGTGGTGTCATGTGTCATCATGTGTCATGTGGTGTCACGTATCATGTGGTGTCATGTGTCATATAGTGTCATGTGTCATGTGTTGTCATGTGATGTCATGTGTCATGTGGTGTCATGTATCGTCATGTGTCATGTGATGTCATGTGTCATGTGTTGTCATGTGATGTCATGTGTCATGTGGTGTCATGTGTCATGTGGTGTCATGTGTCATGTATCGTCATATGTCATGTGATGTCATGTGTCATGTGATGTCATGTGTCATGTGTTATCATGTGATGTCATGTGTCATGTATTGTCATGTGATGTCATGTGATGTCATGTGTCATGTGGTGTCATGTGTCATGTGATGTCATGTGCCATGTGTTGTCATGTCATCATGTGTCATGTGGTGTCATGTGTCATCACGTGTCATGTGTCATGTATCATCATGTGTCATGTGATGTCATGTGTCATGTGATGTCATGTGTCATGTGGTGACATGTGGTGTCATGTATCGTCATGTCATGTGATGTCATGTGTCATGTGATGTCATGTGGTGTCGTGTCATGTGGTGTCTTGTGTCATGTGGAGTCATATGTCATGTGTCAAAAAATGTATATATCTAGAGGAGCTTACTGTAAGATTCCTGTAAGCTTACTGTACTCTGTACCTTTCCGAGCACGAGCTGAATGCTAATTGGCTGTCAACTGTCTGTCAACACTCCAAACCAGAAAGTGTTGGCCGCCATCTTGTGCCTCGGTAGACTGAGGCACAAGAAAGCAGAAAAACAAACAAGTAGAATGCAAAAAGGGGGCATGGTAGAAACCCCCTGACCCCCTAGGCCTGCTCAGGGATGCCGCAAGGACCCACAAGGCCCCCTATTATTTTTTTTACAAAAACTGCAGAGTACGAGTACTGTACAAGCACAGTAAGCTTACTGTAAGCTTACTGTAATCTGTACCTTCCCGAGCACGAGCTGAATGCTAATTGGCTGTCAACTGTCTGTAAACACTCCAAACAATCATGTGTCATGTGGTGTCATGTGTCATGTGGTGTCATGTGATGTCGTGTGTCATGTGCTGTCATGTGTCATGTGGTGTCATCATGTGTCATCTTGTGTCCTGTGGTCTCATGTGGTGTCATGTGTCATCATGTGTTGTCATGTGTCATCATGTAGTGCCACGTGACGTCATGTGTTGTCATTTATGTGGTGTCATGTGTTGTCATGTGTCATGTCATGTGGTGTCATGTGGTGTCATGTGTCAGCATGTGTCATGTGTTGTCATGTGGTGTCATGTGTCATCATGTGTCATGTGGTATCATGTGTCATGTGTCATGTAGTGTCCTGTGTCATGTGTTGTCATGTGATGTCATGTGTCATGTGTTGTCATGTGATGTCGTGTGTCATGTGGTGTCATGTGTCATCACGTGTCATGTGGTGTCATGGGCCATGTGGTGTCTTGTGTCCTGTATCATCATGTGTCATGTGGTGTCATGTGGCATGTGGTGTCATATGTCATGTATCGTCATGTGTCATGTGTCATGTGATGTCATGTGTTGTCATGTGATGTCATGTGGTGTCATGTGTCATCATGTGTCATGTGTTGTCACGTGATGTCATGTGTCATCACGTGTCTTGTGTCACGTGGTGTCATGTGTCATGCAGTGTCATGTGGTGTCATGTGTCATGTACCGTCATGTGTCATGTGTTGTCATGTGATGGCATGTGTCATGAGGTGTCATGTGATGTCATGTGTCATGTGGTGACATGTGGTGTCATGTGTCATCATGTGTCATGTGTTGTCATGTGGTGTCATGTGTCATCATGTATCATGAGGTGTCATGTGTCATGTGATGTCATGTGTCATGTGATGTCATGTGTCAAGTGGTGTCATGTGTCATCATGTGTCATGTTTCATGTGGTGTCATGTGTCATGTGGTGTCATGTGTCATGTGTTGTCATGTGATGTCAGGTGTCATGTGGTGTCATGTGTCATGTATCATCATGTGTCATGTGATGTCATGTGCCATGTGTTGTCATGTGATGTCATGTGGTGTCATGTGATGTCATGTGTCATCATGTGTCATGTGTTGTCGTGTGGTGTCATGCGTCATCATGTGTCATGTGTTGTCATGTGTCATCACATGTCATGTGTCATGTGGTGTCATGTGTCAAGTGGTGTCATGTGTCATGTGATGTCATGTGTCATGTGCTGTCATGTGCTGTCATGTGTCAAGTCATGTGGTGTCATTTGTCATCATGTGTCATGTGGTGCTATGTGACGTCATGTGTTGTCAGTCATGTGGTGTCATGTGTCATCATATGTCATGTGTTGTCATGTGGTGTCATGTGTCATCACATGTCATGTGTCATGTGGTGTCACGTATCATGTGGTGTCATGTGTCATATAGTGTCATGTGTCATGTGATGTCATGTGTAATGTGTTGTCATGTGATGTCATGTGATGTCATGTGATGTCATGTGTCATGTGGTGTCATGTGTCATCATGTGGTGCCTTGTGACGTCATGTGTTGTCAGTCATGTGGTGTCATGTGGTGTCATGTTTCATCATGTGTTGTCATGTGGTATCATTTGTTATCACGTGTCATGTGTCATGTGGTGTCATGTGTCATGTGGTGTCATGTGTTATGTGATGCCATGTGTCATGTGATGTCATGTGTCATGTGTTGTCATGTGTCATCACGTGTCATGTGTCATGTGGTGTCATGTGTCATGTATCATCATGTGTCATGTGATGTCATGTGTCATGTGTTGTCATGTGATGTCATGTGTCATGTGGTGTCATGTGTCATGTGGTGTCATGTGTCATGTATCGCCATGTGTCATGTGATGTCATGTGTCATGTGTTGTCATGTGATGTCATGTGTCATATGATGTCATGTGCCATGTGTTGTCATGTGATGTCATGTGTCATATGGTGTCATGTGTCATGTGTGTCATGTGTTGTCATGTGGTACATGACACATGTGGTGTCATGTGTTGTGATGTGGTGTCATGTGTCAAGTGATGTCATGTGTCAAGTGGTGTCATGTGTCATCACGTGTCATGTTTCATGTGGTGTCATGTGTCATGTATCGTCATGTGTCATGTGTTGTCATGTGATGTCATGTGGTGTCATGTGTCATGTGATGTCATGTGTTGTCATGTGATATCATGTGTCATGTGGTGTCATGTGTCATGTGTTGTCATGCCATGTGTATCGGTAGATGTGATATCATGTGTCATGTGGTATCATGTGTCATGTGATGTCATGTGCCATGTGTTGTCATGTGATGTCATGTGTCATGTGATGTCATGTGTCATGTGGTGTCATGTGTTTTATCGGAGAAAGACCTAAAACTAGCTGTGCAGTCACTGGTTATCTCAAGAATTGAATATGGATGTACAACTCTAGCAGGTCCTCCAAAAATTTCCATAGCCCCTCTAAAAGCTTGTCTCAATGCAGCGGCAAGACCAGAACGAGGAAATTTGACCACATCACCCCTCACCTGAAGGTGCTAAACTGGCTACCCTTTGAAGCTAGAATACAACTAAAAATGGCATGTATCGCCCACAAAGCGATTCACCACAACACACCTAGATATCTTGCCCAGAAAATAGAAATTTCAGGAAGAAACAGACCAGCCCGAAGTGCCAATTTGCTACTGCTGAGACCACCTATCTTCAGGAAGAAAAAAACTTATGAGAGAGCGTTCTCCGGAGCAGCCCATAGAATCTGGAACTCTCTGCCTGTGAATATCAGAAAAATTTCGAACATAGCATCGTTTAAGAAGGAAGCTAAGACCTTCCTCATGAGCAAATTCCTCCCATAGGCAGGCATTTCGCCTTCTATGACTTAACTGTGAGGTTCTTAAGATAACAAAATGAGAAATTGAAGAACAGTGGAATGACTATGCTGAAAATATTACCAACTACGGTGTGCAATATCATTGCTTGTTATATACACTGCTGTTTTTATCCTATGCCATTGTTGTAAAGCGCTCTGATACCCATGGGTCTAGTTCGCGCTATAGAAAACTGTTTATAAATAAATAAATAAATGTGTCATCATGTGTCATGTGGTGTCATGTGTCATGTGTTGTCATGTGGTGTCATGTGTCATCACATGTCATGTGTCATGTGATGTCATGTGTCAAGTGGTGTCATGAGTCATGTGCTGTCAAGTGCTGTTGTGTCATGTGTCATGTGGTGTCATATGTCATGTGTCATCATGTGTCATGTGGTGTCATTTGTCATCATGTGTTGTCATGTGTCATCATGTGGTGCCATGTGATGTCATGTGTTGTCAGTCATGTGGTGTCATGTGGTGTCATGTGTCATCATGTGTCATGTGGTGTCACGTATCATGTGGTGTCATGTGTCATATAGTGTCATGTGTCATGTGTTGTCATGTGATGTCATGTGTCATGTGGTGTCATGTATCGTCATGTGTCATGTGATGTCATGTGTCATGTGTTGTCATGTGATGTCATGTGTCATGTGGTGTCATGTGTCATGTGGTGTCATGTGTCATGTATCGTCATATGTCATGTGATGTCATGTGTCATGTGATGTCATGTGGCATGTGTTATCATGTGATGTCATGTGTCATGTATTGTCATGTGATGTCATGTGGTGTCATGTGTCATGTGATGTCATGTGCCATGTGTTGTCATGTCATCATGTGTCATGTGGTGTCATGTGTCATCACGTGTCATGTGTCATGTATCATCATGTGTCATGTGATGTCATGTGTCATGTGATGTCATGTGTCATGTGGTGACATGTGGTGTCATGTATCGTCATGTCATGTGATGTCATGTGTCATGTGATGTCATGTGGTGTCGTGTCATGTGGTGTCTTGTGTCATGTGGAGTCATATGTCATGTGTCAAAAAATGTATATATCTAGAGGAGCTTACTGTAAGATTACTGTAAGCTTACTGTACTCTGTACCTTTCCGAGCACGAGCTGAATGCTAATTGGCTGTCAACTGTCTATCAATACTCCAAACCAGAAAGTGTTGGCAGCCATCTTGTGCCTCGGTAGACTGAGGCACAAGAAAGCAGAAAAACAAACGTGTAAAACGCAAAAAGGGGGCAGGGTAGAAACACCCTGCCCCCTAGGCCTGCTCTGGGTGTTTCACAAGGATCCCAAAGGCCCCCGCCAATATTTTTGGGGGACAAAACCACGGGGGACGAGTACCATACGAGTCCTGTAAGCTTACTGTAAGCTTACTGTACTCTGTACCTGCACGAGCTGAATGCGTTGTCATGTGTCATGTGGAGTCATATGTCATGTGTCAAAAAATGTATATATCTAGAGGAGCTTACTGTAAGATTCCTGTAAGCTTACTGTACTCTGTACCTTTCCGAGCACGAGCTGAATGCTAATTGGCTGTCAACTGTCTGTCAACACTCCAAACCAGAAAGTGTTGGCCGCCATCTTGTGCCTCGGTAGACTGAGGCACAAGAAAGCAGAAAAACAAACAAGTAGAATGCAAAAAGGGGGCATGGTAGAAACCCCCTGACCCCCTAGGCCTGCTCAGGGATGCCGCAAGGACCCACAAGGCCCCCTATTATTTTTTTTACAAAAACTGCAGAGTACGAGTACTGTACATGCACAGTAAGCTTACTGTAAGCTTACTGTAATCTGTACCTTCCCGAGCACGAGCTGAATGCTAATTGGCTGTCAACTGTCTGTAAACACTCCAAACAATCATGTGTCATGTGGTGTCATGTGTCATGTGGTGTCATGTGATGTCGTGTGTCATGTGCTGTCATGTGTCATGTGGTGTCATCATGTGTCATCTTGTGTCCTGTGGTCTCATGTGGTGTCATGTGTCATCATGTGTTGTCATGTGTCATCATGTAGTGCCACATGACGTCATGTGTTGTCAGTTATGTGGTGTCATGTGTTGTCATGTGTCATGTCATGTGGTGTCATGTGGTGTCATGTGTCAGCATGTGTCATGTGTTGTCATGTGGTGTCATGTGTCATCACGTGTCATGTGGTATCATGTGTCATGTTTCATGTAGTGTCCTGTGTCATGTGTTGTCATGTGATGTCGTGTGTCATGTGTTGTCATGTGATGTCGTGTGTCATGTGGTGTCATGTGTCATCACGTGTCATGTGGTGTCATGGGCCATGTGGTGTCTTGTGTCCTGTATCATCATGTGTCATGTGGTGTCATGTGGCATGTGGTGTCATATGTCATGTATCGTCATGTGTCATGTGTCATGTGATGTCATGTGTTGTCATGTGATGTCATGTGGTGTCATGTGTCATCATGTGTCATGTGTTGTCACGTGATGTCATATGTCATCACGTGTCTTGTGTCACGTGGTGTCATGTGTCATGCAGTGTCATGTGGTGTCATGTGTCATGTATCGTCATGTGTCATGTGTTGTCATGTGATGGCATGTGTCATGAAGTGTCATGTGATGTCATGTGTCATGTGGTGACATGTGGTGTCATGTGTCATCATGTGTCATGTGTTGTCATGTGGTGTCATGTGTCATCATGTATCATGAGGTGTCATGTGTCATGTGATGTCATGTGTCATGTGATGTCATGTGTCAAGTGGTGTTATGTGTCATCATGTGTCATGTTTCATGTGGTGTCATGTGTCATGTGGTGTCATGTGTCATGTGTTGTCATGTGATGTCAGGTGTCATGTGGTGTCATGTGTCATGTATCATCATGTGTCATGTGATGTCATGTGTCATGTGTTGTCATGTGATGTCATGTCATGCCATGTGTTGTCATGTGATGTCATGTGGTGTCATGTGATGTCATGTGTCATCATGTGTCATGTGTTGTCGTGTGGTGTCATGCGTCATCATGTGTCATGTGTTGTCATGTGTCATCACATGTCATGTGTCATGTGGTGTCATGTGTCAAGTGGTGTCATGTGTCATGTGATGTCATGTGTCATGTGCTGTCATGTGCTGTCATGTGTCAAGTCATGTGATGTCATTTGTCATCATGTGTCATGTGGTGCTATGTGACGTCATGTGTTGTCAGTCATGTGGTGTCATGTGTCATCATATGTCATGTGTTGTCATGTGGTGTCATGTGTCATCACATGTCATGTGTCATGTGGTGTCATGTATCATGTGGTGTCATGTGTCATATAGTGTCATGTGTCATGTGATGTCATGTGTAATGTGTTGTCATGTGATGTCATGTGATGTCATGTGTCATGTGGTGTCATGTGTCATGTGTCATGTGATGTCATGTGTTATCATGTCATCATGTGTCATGTGTGTCATGTGTCATCACGTGTCATGTGATGTCATGTGTCCTGTGGAGTCATATGCTGTCATGTGGTGTCATGTGTCATCATGTGTTGTCATGTGACATCATGTGTCATGTGATGTCATGTGGTGTCATGTGTCATCACGTGTCATGTGTCATGTAGTGTCATGTGTCATGTGATGTCATGTGTCATGTGTTGTCATGTGATGTCATGTGTCATGTGGTGTCATGTGATGTCATGTGTCATGTGGTTTCATGTGTCATCACGTGTCATGTGGTATCATGTGTCATGTGGTGTCATGTGTCCTGTATCGTCATGTGTCATGTGATGTCATGTGTCATGTGATGTCATGTGTCATGTGGTGTCATGTGTCATGTGATGTCATGTGTCATGTGTTGTCATGTCATCATGTGTCATGTGGTGTCATGTGTCATCACGTGTCTTGTGTCACGTCGTGTCATGTGTCATGTATTGTCATGTGTCATGTGATGTCATGTGTCATGTGGTGACATGTGGAGTCATGTGTCATGTATCGTCATGTGTCATGTGTTGTCATGTCATGTGTCATGTGGTGTCATGTGGTGTCATGTGTCATGTATCATGTGGAGTCATATGTCATGTGTCAAAAAATGTATATATCTAGAGGAGCTTACTGTAAGATTACTAAAAGCTTACTGTACTCTGTACCTTTCCGAGATCGAGCTGAATGCTAATTGGCTGTCAACTGTCTGTCAATACTCCAAATCAGAAAGTGTTGGCAGCCATCTTGTGCATCGGTAGACTGAGGCACAAGAAAGCAGAAAAACAAACCTGTAAAATGCAAAAAGGGGGCAGGGTAGAAACACCCTGCCCCCTAGGCCTGCTCTGGGTGTTTCACAAGGACCCCAAAGGCCCCCCCCCCAAATTTTGGGGGGGACAAAAACCACGGGGGACGAGTACCATACAAGTCCCGTAAGCTTACTGTACTCTGTACCTGCACGAGCTGAATGCTAATTGGCTGTCAACTGTCTGTCAACACTCCAAACCCGAAAGTGTTGGCCGCCATCTTGTGCCTCGGTAGACTGAGGCACAAGAAAGAAGAAAAACAAACAAGTAGAACGCAAAAAGGGGGCAGGGTAGAAACCCCCTGACCCCCAAGGCCTGCTCAGGGATCCCACAAGGACCCACAAGGCACCCCATTATTTTTGTTTACAAAAACTGCAGAGTTTGAGTACTGTACAAGCACAGTAAGCTTACTATAATCTGTACATTCCCGAGCACGAGCTGAATGCTAATTGGCTGCCAACTGTCTGTAAACACTCCAAACAATCATGTGTCATGTGTTGTCATGTGTCATCACGTGTCATGTGTCATTTGATTTCATGTGTCATGTGCTGTCATGTGTCATCATGTGTCATGTGTTGTCATGTGGTGTCATGTGTCATCACGTGTCATGTGTCATGTGGTGTCATGTGTCATGTGGTGTCATGTGTCATGTATTGTCATGTGATGGCATGTGTCATGTGGTGTAATGTGTCATGTGATGTCATGTGTCATGTGATGTCATGTGTCATGTGCTGTCATGTGTCATGTGTCATCATGTGTCATCTTGTGTCCTGTGGTGTCATGTGGTGTCATATGTCATCATGTGTTGTCATGTGTCATCATGTAGTGCCATGTGATGTCATGTGTTGTCAGTCATGTGTTGTCATGTGGTGTCATGTGTCATGTAGTGTCATGTGTCATGTGGTGTCATGTGTCATGTGATGTCATGTGTCATGTAGTGTCATGTGTCATGTGACATGACATGTGATGTCATGTGTCATGTGGTGTCATGTGTTATATGGTGTCATGTGTCATGTGATGTCATGTGTTGTCAGTCATGTGGTGTCATGTGGTATCATGTGTCATCATGTGTCATGTGTCATCATGTGTCATGTGTCATCATGTAGTGCCATGTAACATCATGTGTCATATGATGTCATGTGGTGTCATGTGTCTTCATGTGGTGCCATGTGACGTCATGTGTCATGTGATGTCATGTGGTGTCGTGGTGTCATGTGTCAACATGTGTCATGTGTCATCACGTGTCATGTGGTGTCATGTGTCATGTGGTGTCATGTGTCATGTGATGTCATGTGTCATGTGGTTTCATGTGTCATGTGGTGTCATGTGTCATGTGGTGTCATGTGTCCTGTATCGTCATGTGATGTCATGTGTCATGTGTTGTCATGTGATGTCATGTGTCATGTGGTGTCATGTGTCATGTGGTGTCATGTGTCATCATGTGTCATGTGGTGTCATGTGTCATCACGTGTCATGTGTCATGTGGTGTCATGTGGTGTCATGTATCGTCATGTGTCATGTGATGTCATGTGTCATGTGTTGTCATGTGATGTCATGTGATGTCATGTGTCATGTGGTGTCATGTGTCATGTGATGTCATGTGTCATGTGGTGTCATGTGATGTCATGTGTCATGAGGTGTCATGTGGTGTCATATGTCATGTATCGTCATGTGTCATGTGATGTCATGTGTCATGTGGTGTCATGTGGTGACATGTGGTATGTGTCATGTATCGTCATGTGTCATGTGATGTCATGTGTCATGTGATATCATGTCATGTGTTGTCATGTGTCATGTGGTGTCATGTGTCATCACATGTCATGTGGTGTCATGTGTCATGTGGTGTCATGTGTCATGTATCGTTATGTGTCATGTGATGACATGTGTCATGTGTTGTCATGTGGTGTCATGTGTCATGTGGTGTCATGTGTCATGTGTCATGTGTTGTCATGTGGTGTCATGTGTCATGTGGTGTCATGTGTCATGTGATTTCATGTGTCATGTGGTGTCATGTGTCATCATGTGTCATGTGTTGTCATGTGGTGTCATGTGTCATCACGTATCATGTGTCATGTGGTGTCATGTGTCATGAGGTGTCATGTGGTGTCATGTGTCATGAGGTGTCATGTGGTGTCATGTGTCATGTATTGTCATGTGTCATGTGTTGTCATGTGGTGTCATGTGTCATGTGATGTCATGTGTCATGTGGTGACATGTGGTGTCATGTGTCATCATGTGTCATCTTGTGTCATGTGGTGTCATGTGTCATCTTGTGTCATGTGGTGTCATGTGTCATCATGTGGTGCCTTGTGACGTCATGTGTTGTCAGTCATGTGGTGTCATGTGGTGTCATGTTTCATCATGTGTCATGTGTTGTCATGTGGTGTCATTTGTTATCACGTGTCATGTGTCATGTGGTGTCATGTGTCATGTGGTGTCATGTGTCATGTAGTATCATGTGTCATGTGATGCCATGTGTCATGTGTTGTCATGTGTCATCACGTGTCATGTGTCATGTGGTGTCATGTGTCATGTGGTGTCATGTGTCATGTATCATCATGTGTCATGTGATGTCATGTGTCATGTATCATCATGTGTCATGTGTCATGTGGTGTCATGTGGTGTCATGTGTCATCATGTGTCATGTGTCATCATGTGTCATGTAGTGTCATGTGTCATCATGTGTTGTCATGTGTCATCATGTGGTGCCATGTGACGTCATGTGTCATGTGATGTCATGTATAATCATGTGGTGCCATGTGACATCATGTGTCATGTGGTGTCATGTGGTGTCATGTGTCAACATGTGTCATTTGTCATCACGTGTCATGTGGTGTCATGTGTCATGTGGTGTCATGTGATGTCATTTGTCATGTGGTGTCATGTGTCATGTGATGTCATGTGTCATGTGGTGTCATCATGTGTCATGTGGTGTCATGTGGTGCCATGTGTCATGTGGTGTCATGTATCGTCATGTGTCATGTGTTATCATGTGATGTCATGTGTCATGTGTTGTCATGTGATGTCATGTGTCATGTGGTGTCATGTGTCATGTGATGTCATGTGGTGTCATGTGGTATAATGTGTCATCATGTGTCATGTGTCATCATGTTTCATGTGTCATGTAGTGTCATGTGTCATCATGTGTTGTCATGTGTCATCATGTGGTGCCATGTAACGTCATGTGTCATATGATGTCATGTGGTGTCATGTGTCATCATGTGGTGCCATGTGACATCATGTGTCATGTGATGTCATGTGGTGTCGTGGTGTCATGTGTCAACATGTGTCATGTGTCATCACGTGTCATGTGATGTCATGTGTCATGTGGTGTCATGTCATGTGATGTCATGTGTCATGTGGTGTCATGTGTCATCATGTGTCATGTGGTGTCATGTGTCATCACGTGTCATGTGTCATGTGGTGTCATGTGGTGTCATGTATCGTCATGTGTCATGTGTCATGTGTTGTCATGTGATGTCATGTGGTGTCATGTGTCATGTGATGTCATGTATCATGTGGTGTCATGTGATGTTATGTGTCATGTGTCATAAGGTGTCATGTGGTGTCATGTATCGTCATGTGTCATGTGGTGTCATGTGGTGACATGTGGTATCATGTGTCATGTATTGTCATGTGTCATGTGATGTCATGTGATGTCATGTGTCATGTGATATCATGTCATGTGTTGTCATGTGTCATGTGGTGTCATGTGTCATCACATGTCATGTGGTGTCATGTGTCGTGTGGTGTCATGTGTCATGTATCGTCATGTGTCATGTGATGACATGTGTTGTCATGTGGTGTCATGTGTCATATGGTGTCATGTGTCATGTATCATCATGTGTCATGTGTTGTCATGTCATGTGGTGTCATGTGTCATGTGATGTCATGTGTCATGTGTTGTCGTGATGGCATGTGTCATGTGATTTCATGTGTCATGTGGTGTCATGTGTCATGTGGTGTCATGTGTCATCACATGTCATGTGTCATGAGGTGTCATGTGGTGTCATGTGTCATGTATTGTCATGTGTCATGTGTTGTCATATGATGGCATGTGTCATGTGGTGTCATGTGTCATGTGATGTCATGTGTCATGTGGTGACATGTGGTGTCATGTGTCATCATGTGTCATCTTTTGTCATGTGGTGTCATGTGTCATCATGTGGTGCCTTGTGACGTCATGTGTTGTCAGTCATGTGGTGTCATGTGGTGTCATGTTTCATCATGTGTTGTCATGTGGTATCATTTGTTATCACGTGTCATGTGTCATGTGGTGTCATGTGTCATGTGGTGTCATGTGTTATGTGATGCCATGTGTCATGTGATGTCATGTGTCATGTGTTGTCATGTGTCATCACGTGTCATGTGTCATGTGGTGTCATGTGTCATGTATCATCATGTGTCATGTGATGTCATGTGTCATGTGTTGTCATGTGATGTCATGTGTCATGTGGTGTCATGTGTCATGTGGTGTCATGTGTCATGTATCACCATGTGTCATGTGATGTCATGTGTCATGTGTTGTCATGTGATGTCATGTGTCATATGATGTCATGTGCCATGTGTTGTCATGTGATGTCATGTGTCATATGGTGTCATGTGTCATGTGTGTCATGTGTTGTCATGTGGTACATGACACATGTGGTGTCATGTGTTGTGATGTGGTGTCATGTGTCAAGTGATGTCATGTGTCAAGTGGTGTCATGTGTCATCACGTGTCATGTTTCATGTGGTGTCATGTGTCATGTATCATGTGTTGTCATGTGATGTCATGTGGTGTCATGTGTCATGTGATGTCATGTGTTGTCATGTGATATCATGTGTCATGTGGTGTCATGTGTCATGTGTTGTCATATGCCATGTGTATCGGTAGATGTGATATCATGTGTCATGTGGTGTCATGTGTCATGTGATGTCATGTGCCATGTGTTGTCATGTGATGTCATGTGTCATGTGATGTCATGTGTCATGTGTTGTCATGTGTTTTATCGGAGAAAGACCTAAAACTAGCTGTGCAGTCACTGGTTATCTCAAGAATTGAATATGGATGTACAACTCTAGCAGGTCCTCCAAAAATTTCCATAGCCCCTCTAAAAGCTTGTCTCAATGCAGCGGCAAGACCAGAACGAGGAAATTTGACCACATCACCCCTCACCTGAAGGTGCTAAACTGGCTACCCTTTGAAGCTAGAATACAACTAAAAATGGCATGTATCGCCCACAAAGCGATTCACCACAACACACCTAGATATCTTGCCCAGAAAATAGAAATTTCAGGAAGAAACAGACCAGCCCGAAGTGCCAATTTGCTACTGCTGAGACCACCTATCTTCAGGAAGAAAAAAACTTATGAGAGAGCGTTCTCCGGAGCAGCCCATAGAATCTGGAACTCTCTGCCTGTGAATATCAGAAAAATTTCGAACATAGCATCGTTTAAGAAGGAAGCTAAGACCTTCCTCATGAGCAAATTCCTCCCATAGGCAGGCATTTCGCCTTCTATGACTTAACTGTGAGGTTCTTAAGATAACAAAATGAGAAATTGAAGAACAGTGGAATGACTATGCTGAAAATATTACCAACTACGGTGTGCAATATCATTGCTTGTTATATACACTGCTGTTTTTATCCTATGCCATTGTTGTAAAGCGCTCTGATACCCATGGGTCTAGTTCGCGCTATAGAAAACTGTTTATAAATAAATAAATAAATAAATAAATAAATAAATGTGTCATCATGTGTCATGTGGTGTCATGTGTCATGTGTTGTCATGTGGTGTCATGTGTCATCACATGTCATGTGTCATGTGGTGTCATGTGTCAAGTGGTGTCATGAGTCATGTGCTGTCATGTGCTGTCGTGTCATGTGTCATGTGGTGTCATATGTCATGTGTCATCATGTGTCATGTGGTGTCATTTGTCATCATGTGTTGTCATGTGTCATCATGTGGTGCCATGTGATGTCATGTGTTGTCAGTCATGTGGTGTCATGTGGTGTCATGTGTCATCATGTGTCATGTGGTGTCACATATCATGTGGTGTCATGTGTCATATAGTGTCATGTGTCATGTGTTGTCATGTGTTGTCATGTGATGTCATGTGTCATGTGGTGTCATGTATCGTCATGTGTCATGTGATGTCATGTGTCATGTGTTGTCATGTGATGTCATGTGTCATGTGGTGTCATGTGTCATGTGATATCATGTGTCATGTGGTGTCATGTGTCATGTATCGTCATGTGTCATGTGATGTCATGTGTCATGTGTTGTCATGTATCGTCATGTGTCATGTGATGTCATGTGTCATGTGATGTCGTGTGTCATGTGTTATCATGTGATGTCATGTGTCATGTGTCATGTATTGTCATGTGATGTCATGTGATGTCATGTGTCATGTGGTGTCATGTGTCATGTGATGTCATGTGCCATGTGTTGTCATGTCATCATGTGTCATGTGGTGTCATGTGTCATCACGTGTCATGTGTCATGTATCATCATGTGTCATGTGATGTCATGTGTCATGTGATGTCATGTGTCATGTGGTGACATGTGGTGTCATGTATCGTCATGTCATGTGATGTCATGTGTCATGAGATGTCATGTGGTGTCGTGTCATGTGGTGTCTTGTGTCATGTGGAGTCATATGTCATGTGTCAAAAAATGTATATATCTAGAGGAGCTTACTGTAAGATTACTGTAAGCTTACTGTACTCTGTACCTTTCCGAGCACGAGCTGAATGCTAATTGGCTGTCAACTGTCTGTCAATACTCCAAACCAGAAAGTGTTGGCAGCCATCTTGTGCCTCGGTAGACTGAGGCACAAGAAAGCAGAAAAACAAATGTGTAAAACGCAAAAAGGGGGCAGGGTAGAAACACCCTGCCCCCCTAGGCCTGCTCTGGGTGTTTCACAAGGATCCCAAAGGCCCCCGCCAATATTTTTGGGGGACAAAAACCACGGGGGACGAGTACCATACGAGTCCTGTAAGCTTACTGTAAGCTTACTGTACTCTGTACCTGCACGAGCTGAATGCGTTGTCATGTGTCATGTGGAGTCATATGTCATGTGTCAAAAAATTTATATATCTAGAGGAGCTTACTGTAAGCTTACTGTAAGCTTACTGTACTCTGTACCTGCACAAGCTGAATGCTAATTGGCTGTCAACTGTCTGTCAACACTCCAAACCAGAAAGTGTTGGCCGCCATCTTGTGCCTCGGTAGACTGAGGCACAAGAAAGAAGAAAAACAAACAAGTAGAACGCAAAAAGGGGGCAGGGTAGAAACCCCCTGACCCCCAAGGCCTGCTCAGGGATCCCACAAGGACCCACAAGGCACCCCATTATTTTTGTTTACAAAAACTGCAGAGTACGAGTACTGTACAAGCACAGTAAGCTTACTGTAAGCTTACTGTAATCTGTACCTTCCCGAGCACGAGCTGAATGCTAATTGGCTGTCAACTGTCTGTAAACACTCCAAACAATCATGTGTCATGTGGTGTCATGTGTCATGTGGTGTCATGTGATGTCGTGTGTCATGTGCTGTCATGTGTCATGTGGTGTCATCATGTGTCATCTTGTGTCCTGTGGTCTCATGTGGTGTCATGTGTCATCATGTGTTGTCATGTGTCATCATGTAGTGCCACGTGACGTCATGTGTTGTCATTTATGTGGTGTCATGTGTTGTCATGTGTCATGTCATGTGGTGTCATGTGGTGTCATGTGTCAGCATGTGTCATGTGTTGTCATGTGGTGTCATGTGTCATCATGTGTCATGTGGTATCATGTGTCATGTGTCATGTAGTGTCCTGTGTCATGTGTTGTCATGTGATGTCATGTGTCATGTGTTGTCATGTGATGTCGTGTGTCATGTGGTGTCATGTGTCATCACGTGTCATGTGGTGTCATGGGCCATGTGGTGTCTTGTGTCCTGTATCATCATGTGTCATGTGGTGTCATGTGGCATGTGGTGTCATATGTCATGTATCGTCATGTGTCATGTGTCATGTGATGTCATGTGTTGTCATGTGATGTCATGTGGTGTCATGTGTCATCATGTGTCATGTGTTGTCACGTGATGTCATGTGTCATCACGTGTCTTGTGTCACGTGGTGTCATGTGTCATGCAGTGTCATGTGGTGTCATGTGTCATGTATCGTCATGTGTCATGTGTTGTCATGTGATGGCATGTGTCATGAGGTGTCATGTGATGTCATGTGTCATGTGGTGACATGTGGTGTCATGTGTCATCATGTGTCATGTGTTGTCATGTGGTGTCATGTGTCATCATGTATCATGAGGTGTCATGTGTCATGTGATGTCATGTGTCATGTGATGTCATGTGTCAAGTGGTGTCATGTGTCATCATGTGTCATGTTTCATGTGGTGTCATGTGTCATGTGGTGTCATGTGTCATGTGTTGTCATGTGATGTCAGGTGTCATGTGGTGTCATGTGTCATATATCATCATGTGTCATGTGATGTCATGTGCCATGTGTTGTCATGTGATGTCATGTGGTGTCATGTGATGTCATGTGTCATCATGTGTCATGTGTTGTCGTGTGGTGTCATGCGTCATCATGTGTCATGTGTTGTCATGTGTCATCACATGTCATGTGTCATGTGGTGTCATGTGTCAAGTGGTGTCATGTGTCATGTGATGTCATGTGTCATGTGCTGTCATGTGCTGTCATGTGTCAAGTCATGTGGTGTCATTTGTCATCATGTGTCATGTGGTGCTATGTGACGTCATGTGTTGTCAGTCATGTGGTGTCATGTGTCATCATATGTCATGTGTTGTCATGTGGTGTCATGTGTCATCACATGTCATGTGTCATGTGGTGTCACGTATCATGTGGTGTCATGTGTCATATAGTGTCATGTGTCATGTGATGTCATGTGTAATGTGTTGTCATGTGATGTCATGTGATGTCATGTGATGTCATGTGTCATGTGGTGTCATGTGTCATCATGTGGTGCCTTGTGACGTCATGTGTTGTCAGTCATGTGGTGTCATGTGGTGTCATGTTTCATCATGTGTTGTCATGTGGTATCATTTGTTATCACGTGTCATGTGTCATGTGGTGTCATGTGTCATGTGGTGTCATGTGTTATGTGATGCCATGTGTCATGTGATGTCATGTGTCATGTGTTGTCATGTGTCATCACGTGTCATGTGTCATGTGGTGTCATGTGTCATGTATCATCATGTGTCATGTGATGTCATGTGTCATGTGTTGTCATGTGATGTCATGTGTCATGTGGTGTCATGTGTCATGTGGTGTCATGTGTCATGTATCGCCATGTGTCATGTGATGTCATGTGTCATGTGTTGTCATGTGATGTCATGTGTCATATGATGTCATGTGCCATGTGTTGTCATGTGATGTCATGTGTCATATGGTGTCATGTGTCATGTGTGTCATGTGTTGTCATGTGGTACATGACACATGTGGTGTCATGTGTTGTGATGTGGTGTCATGTGTCAAGTGATGTCATGTGTCAAGTGGTGTCATGTGTCATCACGTGTCATGTTTCATGTGGTGTCATGTGTCATGTATCGTCATGTGTCATGTGTTGTCATGTGATGTCATGTGGTGTCATGTGTCATGTGATGTCATGTGTTGTCATGTGATATCATGTGTCATGTGGTGTCATGTGTCATGTGTTGTCATGCCATGTGTATCGGTAGATGTGATATCATGTGTCATGTGGTATCATGTGTCATGTGATGTCATGTGCCATGTGTTGTCATGTGATGTCATGTGTCATGTGATGTCATGTGTCATGTGGTGTCATGTGTTTTATCGGAGAAAGACCTAAAACTAGCTGTGCAGTCACTGGTTATCTCAAGAATTGAATATGGATGTACAACTCTAGCAGGTCCTCCAAAAATTTCCATAGCCCCTCTAAAAGCTTGTCTCAATGCAGCGGCAAGACCAGAACGAGGAAATTTGACCACATCACCCCTCACCTGAAGGTGCTAAACTGGCTACCCTTTGAAGCTAGAATACAACTAAAAATGGCATGTATCGCCCACAAAGCGATTCACCACAACACACCTAGATATCTTGCCCAGAAAATAGAAATTTCAGGAAGAAACAGACCAGCCCGAAGTGCCAATTTGCTACTGCTGAGACCACCTATCTTCAGGAAGAAAAAAACTTATGAGAGAGCGTTCTCCGGAGCAGCCCATAGAATCTGGAACTCTCTGCCTGTGAATATCAGAAAAATTTCGAACATAGCATCGTTTAAGAAGGAAGCTAAGACCTTCCTCATGAGCAAATTCCTCCCATAGGCAGGCATTTCGCCTTCTATGACTTAACTGTGAGGTTCTTAAGATAACAAAATGAGAAATTGAAGAACAGTGGAATGACTATGCTGAAAATATTACCAACTACGGTGTGCAATATCATTGCTTGTTATATACACTGCTGTTTTTATCCTATGCCATTGTTGTAAAGCGCTCTGATACCCATGGGTCTAGTTCGCGCTATAGAAAACTGTTTATAAATAAATAAATAAATGTGTCATCATGTGTCATGTGGTGTCATGTGTCATGTGTTGTCATGTGGTGTCATGTGTCATCACATGTCATGTGTCATGTGATGTCATGTGTCAAGTGGTGTCATGAGTCATGTGCTGTCAAGTGCTGTTGTGTCATGTGTCATGTGGTGTCATATGTCATGTGTCATCATGTGTCATGTGGTGTCATTTGTCATCATGTGTTGTCATGTGTCATCATGTGGTGCCATGTGATGTCATGTGTTGTCAGTCATGTGGTGTCATGTGGTGTCATGTGTCATCATGTGTCATGTGGTGTCACGTATCATGTGGTGTCATGTGTCATATAGTGTCATGTGTCATGTGTTGTCATGTGATGTCATGTGTCATGTGGTGTCATGTATCGTCATGTGTCATGTGATGTCATGTGTCATGTGTTGTCATGTGATGTCATGTGTCATGTGGTGTCATGTGTCATGTGGTGTCATGTGTCATGTATCGTCATATGTCATGTGATGTCATGTGTCATGTGATGTCATGTGGCATGTGTTATCATGTGATGTCATGTGTCATGTATTGTCATGTGATGTCATGTGGTGTCATGTGTCATGTGATGTCATGTGCCATGTGTTGTCATGTCATCATGTGTCATGTGGTGTCATGTGTCATCACGTGTCATGTGTCATGTATCATCATGTGTCATGTGATGTCATGTGTCATGTGATGTCATGTGTCATGTGGTGACATGTGGTGTCATGTATCGTCATGTCATGTGATGTCATGTGTCATGTGATGTCATGTGGTGTCGTGTCATGTGGTGTCTTGTGTCATGTGGAGTCATATGTCATGTGTCAAAAAATGTATATATCTAGAGGAGCTTACTGTAAGATTACTGTAAGCTTACTGTACTCTGTACCTTTCCGAGCACGAGCTGAATGCTAATTGGCTGTCAACTGTCTATCAATACTCCAAACCAGAAAGTGTTGGCAGCCATCTTGTGCCTCGGTAGACTGAGGCACAAGAAAGCAGAAAAACAAACGTGTAAAACGCAAAAAGGGGGCAGGGTAGAAACACCCTGCCCCCTAGGCCTGCTCTGGGTGTTTCACAAGGATCCCAAAGGCCCCCGCCAATATTTTTGGGGGACAAAACCACGGGGGACGAGTACCATACGAGTCCTGTAAGCTTACTGTAAGCTTACTGTACTCTGTACCTGCACGAGCTGAATGCGTTGTCATGTGTCATGTGGAGTCATATGTCATGTGTCAAAAAATGTATATATCTAGAGGAGCTTACTGTAAGATTCCTGTAAGCTTACTGTACTCTGTACCTTTCCGAGCACGAGCTGAATGCTAATTGGCTGTCAACTGTCTGTCAACACTCCAAACCAGAAAGTGTTGGCCGCCATCTTGTGCCTCGGTAGACTGAGGCACAAGAAAGCAGAAAAACAAACAAGTAGAATGCAAAAAGGGGGCATGGTAGAAACCCCCTGACCCCCTAGGCCTGCTCAGGGATGCCGCAAGGACCCACAAGGCCCCCTATTATTTTTTTTACAAAAACTGCAGAGTACGAGTACTGTACATGCACAGTAAGCTTACTGTAAGCTTACTGTAATCTGTACCTTCCCGAGCACGAGCTGAATGCTAATTGGCTGTCAACTGTCTGTAAACACTCCAAACAATCATGTGTCATGTGGTGTCATGTGTCATGTGGTGTCATGTGATGTCGTGTGTCATGTGCTGTCATGTGTCATGTGGTGTCATCATGTGTCATCTTGTGTCCTGTGGTCTCATGTGGTGTCATGTGTCATCATGTGTTGTCATGTGTCATCATGTAGTGCCACATGACGTCATGTGTTGTCAGTTATGTGGTGTCATGTGTTGTCATGTGTCATGTCATGTGGTGTCATGTGGTGTCATGTGTCAGCATGTGTCATGTGTTGTCATGTGGTGTCATGTGTCATCACGTGTCATGTGGTATCATGTGTCATGTTTCATGTAGTGTCCTGTGTCATGTGTTGTCATGTGATGTCGTGTGTCATGTGTTGTCATGTGATGTCGTGTGTCATGTGGTGTCATGTGTCATCACGTGTCATGTGGTGTCATGGGCCATGTGGTGTCTTGTGTCCTGTATCATCATGTGTCATGTGGTGTCATGTGGCATGTGGTGTCATATGTCATGTATCGTCATGTGTCATGTGTCATGTGATGTCATGTGTTGTCATGTGATGTCATGTGGTGTCATGTGTCATCATGTGTCATGTGTTGTCACGTGATGTCATATGTCATCACGTGTCTTGTGTCACGTGGTGTCATGTGTCATGCAGTGTCATGTGGTGTCATGTGTCATGTATCGTCATGTGTCATGTGTTGTCATGTGATGGCATGTGTCATGAAGTGTCATGTGATGTCATGTGTCATGTGGTGACATGTGGTGTCATGTGTCATCATGTGTCATGTGTTGTCATGTGGTGTCATGTGTCATCATGTATCATGAGGTGTCATGTGTCATGTGATGTCATGTGTCATGTGATGTCATGTGTCAAGTGGTGTTATGTGTCATCATGTGTCATGTTTCATGTGGTGTCATGTGTCATGTGGTGTCATGTGTCATGTGTTGTCATGTGATGTCAGGTGTCATGTGGTGTCATGTGTCATGTATCATCATGTGTCATGTGATGTCATGTGTCATGTGTTGTCATGTGATGTCATGTCATGCCATGTGTTGTCATGTGATGTCATGTGGTGTCATGTGATGTCATGTGTCATCATGTGTCATGTGTTGTCGTGTGGTGTCATGCGTCATCATGTGTCATGTGTTGTCATGTGTCATCACATGTCATGTGTCATGTGGTGTCATGTGTCAAGTGGTGTCATGTGTCATGTGATGTCATGTGTCATGTGCTGTCATGTGCTGTCATGTGTCAAGTCATGTGATGTCATTTGTCATCATGTGTCATGTGGTGCTATGTGACGTCATGTGTTGTCAGTCATGTGGTGTCATGTGTCATCATATGTCATGTGTTGTCATGTGGTGTCATGTGTCATCACATGTCATGTGTCATGTGGTGTCATGTATCATGTGGTGTCATGTGTCATATAGTGTCATGTGTCATGTGATGTCATGTGTAATGTGTTGTCATGTGATGTCATGTGATGTCATGTGTCATGTGGTGTCATGTGTCATGTGTCATGTGATGTCATGTGTTATCATGTCATCATGTGTCATGTGTGTCATGTGTCATCACGTGTCATGTGATGTCATGTGTCCTGTGGAGTCATATGCTGTCATGTGGTGTCATGTGTCATCATGTGTTGTCATGTGACATCATGTGTCATGTGATGTCATGTGGTGTCATGTGTCATCACGTGTCATGTGTCATGTAGTGTCATGTGTCATGTGATGTCATGTGTCATGTGTTGTCATGTGATGTCATGTGTCATGTGGTGTCATGTGATGTCATGTGTCATGTGGTTTCATGTGTCATCACGTGTCATGTGGTATCATGTGTCATGTGGTGTCATGTGTCCTGTATCGTCATGTGTCATGTGATGTCATGTGTCATGTGATGTCATGTGTCATGTGGTGTCATGTGTCATGTGATGTCATGTGTCATGTGTTGTCATGTCATCATGTGTCATGTGGTGTCATGTGTCATCACGTGTCTTGTGTCACGTCGTGTCATGTGTCATGTATTGTCATGTGTCATGTGATGTCATGTGTCATGTGGTGACATGTGGAGTCATGTGTCATGTATCGTCATGTGTCATGTGTTGTCATGTCATGTGTCATGTGGTGTCATGTGGTGTCATGTGTCATGTATCATGTGGAGTCATATGTCATGTGTCAAAAAATGTATATATCTAGAGGAGCTTACTGTAAGATTACTAAAAGCTTACTGTACTCTGTACCTTTCCGAGATCGAGCTGAATGCTAATTGGCTGTCAACTGTCTGTCAATACTCCAAATCAGAAAGTGTTGGCAGCCATCTTGTGCATCGGTAGACTGAGGCACAAGAAAGCAGAAAAACAAACCTGTAAAATGCAAAAAGGGGGCAGGGTAGAAACACCCTGCCCCCTAGGCCTGCTCTGGGTGTTTCACAAGGACCCCAAAGGCCCCCCCCCCAAATTTTGGGGGGGACAAAAACCACGGGGGACGAGTACCATACAAGTCCCGTAAGCTTACTGTACTCTGTACCTGCACGAGCTGAATGCTAATTGGCTGTCAACTGTCTGTCAACACTCCAAACCCGAAAGTGTTGGCCGCCATCTTGTGCCTCGGTAGACTGAGGCACAAGAAAGAAGAAAAACAAACAAGTAGAACGCAAAAAGGGGGCAGGGTAGAAACCCCCTGACCCCCAAGGCCTGCTCAGGGATCCCACAAGGACCCACAAGGCACCCCATTATTTTTGTTTACAAAAACTGCAGAGTTTGAGTACTGTACAAGCACAGTAAGCTTACTATAATCTGTACATTCCCGAGCACGAGCTGAATGCTAATTGGCTGCCAACTGTCTGTAAACACTCCAAACAATCATGTGTCATGTGTTGTCATGTGTCATCACGTGTCATGTGTCATTTGATTTCATGTGTCATGTGCTGTCATGTGTCATCATGTGTCATGTGTTGTCATGTGGTGTCATGTGTCATCACGTGTCATGTGTCATGTGGTGTCATGTGTCATGTGGTGTCATGTGTCATGTATTGTCATGTGATGGCATGTGTCATGTGGTGTAATGTGTCATGTGATGTCATGTGTCATGTGATGTCATGTGTCATGTGCTGTCATGTGTCATGTGTCATCATGTGTCATCTTGTGTCCTGTGGTGTCATGTGGTGTCATATGTCATCATGTGTTGTCATGTGTCATCATGTAGTGCCATGTGATGTCATGTGTTGTCAGTCATGTGTTGTCATGTGGTGTCATGTGTCATGTAGTGTCATGTGTCATGTGGTGTCATGTGTCATGTGATGTCATGTGTCATGTAGTGTCATGTGTCATGTGACATGACATGTGATGTCATGTGTCATGTGGTGTCATGTGTTATATGGTGTCATGTGTCATGTGATGTCATGTGTTGTCAGTCATGTGGTGTCATGTGGTATCATGTGTCATCATGTGTCATGTGTCATCATGTGTCATGTGTCATCATGTAGTGCCATGTAACATCATGTGTCATATGATGTCATGTGGTGTCATGTGTCTTCATGTGGTGCCATGTGACGTCATGTGTCATGTGATGTCATGTGGTGTCGTGGTGTCATGTGTCAACATGTGTCATGTGTCATCACGTGTCATGTGGTGTCATGTGTCATGTGGTGTCATGTGTCATGTGATGTCATGTGTCATGTGGTTTCATGTGTCATGTGGTGTCATGTGTCATGTGGTGTCATGTGTCCTGTATCGTCATGTGATGTCATGTGTCATGTGTTGTCATGTGATGTCATGTGTCATGTGGTGTCATGTGTCATGTGGTGTCATGTGTCATCATGTGTCATGTGGTGTCATGTGTCATCACGTGTCATGTGTCATGTGGTGTCATGTGGTGTCATGTATCGTCATGTGTCATGTGATGTCATGTGTCATGTGTTGTCATGTGATGTCATGTGATGTCATGTGTCATGTGGTGTCATGTGTCATGTGATGTCATGTGTCATGTGGTGTCATGTGATGTCATGTGTCATGAGGTGTCATGTGGTGTCATATGTCATGTATCGTCATGTGTCATGTGATGTCATGTGTCATGTGGTGTCATGTGGTGACATGTGGTATGTGTCATGTATCGTCATGTGTCATGTGATGTCATGTGTCATGTGATATCATGTCATGTGTTGTCATGTGTCATGTGGTGTCATGTGTCATCACATGTCATGTGGTGTCATGTGTCATGTGGTGTCATGTGTCATGTATCGTTATGTGTCATGTGATGACATGTGTCATGTGTTGTCATGTGGTGTCATGTGTCATGTGGTGTCATGTGTCATGTGTCATGTGTTGTCATGTGGTGTCATGTGTCATGTGGTGTCATGTGTCATGTGATTTCATGTGTCATGTGGTGTCATGTGTCATCATGTGTCATGTGTTGTCATGTGGTGTCATGTGTCATCACGTATCATGTGTCATGTGGTGTCATGTGTCATGAGGTGTCATGTGGTGTCATGTGTCATGAGGTGTCATGTGGTGTCATGTGTCATGTATTGTCATGTGTCATGTGTTGTCATGTGGTGTCATGTGTCATGTGATGTCATGTGTCATGTGGTGACATGTGGTGTCATGTGTCATCATGTGTCATCTTGTGTCATGTGGTGTCATGTGTCATCTTGTGTCATGTGGTGTCATGTGTCATCATGTGGTGCCTTGTGACGTCATGTGTTGTCAGTCATGTGGTGTCATGTGGTGTCATGTTTCATCATGTGTCATGTGTTGTCATGTGGTGTCATTTGTTATCACGTGTCATGTGTCATGTGGTGTCATGTGTCATGTGGTGTCATGTGTCATGTAGTATCATGTGTCATGTGATGCCATGTGTCATGTGTTGTCATGTGTCATCACGTGTCATGTGTCATGTGGTGTCATGTGTCATGTGGTGTCATGTGTCATGTATCATCATGTGTCATGTGATGTCATGTGTCATGTATCATCATGTGTCATGTGTCATGTGGTGTCATGTGGTGTCATGTGTCATCATGTGTCATGTGTCATCATGTGTCATGTAGTGTCATGTGTCATCATGTGTTGTCATGTGTCATCATGTGGTGCCATGTGACGTCATGTGTCATGTGATGTCATGTATAATCATGTGGTGCCATGTGACATCATGTGTCATGTGGTGTCATGTGGTGTCATGTGTCAACATGTGTCATTTGTCATCACGTGTCATGTGGTGTCATGTGTCATGTGGTGTCATGTGATGTCATTTGTCATGTGGTGTCATGTGTCATGTGATGTCATGTGTCATGTGGTGTCATCATGTGTCATGTGGTGTCATGTGGTGCCATGTGTCATGTGGTGTCATGTATCGTCATGTGTCATGTGTTATCATGTGATGTCATGTGTCATGTGTTGTCATGTGATGTCATGTGTCATGTGGTGTCATGTGTCATGTGATGTCATGTGGTGTCATGTGGTATAATGTGTCATCATGTGTCATGTGTCATCATGTTTCATGTGTCATGTAGTGTCATGTGTCATCATGTGTTGTCATGTGTCATCATGTGGTGCCATGTAACGTCATGTGTCATATGATGTCATGTGGTGTCATGTGTCATCATGTGGTGCCATGTGACATCATGTGTCATGTGATGTCATGTGGTGTCGTGGTGTCATGTGTCAACATGTGTCATGTGTCATCACGTGTCATGTGATGTCATGTGTCATGTGGTGTCATGTCATGTGATGTCATGTGTCATGTGGTGTCATGTGTCATCATGTGTCATGTGGTGTCATGTGTCATCACGTGTCATGTGTCATGTGGTGTCATGTGGTGTCATGTATCGTCATGTGTCATGTGTCATGTGTTGTCATGTGATGTCATGTGGTGTCATGTGTCATGTGATGTCATGTATCATGTGGTGTCATGTGATGTTATGTGTCATGTGTCATAAGGTGTCATGTGGTGTCATGTATCGTCATGTGTCATGTGGTGTCATGTGGTGACATGTGGTATCATGTGTCATGTATTGTCATGTGTCATGTGATGTCATGTGATGTCATGTGTCATGTGATATCATGTCATGTGTTGTCATGTGTCATGTGGTGTCATGTGTCATCACATGTCATGTGGTGTCATGTGTCGTGTGGTGTCATGTGTCATGTATCGTCATGTGTCATGTGATGACATGTGTTGTCATGTGGTGTCATGTGTCATGTGGTGTCATGTGTCATGTATCATCATGTGTCATGTGTTGTCATGTCATGTGGTGTCATGTGTCATGTGATGTCATGTGTCATGTGTTGTCGTGATGGCATGTGTCATGTGATTTCATGTGTCATGTGGTGTCATGTGTCATGTGGTGTCATGTGTCATCACATGTCATGTGTCATGAGGTGTCATGTGGTGTCATGTGTCATGTATTGTCATGTGTCATGTGTTGTCATATGATGGCATGTGTCATGTGGTGTCATGTGTCATGTGATGTCATGTGTCATGTGGTGACATGTGGTGTCATGTGTCATCATGTGTCATCTTTTGTCATGTGGTGTCATGTGTCATCATGTGGTGCCTTGTGACGTCATGTGTTGTCAGTCATGTGGTGTCATGTGGTGTCATGTTTCATCATGTGTTGTCATGTGGTATCATTTGTTATCACGTGTCATGTGTCATGTGGTGTCATGTGTCATGTGGTGTCATGTGTTATGTGATGCCATGTGTCATGTGATGTCATGTGTCATGTGTTGTCATGTGTCATCACGTGTCATGTGTCATGTGGTGTCATGTGTCATGTATCATCATGTGTCATGTGATGTCATGTGTCATGTGTTGTCATGTGATGTCATGTGTCATGTGGTGTCATGTGTCATGTGGTGTCATGTGTCATGTATCACCATGTGTCATGTGATGTCATGTGTCATGTGTTGTCATGTGATGTCATGTGTCATATGATGTCATGTGCCATGTGTTGTCATGTGATGTCATGTGTCATATGGTGTCATGTGTCATGTGTGTCATGTGTTGTCATGTGGTACATGACACATGTGGTGTCATGTGTTGTGATGTGGTGTCATGTGTCAAGTGATGTCATGTGTCAAGTGGTGTCATGTGTCATCACGTGTCATGTTTCATGTGGTGTCATGTGTCATGTATCATGTGTTGTCATGTGATGTCATGTGGTGTCATGTGTCATGTGATGTCATGTGTTGTCATGTGATATCATGTGTCATGTGGTGTCATGTGTCATGTGTTGTCATATGCCATGTGTATCGGTAGATGTGATATCATGTGTCATGTGGTGTCATGTGTCATGTGATGTCATGTGCCATGTGTTGTCATGTGATGTCATGTGTCATGTGATGTCATGTGTCATGTGTTGTCATGTGTTTTATCGGAGAAAGACCTAAAACTAGCTGTGCAGTCACTGGTTATCTCAAGAATTGAATATGGATGTACAACTCTAGCAGGTCCTCCAAAAATTTCCATAGCCCCTCTAAAAGCTTGTCTCAATGCAGCGGCAAGACCAGAACGAGGAAATTTGACCACATCACCCCTCACCTGAAGGTGCTAAACTGGCTACCCTTTGAAGCTAGAATACAACTAAAAATGGCATGTATCGCCCACAAAGCGATTCACCACAACACACCTAGATATCTTGCCCAGAAAATAGAAATTTCAGGAAGAAACAGACCAGCCCGAAGTGCCAATTTGCTACTGCTGAGACCACCTATCTTCAGGAAGAAAAAAACTTATGAGAGAGCGTTCTCCGGAGCAGCCCATAGAATCTGGAACTCTCTGCCTGTGAATATCAGAAAAATTTCGAACATAGCATCGTTTAAGAAGGAAGCTAAGACCTTCCTCATGAGCAAATTCCTCCCATAGGCAGGCATTTCGCCTTCTATGACTTAACTGTGAGGTTCTTAAGATAACAAAATGAGAAATTGAAGAACAGTGGAATGACTATGCTGAAAATATTACCAACTACGGTGTGCAATATCATTGCTTGTTATATACACTGCTGTTTTTATCCTATGCCATTGTTGTAAAGCGCTCTGATACCCATGGGTCTAGTTCGCGCTATAGAAAACTGTTTATAAATAAATAAATAAATAAATAAATAAATAAATGTGTCATCATGTGTCATGTGGTGTCATGTGTCATGTGTTGTCATGTGGTGTCATGTGTCATCACATGTCATGTGTCATGTGGTGTCATGTGTCAAGTGGTGTCATGAGTCATGTGCTGTCATGTGCTGTCGTGTCATGTGTCATGTGGTGTCATATGTCATGTGTCATCATGTGTCATGTGGTGTCATTTGTCATCATGTGTTGTCATGTGTCATCATGTGGTGCCATGTGATGTCATGTGTTGTCAGTCATGTGGTGTCATGTGGTGTCATGTGTCATCATGTGTCATGTGGTGTCACATATCATGTGGTGTCATGTGTCATATAGTGTCATGTGTCATGTGTTGTCATGTGTTGTCATGTGATGTCATGTGTCATGTGGTGTCATGTATCGTCATGTGTCATGTGATGTCATGTGTCATGTGTTGTCATGTGATGTCATGTGTCATGTGGTGTCATGTGTCATGTGATATCATGTGTCATGTGGTGTCATGTGTCATGTATCGTCATGTGTCATGTGATGTCATGTGTCATGTGTTGTCATGTATCGTCATGTGTCATGTGATGTCATGTGTCATGTGATGTCGTGTGTCATGTGTTATCATGTGATGTCATGTGTCATGTGTCATGTATTGTCATGTGATGTCATGTGATGTCATGTGTCATGTGGTGTCATGTGTCATGTGATGTCATGTGCCATGTGTTGTCATGTCATCATGTGTCATGTGGTGTCATGTGTCATCACGTGTCATGTGTCATGTATCATCATGTGTCATGTGATGTCATGTGTCATGTGATGTCATGTGTCATGTGGTGACATGTGGTGTCATGTATCGTCATGTCATGTGATGTCATGTGTCATGAGATGTCATGTGGTGTCGTGTCATGTGGTGTCTTGTGTCATGTGGAGTCATATGTCATGTGTCAAAAAATGTATATATCTAGAGGAGCTTACTGTAAGATTACTGTAAGCTTACTGTACTCTGTACCTTTCCGAGCACGAGCTGAATGCTAATTGGCTGTCAACTGTCTGTCAATACTCCAAACCAGAAAGTGTTGGCAGCCATCTTGTGCCTCGGTAGACTGAGGCACAAGAAAGCAGAAAAACAAATGTGTAAAACGCAAAAAGGGGGCAGGGTAGAAACACCCTGCCCCCCTAGGCCTGCTCTGGGTGTTTCACAAGGATCCCAAAGGCCCCCGCCAATATTTTTGGGGGACAAAAACCACGGGGGACGAGTACCATACGAGTCCTGTAAGCTTACTGTAAGCTTACTGTACTCTGTACCTGCACGAGCTGAATGCGTTGTCATGTGTCATGTGGAGTCATATGTCATGTGTCAAAAAATTTATATATCTAGAGGAGCTTACTGTAAGCTTACTGTAAGCTTACTGTACTCTGTACCTGCACAAGCTGAATGCTAATTGGCTGTCAACTGTCTGTCAACACTCCAAACCAGAAAGTGTTGGCCGCCATCTTGTGCCTCGGTAGACTGAGGCACAAGAAAGAAGAAAAACAAACAAGTAGAACGCAAAAAGGGGGCAGGGTAGAAACCCCCTGACCCCCAAGGCCTGCTCAGGGATCCCACAAGGACCCACAAGGCACCCCATTATTTTTGTTTACAAAAACTGCAGAGTACGAGTACTGTACAAGCACAGTAAGCTTACTGTAAGCTTACTGTAATCTGTACCTTCCCGAGCACGAGCTGAATGCTAATTGGCTGTCAACTGTCTGTAAACACTCCAAACAATCATGTGTCATGTGGTGTCATGTGTCATGTGGTGTCATGTGATGTCGTGTGTCATGTGCTGTCATGTGTCATGTGTCATGTGGTGTCATATGTCATGTGTCATCATGTGTCATCTTGTGTCCTGTGGTCTCATGTGGTGTCATGTGTCATCATGTGTTGTCATGTGTCATCATGTAGTGCCACGTGACGTCATGTGTTGTCAGTTATGTGTTGTCATGTGTCATGTCATGTGGTGTCATGTGGTGTCATGTGTTGTCATGTGGTGTCATGTGTCATCACGTGTCATGTGGTATCATGTGTCATGTGGTGTCATGTGTCATGTAGTGTCATGTGTCATGTGTTGTCATGTGATGTCGTGTGTCATGTGTTGTCATGTGATGTCGTGTGTCATGTGGTGTCATGTGTCATCACGTGTCTTGTGTCACATGATGTCATTTGTCATGCGGTGTCATGTGGTGTCATGTGTCATGTATCGTCATGTGTCATGTGTTGTCATGTGATGGCATGTGTCATGAGGTGTCATGTGATGTCATGTGTCATGTGGTGACATGTGGTGTCATGTGTCATCATGTGGTGTCATGTGTCATCATGTGTCATGTGTTGTCATGTGGTGTCATGTGTCATGTTTCATGTGGTGTCATGTGTCATGTGGTGTCATGTGTCATGTGTTGTCATGTGATGTCAGGTGTCATGTGGTGTCATGTGTCATGTATCATCATGTGTCATGTGATGTCATGTGTCATGTGTTGTCATGTGATGTCATGTGGTGCCATGTGTTGTCATGTGATGTCATGTGGTGTCATGTGATGTCATGTGTCATCATGTGTCATGTGTTGTCGTGTGTTGTCATGCGTCATCATGTGTCATGTGTTGTCATGTGTCATCACATGTCATATGTCATGTGTCATGTGGTGTCATGTGTCAAGTGGTGTCATGTGTCATGTGATGTCATGTGTCATGTGCTGTCATGTGCTGTCGTGTCAAGTCATGTGGTGTCATTTGTCATCATGTGTCATCATGTGTCATGTGGTGCTATGTGACGTCATGTGTTGTCAGTCATGTGGTGTCATGTGTCATCATATGTCATGTGTTGTCATGTGGTGTCATGTGTCATGTGGTGTCACGTATCATGTGTCATATAGTGTCATGTGTCATGTGATGTCATGTGTAATGTGATGTCATGTGATGTCATGTGTCATGTGGTGTCATGTGTCATGTGATGTCATGTGTTGTCATGTCATCATGTGTCATGTGTGTCATGTGTCATCACGTGTCATGTGTCATGTGATGTCATGTGTCCTGTGGTGTCATGTGTCATATGATGTCATGTGTCATATGCTGTCATGTGGTGTCATGTGTCATCATGTGTTGTCATGTGACATCATGTGTCATGTGATGTCATGTGGTGTCATGTGTCATCACGTGTCATGTGTCATGTAGTGTCATGTGTCATGTGATGTCATGTGTCATGTGTTGTCATGTGATGTCATGTGTCATGTGGTGTCATGTGTCATGTGATGTCATGTGTCATGTGGTTTCATGTGTCATCACATGTCATGTGGTGTCATGTGTCATGTGGTGTCATGTGTCCTGTATCGTCATGTGTCATGTGATGTCATGTGTCATGTGTTGTCATGTGATGTCATGTGTCATGTGGTGTCATGTGTCATGTGATGTCATGTGTCATGTGTTGTCATGTCATCATGTGTCATGTGGTGTCATGTGTCATCACGTGTCTTGTGTCACGTGGTGTCATGTGTCATGTGTCATGTATTGTCATGTGTCATGTGATGTCATGTGTCATGTGGTGACATGTGGAGTCATGTGTCATGTATCGTCATGTGTCATGTGTTGTCATGTCATGTGTCATGTGGTGTCATGTGTCATGTATCATGTGGAGTCATATGTCATGTGTCAAAAAATGTATATATCTAGAGGAGCTTACTGTAAGATTACTTAAAGCTTACTGTACTCTGTACCTTTCCGAGCACGAGCTGAATGCTAATTGGCTGTCAACTGTCTGTCAATACTCCAAATCAGAAAGTGTTGGCAGCCATCTTGTGCATCGGTAGACTGAGGCACAAGAAAGCAGAAAAACAAACCTGTAAAATGCAAAAAGGGGGCAGGGTAGAAACACCCTGCCCCCTAGGCCTGCTCTGGGTGTTTCACAAGGACCCCAAAGGCCCCCCCCCCAAATTTTTGGGGGGACAAAAACCACGGGGGACGAGTACCATACAAGTCCCGTAAGCTTACTGTACTCTGTACCTGCACGAGCTGAATGCTAATTGGCTGTCAACTGTCTGTCAACACTCCAAACCAGAAAGTGTTGGCCGCCATCTTGTGCCTCGGTAGACTGAGGCACAAGAAAGAAGAAAAACAAACAAGTAGAACGCAAAAAGGGGGCAGGGTAGAAACCCCCTGACCCCCAAGGCCTGCTCAGGGATCCCACAAGGACCCACAAGGCACCCCATTATTTTTGTTTACAAAAACTGCAGAGTACGAGTACTGTACAAGCACAGTAAGCTTACTGTAATCTGTACCTTCCCGAGGACGAGCTGAATGCTAATTGGCTGCCAACTGTCTGTAAACACTCCAAACAATCATGTGTCATGTGTTGTCATGTGTCATCACGTGTCATGTGTCATGTGATGTCATGTGTCATGTGCTGTCATGTGCTGTCATGTGTCATGTGTCATCATGTGTCATCTTGTGTCCTGTGGTGTCATGTGGTGTCATATGTCATCATGTGTTGTCATGTGTCATCATGTAGTGCCATGTGATGTCATGTGTTGTCAGTCATGTGTTGTCATGTGGTGTCATGTGTCATGTAGTGTCATGTGTCATGTGGTGTCATGTGTCATGTAGTGTCATGTGTCATGTGACATGACATGTGATGTCATGTGTCATGTGGTGTCATGTGTTATGTGGTGTCATGTGTCATGTGATGTCATGTGGTGTCATGTGGTATAATGTGTCATCATGTGTCATGTGTCATCATGTTTCATGTGTCATGTGGTGTCATGTGTCATGTAGTGTCATGTGTCATGTGACATGACATGTGATGTCATGTGTCATGTGGTGTCATGTGTCATCATGTGTTGTCATGTGTCATCATGTGGTGCCATGTAACGTCATGTGTCATATGATGTCATGTGGTGTCATGTGTCATCATGTGGTGCCATGTGACATCATGTGTCATGTGATGTCATGTGGTGTCGTGGTGTCATGTGTCAACATGTGTCATGTGTCATCACGTGTCATGTGGTGTCATGTGTCATGTGGTGTCATATGATGTCATGTGTCATGTGGTGTCATGTGTCATGTGATGTCATGTGTCATGTGGTGTCATGTGTCATCATGTGTCATGTGGTGTCATGTGTCATCACGTGTCATGTGTCATGTGGTATCATGTGATGTCATATGTCATGTGTTGTCATGTGATGTCATGTGATGTCATGTGTCATGTGGTGTAATGTGGTGACATGTGGTATCGTGTCATGTATCGTCATGTGTCATGTGATATCATGTGATGTCATGTGTCATGTGATATCATGTCATGTGTTGTCATGTGTCATGTGTCATCACATGTCATGTGGTGTCATGTGTCATGTATCGTCATGTGATGACATGTGTTGTCATGTGGTGTAATGTGTCATGTATCATCATGTGTCATGTGTTGTCATGTCATGTGTCATGTGGTGTCATGTGTCATGTGATGTCATGTGTCATGTGTTGTCGTGATGTCATGTGTCATGTGATTTCATGTGTCATGTGTCATCATGTGTCATGTGTTGTCATGTGGTGTCATGTGTCATCACGTGTCATGTGGTGTCATGTGTCATGTATTGTCATGTGTCATGTGTTGTCATGTGATGGCATGTGTCATGTGGTGTCATGTGTCATGTGATGTCATGTGTCATGTGGTGACATGTGGTGTCATGTGTCATCATGTTGCATCTTGTGTCATGTGGTGTCATGTGTCATCATGTGGTGCCTTGTGACATCATGTGTTGTCAGTCATGTGGTGTCATGTGGTGTCTTGTTTCATCATGTGTCATGTGTTGTCATGTGGTGTCATTTGTTATCACGTGTCATGTGTCATGTGGTGTCATGTGTCATGTGGTGTCATGTGTCACGTAGTGTCATGTGTCATGTGATGCCATGTGTCATGTGACGTCATGTGTCATGTGTTGTCATGTGTCATCACGTGTCATGTGTCATGTGGTGTCATGTGTCATGTATCATCATGTGTCATGTGATGTCATGTGTCATGTGTTGTCATGTGATGTCATGTGTCATGTGGTGTCATGTGTCATGTGGTGTCATGTGTCATGTATCGCCATGTGTCATGTGATGTCATGTGTCATGTGTTGTCATGTGATGTCATGTGTCATATGATGTCATGTGCCATGTGTTGTCATGTGATGTCATGTGTCATATGGTGTCATGTGTCATGTGTGTCATGTGTGTCATGTGTTGTCATGTGGTACATGACACATGTGGTGTCATGTGTTGTGATGTGGTGTCATGTGTCAAGTGATGTCATGTGTCAAGTGGTGTCATGTGTCATCACGTGTCATGTTTCATGTGGTGTCATGTGTCATGTATCGTCATGTGTCATGTGTTGTCATGTGATGTCATGTGGTGTCATGTGTCATGTGATGTCATGTGTTGTCATGTGATATCATGTGTCATGTGGTGTCATGTGTCATGTGTTGTCATATGCCATGTGTATTGGTAGATGTGATATCATGTGTCATGTGGTGTCATGTGTCATGTGATGTCATGTGCCATGTGTTGTCATGTGATGTCATGTGTCATGTGATGTCATGTGTCATGTGGTGTCATGTGTTTTATCGGAGAAAGACCTAAAACTAGCTGTGCAGTCACTGGTTATCTCAAGAATTGAATATGGATGTACAACTCTAGCAGGTCCTCCAAAAATTTCCATAGCCCCTCTAAAAGCTTGTCTCAATGCAGCGGCAAGACAAAACATGGCATGTATCGCCCACAAAGCGATTCACCACAACACACCTAGATATCTTGCCCAGAAAATAGAAATTTCAGGAAGAAACAGACCAGCCCGAAGTGCCAATTTGCTACTGCTGAGACCACCTATCTTCAGGAAGAAAAAAACTTATGAGAGAGCGTTCTCCGGAGCAGCCCATAGAATCTGGAACTCTCTGCCTGTGAATATCAGAAAATTTTCGAACATAGCATCGTTTAAGAAGGAAGCTAAGACCTTCCTCATGAGCAAATTCCTCCCATAGGCAGGCATTTCGCCTTCTATGACTTAACTGTGAGGTTCTTAAGATAACAAAATGAGAAATTGAAGAACAGTGGAATGACTATGCTGAAAATATTACCAACTACGGTGTGCAATATCATTGCTTGTTATATACACTGCTGTTTTTATCCTATGCCATTGTTGTAAAGCGCTCTGATACCCATGGGTCTAGTTTGCGCTATAGAAAACTGTTTATAAATAAATAAATAAATAAATAAATGTGTCATCATGTGTCATGTGGTGTCATGTGTCATGTGTTGTCATGTGGTGTCATGTGTCATCACATGTCATGTGTCATGTGATGTCATGTGTCAAGTGGTGTCATGAGTCATGTGCTGTCATGTGCTGTCGTGTCATGTGTCATGTGGTGTCATATGTCATGTGTCATCATGTGTCATGTGGTGTCATTTGTCATCATGTGTTGTCATGTGTCATCATGTGGTGCCATGTGATGTCATGTGTTGTCAGTCATGTGGTGTCATGTGGTGTCATGTGTCATCATGTGTCATGTGGTGTCACGTATCATGTGGTGTCATGTGTCATATAGTGTCATGTGTCATGTGTTGTCATGTGATGTCATGTGTCATGTGGTGTCATGTATCGTCATGTGTCATGTGATGTCATGTGTCATGTGTTGTCATGTGATGTCATGTGTCATGTGGTGTCATGTGTCATGTGGTGTCATGTGTCATGTATCGTCATATGTCATGTGATGTCATGTGTCATGTGGTGTCATGTGTTATCATGTGATGTCATGTGTCATGTATTGTCATGTGATGTCATGTGATGTCATGTGTCATGTGGTGTCATGTGTCATGTGATGTCATGTGCCATGTGTTGTCATGTCATCATGTGTCATGTGGTGTCATGTGTCATCACGTGTCATGTGTCATGTATCATCATGTGTCATGTGATGTCATGTGTCATGTGATGTCATGTGTCATGTGGTGACATGTGGTGTCATGTATCGTCATGTCATGTGATGTCATGTGTCATGTGATGTCATGTGGTGTCGTGTCATGTGGTGTCTTGTGTCATGTGGAGTCATATGTCATGTGTCAAAAAATGTATATATCTAGAGGAGCTTACTGTAAGATTCCTGTAAGCTTACTGTACTCTGTACCTTTCCGAGCACGAGCTGAATGCTAATTGGCTGTCAACTGTCTGTCAACACTCCAAACCAGAAAGTGTTGGCCGCCATCTTGTGCCTCGGTAGACTGAGGCACAAGAAAGCAGAAAAACAAACAAGTAGAATGCAAAAAGGGGGCATGGTAGAAACCCCCTGACCCCCTAGGCCTGCTCAGGGATGCCGCAAGGACCCACAAGGCCCCCTATTATTTTTTTTACAAAAACTGCAGAGTACGAGTACTGTACAAGCACAGTAAGCTTACTGTAAGCTTACTGTAATCTGTACCTTCCCGAGCACGAGCTGAATGCTAATTGGCTGTCAACTGTCTGTAAACACTCCAAACAATCATGTGTCATGTGGTGTCATGTGTCATGTGGTGTCATGTGATGTCGTGTGTCATGTGCTGTCATGTGTCATGTGGTGTCATCATGTGTCATCTTGTGTCCTGTGGTCTCATGTGGTGTCATGTGTCATCATGTGTTGTCATGTGTCATCATGTAGTGCCACGTGACGTCATGTGTTGTCATTTATGTGGTGTCATGTGTTGTCATGTGTCATGTCATGTGGTGTCATGTGGTGTCATGTGTCAGCATGTGTCATGTGTTGTCATGTGGTGTCATGTGTCATCACGTGTCATGTGGTATCATGTGTCATGTGTCATGTAGTGTCCTGTGTCATGTGTTGTCATGTGATGTCATGTGTCATGTGTTGTCATGTGATGTCGTGTGTCATGTGGTGTCATGTGTCATCACGTGTCATGTGGTGTCATGGGCCATGTGGTGTCTTGTGTCCTGTATCATCATGTGTCATGTGGTGTCATGTGGCATGTGGTGTCATATGTCATGTATCGTCATGTGTCATGTGTCATGTGATGTCATGTGTTGTCATGTGATGTCATGTGGTGTCATGTGTCATCATGTGTCATGTTTTGTCACGTGATGTCATGTGTCATCACGTGTCTTGTGTCACGTGGTGTCATGTGTCATGCAGTGTCATGTGGTGTCATGTGTCATATATCGTCATGTGTCATGTGTTGTCATGTGATGGCATGTGTCATGAGGTGTCATGTGATGTCATGTGTCATGTGGTGACATGTGGTGTCATGTGTCATCATGTGTCATGTGTTGTCATGTGGTGTCATGTGTCATCATGTATCATGAGGTGTCATGTGTCATGTGATGTCATGTGTCATGTGATGTCATGTGTCAAGTGGTGTCATGTGTCATCATGTGTCATGTTTCATGTGGTGTCATGTGTCATGTGGTGTCATGTGTCATGTGTTGTCATGTGATGTCAGGTGTCATGTGGTGTCATGTGTCATGTATCATCATGTGTCATGTGATGTCATATGATGTCATGTGTCATGTGGTGTCATGTGTCATGTGATGTCATGTGTCATGTGGTGTCATGTGTCATCATGTGTCATGTGGTGTCATGTGTCATCACGTGTCATGTGTCATGTGGTGTCATGTGATGTCATGTGTCATGTGTTGTCATGTGATGTCATGTGATGTCATGTGTCATGTGGTGTAATGTGGTGACATGTGGTATCATGTGTCATGTATCGTCATGTGTCATGTGATGTCATGTGATGTCATGTGTCATGTGATATCATGTCATGTGTTGTCATGTGTCATGTGTCATCACATGTCATGTGGTGTCATGTGTCATGTATCGTCATGTGATGACATGTGTTGTCATGTGGTGTCATGTGTCATGTATCATCATGTGTCATGTGTTGTCATGTCATGTGTCATGTGGTGTCATGTGTCATGTGATGTCATGTGTCATGTGTTGTCGTGATGTCATGTGTCATGTGATTTCATGTGTCATGTGTCATCATGTGTCATGTGTTGTCATGTGGTGTCATGTGTCATCACGTGTCATGTGGTGTCATGTGTCATGTATTGTCATGTGTCATGTGTTGTCATGTGATGGCATGTGTCATGTGGTGTCATGTGTCATGTGATGTCATGTGTCATGTGGTGACATGTGGTGTCATGTGTCATCATGTGTCATCTTGTGTCATGTGGTGTCATGTGTCATCATGTGGTGCCTTGTGACGTCATGTGTTGTCAGTCATGTGGTGTCATGTGGTGTCATGTTTCATCATGTGTCATGTGTTGTCATGTGGTGTCATTTGTTATCACGTGTCATGTGTCATGTGGTGTCATGTGTCATGTGGTGTCATGTGTCATGTAGTGTCATGTGTCATGTGATGCCATGTGTCATGTGATGTCATGTGTCATGTGTTGTCATGTGTCATCACGTGTCATGTGTCATGTGGTGTCATGTGTCATGTATCATCATGTGTCATGTGATGTCATGTGTCATGTGTTGTCATGTGATGTCATGTGTCATGTGGTGTCATGTGTCATGTGGTGTCATGTGTCATGTATCGCCATGTGTCATGTGATGTCATGTGTCATGTGTTGTCATGTGATGTCATGTGTCATATGATGTCATGTGCCATGTGTTGTCATGTGATGTCATGTGTCATATGGTGTCATGTGTCATGTGTGTCATGTGTGTCATGTGTTGTCATGTGGTACATGACACATGTGGTGTCATGTGTTGTGATGTGGTGTCATGTGTCAAGTGATGTCATGTGTCAAGTGGTGTCATGTGTCATCACGTGTCATGTTTCATGTGGTGTCATGTGTCATGTATCGTCATGTGTCATGTGTTGTCATGTGATGTCATGTGGTGTCATGTGTCATGTGATGTCATGTGTTGTCATGTGATATCATGTGTCATGTGGTGTCATGTGTCATGTGTTGTCATATGCCATGTGTATCGGTAGATGTGATATCATGTGTCATGTGGTATCATGTGTCATGTGATGTCATGTGCCATGTGTTGTCATGTGATGTCATGTGTCATGTGATGTCATGTGTCATGTGGTGTCATGTGTTTTATCGGAGAAAGACCTAAAACTAGCTGTGCAGTCACTGGTTATCTCAAGAATTGAATATGGATGTACAACTCTAGCAGGTCCTCCAAAAATTTCCATAGCCCCTCTAAAAGCTTGTCTCAATGCAGCGGCAAGACCAGAACGAGGAAATTTGACCACATCACCCCTCACCTGAAGGTGCTAAACTGGCTACCCTTTGAAGCTATAATACAACTAAAAATGGCATGTATCGCCCACAAAGCGATTCACCACAACACACCTAGATATCTTGCCCAGAAAATAGAAATTTCAGGAAGAAACAGACCAGCCCGAAGTGCCAATTTGCTACTGCTGAGACCACCTATCTTCAGGAAGAAAAAAACTTATGAGAGAGCGTTCTCCGGAGCAGCCCATAGAATCTGGAACTCTCTGCCTGTGAATATCAGAAAAATTTCGAACATAGCATCGTTTAAGAAGGAAGCTAAGACCTTCCTCATGAGCAAATTCCTCCCATAGGCAGGCATTTTGCCTTCTATGACTTAACTGTGAGGTTCTTAAGATAACAAAATGAGAAATTGAAGAACAGTGGAATGACTATGCTGAAAATATTACCAACTACGGTGTGCAATATCATTGCTTGTTATATACACTGCTGTTTTTATCCTATGCCATTGTTGTAAAGCGCTCTGATACCCATGGGTCTAGTTCGCGCTATAGAAAACTGTTTATAAATAAATAAATAAATGTGTCATCATGTGTCATGTGGTGTCATGTGTCATGTGTTGTCATGTGGTGTCATGTGTCATCACATGTCATGTGTCATGTGATGTCATGTGTCAAGTGGTGTCATGAGTCATGTGCTGTCATGTGCTGTTGTGTCATGTGTCATGTGGTGTCATATGTCATGTGTCATCATGTGTCATGTGGTGTCATTTGTCATCATGTGTTGTCATGTGTCATCATGTGGTGCCATGTGATGTCATGTGTTGTCAGTCATGTGGTGTCATGTGGTGTCATGTGTCATCATGTGTCATGTGGTGTCACATATCATGTGGTGTCATGTGTCATATAGTGTCATGTGTCATGTGTTGTCATGTGATGTCATGTGTCATGTGGTGTCATGTATCGTCATGTGTCATGTGATGTCATGTGTCATGTGTTGTCATGTGATGTCATGTGTCATGTGGTGTCATGTGTCATGTGGTGTCATGTGTCATGTATCGTCATATGTCATGTGATGTCATGTGTCATGTGATGTCATGTGTCATGTGTTATCATGTGATGTCATGTGTCATGTATTGTCATGTGATGTCATGTGGTGTCATGTGATGTCATGTGCCATGTGTTGTCATGTCATCATGTGTCATGTGGTGTCATGTGTCATCACGTGTCATGTGTCATGTATCATCATGTGTTATGTGATGTCATGTGTCATGTGATGTCATGTGTCATGTGGTGACATGTGGTGTCATGTATCGTCATGTCATGTGATGTCATGTGTCATGTGATGTCATGTGGTGTCGTGTCATGTGGTGTCTTGTGTCATGTGGAGTCATATGTCATGTGTCAAAAAATGTATATATCTAGAGGAGCTTACTGTAAGATTACTGTAAGCTTACTGTACTCTGTACCTTTCCGAGCACGAGCTGAATGCTAATTGGCTGTCAACTGTCTGTCAATACTCCAAACCAGAAAGTGTTGGCAGCCATCTTGTGCCTCGGTAGACTGAGGCACAAGAAAGCAGAAAAACAAACGTGTAAAACGCAAAAAGGGGGCAGGGTAGAAACACCCTGCCCCCTAGGCCTGCTCTGGGTGTTTCACAAGGATCCCAAAGGCCCCCGCCAATATTTTTGGGGGACAAAACCACGGGGGACGAGTACCATACGAGTCCTGTAAGCTTACTGTAAGCTTACTGTACTCTGTACCTGCACGAGCTGAATGCGTTGTCATGTGTCATGTGGAGTCATATGTCATGTGTCAAAAAATGTATATATCTAGAGGAGCTTACTGTAAGATTCCTGTAAGCTTACTGTACTCTGTACCTTTCCGAGCACGAGCTGAATGCTAATTGGCTGTCAACTGTCTGTCAACACTCCAAACCAGAAAGTGTTGGCCGCCATCTTGTGCCTCGGTAGACTGAGGCACAAGAAAGCAGAAAAACAAACAAGTAGAATGCAAAAAGGGGGCATGGTAGAAACCCCCTGACCCCCTAGGCCTGCTCAGGGATGCCGCAAGGACCCACAAGGCCCCCTATTATTTTTTTTACAAAAACTGCAGAGTACGAGTACTGTACAAGCACAGTAAGCTTACTGTAAGCTTACTGTAATCTGTACCTTCCCGAGCACGAGCTGAATGCTAATTGGCTGTCAACTGATGCCTATCATCCATTGACTGTTGATCCGACTCCGAGACTGATGAGTGAAATCAAAGTCCTGGTTGAAGAAGCTTTAGGAGAAGGCTGGATTACTTCCGCAGAGGCACAATTCCTGCAGGCTACACATCCCACCATGCCTTATTTCTACACCTTACCCAAGGTGCATAAACCACAGAGACCGCCTCCAGGGAGGCCTATAATTTCAGGCCAAGGGTCACTTCTTGAACCCCTCTCAGCGTTTGCTGACTATTTTCTTAAACCTTTGGTCAGCAAGATGCCTACGTTTCTCAAGGACACCACCGATGTCCTGAGAGTGATTCCAGACATAGTTTTTGATCGAGAGACGGACTTTCTTGTCTCTCTTGATGTTGAGTCCCTGTATACCTCCATTCCCCAGGATGCGACTCTGGACACTATCAGATCCATCCTGGGCGAATCGGAATTGGACTCCATCACTCCAGTACCGTTCATTATGGCCTTGGCTACCATAGCCATGAAAGAAAATTTGTTCATGTTCGAGGAGCAGATATACCACCAAGTCTCTGGAACCAGCATGGGCAGTATTTTTGCGCCTTCGTTGGCGAATTTATACGTCCATGAATTTGAACAGACTACAGTTTTGCACCCCACCAACCCATTTTTTCCATCCATAATTTGGTGGAAAAGATATATTGATGATATCCTGATGGTGTGGAGAGGGACCAGTGAATCGGTCACACTGTTTCACGAATGGCTGAATAGGCAGAACAACTACCTTCGGTTCACGATGGAAACGAGCAAAGACAGACTTCCTTTCTTGGACCTCTCAATTTATAGCACCACGAGGGGCCTGGAGAGTGATTTGTATAGGAAACCGATGGCAAGGAATTCCCTTCTCCTGTACGAGAGCCAACATCCCAAGTCCTTGAGGGATAATCTGCCCTTTGGACAGTTCCTTCGAGTCCATCGGAACTGTTCTACTCCAGAAACCTTCAAACGCCACGCAGAGGATCTTTCCAAGCAACTGAGAGAGAGGCATTATCCAAATAAATTGGTCCAGCGCTCATACAAACGAGCAGCAAATAATCATCGTGCTGCCCTTCTGGAACCACGTGTAGAGAAACCACCTCTGGACCGACTAACACTAGTGAGCACATTTAACACCAAATCGAACTATGTTCAGAAGGTGATAAAAAAGCACTGGAGAATTCTGAACAGTGGCAAAGATAAAATCCCCTTCCCACTTTTCGCTTTTAAACGCTCAGCCAACCTGAGGGATCGTTTGGTACACACCCGACCCAAAGCTACACCTAGGAGAGAGATAGGCACATTATGGGATCTCCCCCCGGTGGTAGGGCACCATCTGTGTGGTGGCTGTTCGATTTGCCCTCTAACGATCAAGATCACCAGTGTGGACATTGGTACAGATAGGCCATGGGAATTGCGGCAGTTTACAAACTGCAACAGTACCAACTTAATCTACCTCATCACTTGCACATGCAATGAACGGTATGTGGGCATGACCACGAGAAAGGTGCGTGTGAGAATGCAGGAACATAAAAGCACTTTTCGCTGCAAGAAAGACATCTCTAAACTCACTAAGCATTTCATTACACGGAAGCATGCAGAAACTGACTTCACGTGGCATGTTTTGGAAAAACCATACATTCCACCACATGTGAGCGATGTGTCTCGGTACCTTTTCATGCGCGAACAGAAGTGGGTGTTCAAATTGGGGACAGCCAGACAAGGGTTGAACGATGACATTCCGTGGTTCTCCCTGACTTGATATACTGCTCTTTGGTGGGCTAATGCGTGGAATGCACACAGTAAAAGAGCTAATTACAGGTCATCGTTTGACCCTGCTTCCAACAGCATTCTCGCTATGAAGCTTAACATAATATATAAGCGACCATAGGGCTATTTATCACCCTAAGCCCCAGACTGCTTTACTTTTGGTCTGGAGTAATCATGACCGGAATTATTATTTCGGGTGGGCTAAGGACAGTGGTTTGTTGGAGACACCTCCTGTGCCTCCTGGCTGGCATGCCTGCGAGCCCTGGCCACTAGTAAATATGCTCAAGTTTTTATTCGCGCCCATCACATGAACAAAATTTACTTTCCATTATTGATATGACCTAACCTCAGTCTTAAGCACTAGGCGGATACACCCTCCGGGGGGGCGATGGTTCATTTGTGGTATTACTATCATTGGACGCATCCTTGCGTCATCGAGTAGACATTGTTCTAGTTCTTGTTTTGCAAGGTCTTTTACTCGGATGTTAGGACTAAGAACTACAGAATTTGAAACTGTGAGGTCATTCTGTAGTCTCCATCAACCTAGCGAGAGATTGAGCTCGAGGCCGGTTCGCGGGGCATGGATGCCTCCAATGGACAGACTGTCTTCACCTCGATACTATCAAGGGTGGATGCGCTCCTATGCCATTGAAGATGAATAGGTCTCGGGGGTTAAATTTGAGATAGTCCGAAATGCGGGACTATCAAACTACCAAAATGGCCGACGTGACGTCATTTGGTAGTTCAGCGAGTCTCGCGAGAATACGAGCGGGATGCCGGGAATGAGCTGGCGATTGAGGAAGTGGGATTACTGAGCACCGGGTGTTTGGGCTGAGTCCTGACTATAGCGATGGGCACTTGTACTAGTCTAAGTGCCAGATCAACTATTCTGGCAATGTTGAACAAAGAGTTCCCTGGGTAGGCAGCGACTAGGCCACTCCCCTGCAGGGTCTGATAGGCTGGATGATATCAACCAGCACAGTGAAGTAGTCAGTGCACAGGAGAGACTGTGCCTCCCCCTGACTCAGTCACGGCCTGAGACAACGACGGACAGGTAGGAGAATTGGGCCTCTTGGTCTAACAGCTGGTTTATCTTTTTATCTATATATCAGGCTGTTCATCATTTGGTCAGATTAATTGCTGGACTAAAGTTTGATTGTATTTAACAGTTGTTCAGCCTGTAGTTGATGGTGGAGTGGAGAGAGGGTGGTTTGGAGTATCTTTAGATGGCTGTTAATGAGCTCCATACACAGTATTTTGACCGCCAGAGTAAATTAATGTTTGACCTCCTGGTCTTTGTAATTTACGCAGCCGGTTTGTGTTATTGTAGAGCGGGGTCTCACATATCCTGAGCCAGGTCCAGGAAGAGGTGAGGTCCACTCCCCGGACACCCTGGGTGAGTAAGCAAGTAGATTCATTTTTGTAAAACAATACTATGTTTATCACAGACCAGTGTAGCTGATTGTGACTTTCCTGTACGTTTGTCCTCCTTACACAGTATAATTGCAACCAGGTGCCGAAGAGAGGAGTTGACACAGTTTATGGAACATTATATCCTTTACTGGTTTTCACGTGTGTGTGTGTTTTTTTGTATATTTTTTCACACTTTATTCACTTGTAAGCAGTAGTAGATTATTTGAACAGAGACCCTGACGAAAGCCAGAGGAGTGAACCTTGAGTGGCTGAAACATGTTGGTCTCCTCACAGCTATTTGTGTGGACTGCGATGATGATACTTTACTGTTCTTGTTTTTATTAGGGAAGGGGCCAACAATTATTAAATTTACCTTGGTTGAGCTCCCTATCCTTTTTTAAACCACCACTTACATATATTTTTACACTGCACTTCCCATCACATCAACATCATGTGGTAGTACCGAGTGATTGTGGGTCGCTACCCCGAATCTGGCTATCTGGGTATGTCGGTCTCAATGATCAAGAGACACAATACCCGATATGGATTACCAAATGATAACATTGATCATCACAAGACCGTTGATGGGAATCCTAAACCAGGGGTGACTCACGTTATTGGTTCTTCACATCTTGTGATCTGGTCTGTGAGTGTCACTGTCATCGTACCCTTGTACCGTTGATAAGGTTACTTTGAGTAGAGGATCACTTTTGGATCCCTTATGAGACCCCTAAGTTTGTAGTTGTTCGTTGATTTCTACGGGGGATAATACTTAGGCTTGGTCTATAAACATCCCTCTAGCCCTGCAAGATAGTGTGTTTTTTCCACATGACACAACATGACACCACATGATGACACATGACACGTGATGACACATGACACACATGACACCACATGACACATGACATGTGATGACACATGACAACACATGACACATGACATCACATGACTCCACATGTCACCAGATGACATCACATGACACATGACATCACATGACACATGACACATGACACCTCATGACACCACATGACACATGACATCACATGACATCACATGACACATGACGATACATGGCACCACATGACACATGACATCACATGACACATGACGACACATGACACCACATGACACCACGTGACAACACATGACACATGATGACACATGACATCACATGACACATGACATAACGCATGACACCACATGACACATGACACATGACAACACATGACACATGACATCACATGACATGACGATACAGGCCAACACTTTCTGGTTTGGAGTGTTGACAGACAGTTGACAGCCAATTAGCATTCAGCTCATGCAGGTACAGAGTACAGTAAGCTTACAGTAAGCTTACAGGACTCGTATTGGTACTCGTCCCCCGTGGTTTTTGTCCCCCAAAAAATTTGGAGGGGGCCTTTGGGGTCCTTGAGAAACACCCAAAGCAGGCCTAGGGGGCAGGGTGTTTCTACCCTGCCCCCTTTGTGCATTTTACGCGTTTGTTTTTCTGCTTTCTTGTGCCTCAGTCTACCGAGGCACAAGATGGCTGCCAACACTTTCTGGTTTGGAGTATTGACAGACAGTTGACAGCCAATTAGCATTCAGCTCATGCTCGGAAAGGTACAGAGTACAGTAAGCTTACAGTAATCTTACAGTAAGCTCCTCTATATATATACATTAATTGAAACATGACAAATGACACCACATGACACATGCCATCACATGACAACACATGACACATGACGATACATGACACATGACACCACATGACACCTCATGACACATGACACCACGTGACACAAGACACATGATGACACATGACACCACGTGACAACACATGACACATGATACATGACATCACATGACACATGACATGACACATGACATCACATGACAACACATGACACATGACTTCACATGACACATGACGATACAGGATACCACATGACACATGACATCACATCACATGACACGTGATGACATCACATGACGCATGACACCACATGACACGACACGTGATGACACATGATACCACATGACAACACATGACACATGACACCACATGACACATGACGATACATGACACATGACACCACATGACACATGATATCACATGACACATGACACGTGATGACACATGACACCACATGACACATGACATGTGATGACACATGACACATGACAACACATGACACATGACATCACATGACACATGACGATACATGACGCATGACACCACATGTCACCACATGACATCACATGACACATGACACCACATGACACATGACGATACATGACACATGACACCACATGACACAAGACATGTGATGACACATGACACCACGTGACGACACGACATCACATGACACCTCATGACACATGACCCAACGTGACACAAGACACGTGATGACACCACGTGACAACACATGACACATGATGACACATGACACCACATGACACATGACATCACATGACACATGACATCACATGACAACACATGACACATGATATCACATGACACATGACACATGACGATACATGACACATGATGACACATGACACCACATGACACATGACATCACATGACAACACATGACATCACATTGTGTCAACTACATGATGACACATGACACCACATGACACATGACATCACATGTCATGTCACATGACACATGACACATGACACCACATGACACATGACACCAAATGACACATGACACCACATGATAACACATGACACCACCTGACTGACAACACATGACTTTACATGGCACTACATGATGACACATGACGACACATGACACCACATGACACATGATGACACATGACACCACATGACACCACATGATTTCACATGACACATGACGTCACATGGCACCACATGATGACACATGACACCACATGACACGTGATGACACATGACAACACATGACACATGACATCACATGGCATCATGATACATGACACATGACACCACATGTCACCATATGACACATGACATCACATGACACATGACGATACATGACACATTACACCTCATGACACCTCATGACACATGACACCGCATGACACAAGACATGTGATGACACATGACACTATGTGACAACACATGACACATGATGACACAGGACACCACATGACACATGACATCACATGACACCTCATGACACATGACACCACGTGACACAAGACATGTGATGAAACATGACACCATTTGACAACACATGACACATCATGACACATGACACATGACATCACATGACACATGACAACACATGACATCACATGACACATGACATCACATGAAATATGACATGACACAACACATGACGATACATGACACATGATACCACATGACACATGACAACACATGACACATGACATCACATGACACATGACGATACAGGACACATGACACCACATGACACGTGATGACACATGACATCACATGACACATGACATCACATGACACATGACACCACATGACACATGACACGTGATAACAAATGACACCACATGACAACAGATGACACATGATGAAACATGATACCACATGACTGACAACACATGACGTCACATGGCACAACATGATGACACATGACACCACATGACACAAGATGACACATGATGACACATGACACCACATGACATCACATGACACATGACGATACATGACACATGACACCACATGTCACCACATGACACATGACACATGGCACCACAAGACACATGCCATCACATGACAACACATGACACATGACGATACATGACACATGACACCACATGACACCACATGACACATGACACCACATGACACATGACATCAAATGACACATGCCATCACATGACAACACATGGCACATGACATCACATGACACCACATGACACATGACATCACATGACACATGACACCACATGACACATGACATCACATGACAACACATGACATCACATGATGATACATGACACATGACACATGACACCACTTGACATGTGATGACACATGACACCACATGACACATGACACCACATGACACATGACACCACATGACACATGACATCACATGACAACACATGACCTCACATGACACATGACACTACATGACACATGACACCACATGACATGACACGTGATGACACATGACACCACATGACATGTGATGATACATGACACCACATGACACATGATGACACATGACACCACATGACACCACATGACACATGATATCACATGACATCACATGACACATGACACTACATGACACATGACACCACATGACACATGACACCACATGACACATGACACATGACGTCACATGGCACCACATGATGACACATGACAACACAGGATGACACATGACACCACATGACACCACATGACAGCACATGACACATGACACATGACACCACATGACATGTGATGACACATGACAACACATGACATATGACATCACTTGACACATGACGATACATGACATGTGATGACACATGACAACACATGACACATGACATCACATGACACATGACGATACATGACACATGACACCACATGTCAACACATGACACCACATAAAAAATGACATCACACATGACGATACATGACACATGACACCACATGACACCTCATGACACATGACACCACATGACACATGACATCACATGACACATGACATGACACATGACACATGACAACACATGACACATGACATCACATGACACATGACGATACATGACACATGACACCACATGACACATGACGATACATGACACATGACACCACATTACACATGACACCACATGACACGTGATGACACATGACATCACATGACACATGATGACACATGACACCACATGACACATGACATCACATGACACCACATGACACATGACATCACATGACACATGACATCACATGACACATGACGATACATGACATGACACCACATGACACATGACATCACATGACACATGACATCACATGACACATTACACTATATGATACATGACATCACATGACACATGACACTATATGATACATGACATCACATGACACATGACATGTGATGACACATGACAACACATGACACATGACATCACATGACAACACATGACACATGACACCACATGACACATGACATCACATGACACATGACGATACATGACACCACATGACAACACATGACACATGACGATATATGACACATGACACCACATGACGCATGACACCACATGAAACATGACACGTGATGACACATGACATCACATGACACATGATGACACATGACACCACATGACACATGACCTCACATGACACCACATGACAACACATGACACATGACATCACATGACACAAGACGATACATGACACATGACACCACATGACACATGACAACACATGACACATATGACACATGACACCACATGACACATGACATCACATGACACCACATGACATCACATGACAACAAATGACACATGACATCACATGACACATGACGATACATGACATCACATGACAACACATGACACATGACATCACATGACACATGACGACACATGACACCACATGAAACATGACACGTGATGACACATGACATCACATGACAACACATGACACTACATGACACATGACACCACATGACAACACATGACACATGACACCACATGACACATGACACGTGATAACAAATGACACCACATGACACATGATGAAACATGATACCACATGACACCACATGACGTTACATGGCACCACATGATGACACATGACAACACATGACGACACATGATGACACATGACAACACATGATGACACATGACACCACATGACATCACATGACATCACATGACACATGACGATACATGACATCACATGACAACACATGACACCACGTGACACAAGACGTGATGACACCATGTGACAACACATGACACATGACAACACATGACACCACATGACAACACATGACACATGACATCACATGACACCACATGACATCACATGACACATGACATCACATGACACATGACGATACATGACACCACATGACACATGACATCACATGACAACACATGACACATGACATCACATGACATGATGATACATGACACATGACACCACATGAAACATGACACGTGATGACACATGACATCACATGACAACACATGACACTACATAACACATGACACCACATGACAACACATGACACGTGATAACAAATGACACCACATGACACATGATGAAACATGATACCACATGACACCACATGACGTTACATGGCACCACATGATGACACATGACAACACATGACGACACATGATGACACATGACACAAGATGACACATGATGACACATGACACCACATGACATCACATGACATCACATGACATGATGATACATGACACCACATGACATCACATGACAACACATGACACCACGTGACACAAGACGTGATGACACATGACACCATGTGACAACACATGACACATGATGACACCACATGACACATGACATCACACATGACGATACATGACACCACATGACATGACATGACACATGACACATGACACATGACACCACATGACACATGACATCACATGACAACACATGACACATGACATCACATGACATGATGATACATGACACATGACACCACATGAAATGTGATGACACATGACACCACATGACACATGACACATGACATCACATGACACCACATGACACATGACACCACATGACTTGGAATGGTCACCCTGACACTCTCCAACCTTTTGTTGACTGGCTCAACACCTCACAGGAACACTTGAAATTCACAAGCGAATATAAGCACAATGATTTACCGTTCCTTGATGTTATCATCCATGCCGAGGATGGTGCCCTGGGGACATCACTGTACCGCAAACCAACGGAACCTAACACCCTGTTACATTTCTCCAGCTACCACCCCAGAGGCCTACGCGATGGACTTCCCTATGGTCAGTTCCTCCGGATCCGCCGTAATTGTAAATGGCGGAAAGACTACTTTAGAGAAGCAGACATTTTGGTCACCAACCTCATCAACAGAGGCTACCCCAAACGCCTAGTTTCAAAAGCCAAGAAACGGGCCTGATATAATCATCGTGAGAATTTGCTGACTCCCAACAACAAAAACACATTGACCAGAGTCCCTTTTGTCTCAGTCTTCAGCCCTGACAGCAACAAGATTGCTAATAATTAAAAAAAACTGGCCGATCCTCCGTTCCCAACAACAATTCCAAGAACCGCCCCTATTCTCATACCAAAGGGGCAACAACATTGCCAACCACCTGGTACATGCTATTACTTGGCCCAATCAACCAATAGAGAAACACACCATCACAGCAGCATGGGGAATGGATCCGATCCTTGGCCACTACAAATGCCAATCCTGCAGCGTCTGTGATTTAACCATCAATACAAAAGAATTCAATTACAACGGAATCATCCACCAACTCAATCACCATTCAAACTGCAAGAGTCAAAATGTGATCTACGCTATCCGTTGTCCATGTGACCTAATGTACATTGGCCAAACCACCCAAATGGTTAAACAGCGGATAATACAACATAAGAGCAGAATTAACTGCAAAGTGTTGACCGCCCCTATGGTTACACACTTCATTGAAAAGCAACATGCAGATACAGACTTGAGATGGATGGTCATCGAGAAACCCAAACTGCCCATGAGAGGCGGTAACATGGCACAGCTCCTAAACAGAGCTGAATGTAAATGGATTGCACGTGTTGACTCGGTCAATCACGAACTTAACACCCTTGACGAGTGGAATAACACCATTACAGTATAAATCACTATAACCCTAAGCCGTGCTGTCACATTCTGTTTCCCTTACCTTCTCTCCCAGTGCCTTATATGTGTACATTAATGTATGGTCAATCTCTGGCACCACGTCCCCCTCAATGTATCTACCACTGGGACATTCCCCTATGCATTATGAATATGTACACTAATCCTTGGTTTCACACCACATGCCCGCCCCCCTCCCCCCCGCCCCCCGGGCATCAATTATATGTACCAACACTGTACTATGTTACTCTGTGCTTGAACTTCTGTGTATATTGACTCCATTGTTGAAATTGTTTTGAAGCTGCCTAATCATGTCACGCACGTCGCCTCGATATAACAACCATGTACCGCGATGCCATATACATCTCATGATCCCCCTGGATCACTCTACCCTGCAAAGCGCGTTCTTCCCTGACTCGCTGTCTTTTCTCCGGGCGAACTTCCTGTTTACTCTGTTGCGCTGACACCACATGACACGTGTTAACAAATGACACCACATGACAACACATGACACATGATGAAACATGACACCACATGATGACACATGACAACACATGACACTACATGACACATGACATCACATGACAACACATGACACATGACATCACATGTCACCACATGACAACACATGACACATGATGATACATGACAAATGAAACCACATGATACCTCATGACACATGACACCACGTGACACAAGACACGTGATGACACATGACACCACGTGACAACACATGACACCACATGACAACACATGACATAACATGACACATGACACCACATGACATGACATGACAACACATGACACATGACATGACAACACATGACACATGACACCACATGACAACACATGACACATAACATCACATGGCGATACATGACACATGACACCACATGACACCACATGACATGTGATGACGCACATGACATGTGATGGCACCACATGACATATGATGACACATGACACCACTTAACACATGACACCACATGACACATGACACTACATGACACATGACACCACATGACACATGACACCACATGACAAGACATGACAAATGATGACACATGACACATGACACCACATGACAGCACATGACACATGACATCACATGACACATGACACGTGATGACACATGACACCACATGTCACATGACACGTGATGACACATGACACCACATGACAACACATGACATGACACCACATGATGTCACATGGCACTACATGATGACACATGACAACACATGACACCACATGACACCGCAGGATACAAGATGACACATGATGACACATGACATCACATGACACCACATGACACATCACATGACACATGACATCACATGACACATGACACCACATGACGATACATGACACATGACACCACATGATACCACATGACACATGACATCACATGACACATGACAATACAGGACACATGTCACCACATGACACATGACACCACATGACATGTGATGACACATGACACCACATGACACATGACAACACATGACACATATGACACATGACAACACATGACACATGACATCACATGACACATGGCGATACATGACACATGACACCACATGACATCACATGACAACACATGACACATGATGATACATGACACATGACACCACATGACACATGACACCACATGAAACATGACACGTGATGACACATGTCAACACATGACACTACATGACATGACACATGACACCACATGACACATGACACGTGATAACAAATGACACCACATGACAACAGATGACACATGATGAAACATGATACCACATGATTGACAACACATGACGTCACATGGCACAACATGATGACACATGACAACACATGATGACACATGACACCACATGACACAAGATGACACATGATGACACATGACACATGATGATACATGACACCACATGACACATGACATCACATGACACCACAAGACACATGCCATCACATGACAACACATGACACATGACGATACATGACACAGGACACCACATGACACCACATGACACATGACATCACATGACACATGCCATCACATGACAACACATGACACATGACATCACATGACACATGACACCACATGACAAATGACATCACATGACATGACATCACATGACACATGACCTCACATGACAACACATGACATCACATGACACATGATGATACATGACACATGACACCACATGACACATGACACCACATGACACATGACATCACATGACACATGACACTACATGACACATGACACCACATGACACATGACACGTGATGACACATGACACCACATGACATGTGATGACACATGACACCACATGACACATGATGACACATGACACCACATGACACATGACGTCACATGGCACCACATGATGACGGATGACACATGACACCACATGACAGCACATGACACATGACACATGACACCACATGACATGTGATGACACATGACAACACATGACACATGACATCACATGACACATGACGATACATGACACATGACATGTGATGACACATGACAACACATGACACATGACATCACATGACACATGACGACACATGACACCACATGTCACCACATGACACCACATGAAAAATGATATCACACATGACGATACATGACACATGACACCACATGACACATGACATCACATGACACATGACATCACATGACACATGATGATATATGACACATGACACCACATGACACATGACACCACATAAAACATGATGACACATGATGAAACATGATACCACATGGCACAACATGATGACACATGACAACACATGATGACACATGACCCCACATGACACAAGATGACACATGATGACACATGACATCACATGACACATGACGATACATGACACATGGTACCACATGTCACCACATGACATGACACCACAAGACACATGCCATCACATGACACATAACGATACATGACACATGACACCACATGACACCACATGACACATAACACCACATGACACCACAAGACACATGCCATCACATGACAACACATGACACATGACACATGACACCACATTACACATGACATGACAACACATGACACATGACACATGATGATACATGACCCCACATGACATATGACACCTCATGACACATGACATCACATGACACATGACATCACATGACATGATGATACATGAAACATGACACATGACACGTGATGACACATGACACCACATGACATGTGATGACACATGACACCACATGACACATGATGACACATGACACCACATGACACATGACACCACATGACACATGACATCACATGACATCACATGACACATGACACTACATGACACATGACACCACATGACACATTACACGTGATGACACATGACACCACATGACATGTGATGACACATGACACATGATGACACATGACACCACATGACAACACATGACACATGACACTACATGACACATGACACCACATGACACATGACACATGACGTCACATGGCACCACATGATGACACATGACACCACATGACACCACATGACAGCACATGACACATGACACATGACACGTGATGACACATGACATGTGATGACACATGACAACACATGACACATGACATCACATGACACATGACGATACATGACACATGACATGTGATGACACATGACAACACATGACACATGACATCACATGACACATGGCGATACATGACACATGACACCACATGTCACCACATGACACCACATGAAACATGACATCACACATGACGATACATGACACATGACACCACATGACACCTCATGACACATGACATCACATGACACATGACACATGACAACACATGACACATGACATCACATGACACATGACGATACATGACACATGACACATGACAACACATGACACATGACATCACATGACACATGACGATACATGACACATGACACCACATGACACATGACACGTGATGACACATGACATCACATGACACATGATGACACATGACACATGACATCACATGACACCACATGACACATGACATCACATGACACATGACATCACATGACACATGACGATACATGACATGACACCACATGACACATGACATCACATGACAACACATGACACATGACAACACATGACACATGACACCACATGACACATGACATCACATGACACCACATGACACATGACATCACATGACACATGACATCACATGACAACACATGACACGACATGACACATGACATCACATGACACATGACGATACATGACACATGACACCACATGACAACACATGACACATGACATCACATGACACATGACGATACATGACACCACATGACACATGACACCACATGAAACATGACACGTGATGACACATGACATCACATGACACATGACGACACATGACACATGACCTCACATGACACCACATGACACATGACATCACATGACAACACATGACACATGACATCACATGACACATGACGATACATGACACCACATGACAACACATGACACATATGACACATGACACATGACACCACATGACACCACATGACAACACATGATATCACATGACAACACATGACATCACATGACACATGACGATACATGACACAACATGACACATGACATCACATGACAACACATGACACATGACATCACATGACATCACATGACACATGACAATACATGACACATGACACACATGACACCACATGACACGTGATGACACATGACACATGACATCACATGACATCACATGGCATCACGATACATGATACCACATGTCACCACATGACACATGACATCACATGACACATGACGATACATGGCACATGACACCGCATGACACAAGACATGTGATGACACATGACACCACGTGACAACACATGACACATGATGACACAGGACATCACATGACACATGACATCACATGACACCTCCTGACACGTCATGTGTCATGTGATGTCATGTGTCATGTGTTGTCATGTGATGTCATGTGTCATGTGGTGTCATGTATCATCATGTGTCCTGTGATGTCATGTGTTGTCATGTGATGTCATGTGTCATGTGTTGTCATGTGGTGTCATGTGGTGTCATGTGTCATGTGTTGTCATGTGTCATATGTGTCATGTGTTGTCATGTGGTGTCATGTGTCATGTATCGTCATGTGTCATGTGATGTCATGTGTCATGTGTTGTCATGTGATGTCATGTGTCATGTGGTGTCATGTGAGGTCATGTGTCATGTGGTGTCATGTGTCATCATGTGTCATGTGATGTCATGTGTCATCACGTGTCATGTTTCATGTGGTGTCATGTGTCATGTGGTGTCATGTATCGTCATGTGTCATGTGATGTCATGTGTCATGTGTTGTCATGTGGTGTCATGTGTCATGTATCGTCATGTGTCATGTGATGTCATGTGTCATGTGGTGTCATGTCATGTGGTGTCATGTGATGTCATGTGTCATGTGGTGTCATGTGTCATGTGTTGTCATGTGTCATCACATGTCATGTGTCATGTGTTGTCATGTATCATATAGTGTCATGTGTCATGTGATGTCATGTGTCATGTGTTGTCATGTGATGTCATGTGTCATGTGGTATCATGTCATGTATCGTCATGTCATGTGGTGTCATGTGTCATGTATCGTCATGTGTAATGTCATGTTTCATGTGGTGTCATGTGGTGACATGTGGTGTCATGTGTCATGTATCGTCATGTGTCATGTGATGTCATGTGTCATCACATGTCATGTGTCATGTATCGTCATGTGTCATGTGATGTCATGTGTCATGTGTTGTCATGTGTCATCACATGTCATGTGGTGTCCTGTGTCATCACGTGTCATGTGTCATGTGGTGTCATGTGTCATGTGGTGTCATGTCATCATGTGTCATGTGGTGTCATGTGTCATCACATGTCATGTGTCATCACGTGTCATGTGTCATGTATCATCATGTGTCATGTGATGTCATATGTCATGTGATGTCATGTGTCATGTGGTGTCATATGTCATGTAGTGTCATGTATCATCATGTGTCATGTGTCATGTGTTGTCATGTCATGTGTCATGTGGTGTCATGTGTCATGTGATGTCATGTGTCATGTGTTGTCATGTGATGGCATGTGTCATGTGGTGTCATGTGTCATGTGGTGTCATGTGTCATGTGGTGTTATGTGGTGTCATGTGTCATGTATCGTCATGTGTCATGTGATGGCATGTGTCTTGTGGTGTCATGTGTCATGTGGTGACATGTGGTGTCATGTGTCATGTGTTGTCCTGTGATGTCATGTGTCATGTGGTGTCATGTGTCATGTGTTGTCATGTGTCATGTGTTGTCATGTCATGTCATGTGTCATGTGGTGTCATGTGTCATGTGATGTCATGTGTCATGTGTTGTCATGTGTCATGTGGTGTCATGTGGTGTCATGTGTCATGTGTTGTCACATGGTGTCATGTGTCATCACGTGTCTTGTGTCACGTGGTGTCATGTGTCATGAGGTATCATGTGGTTTCATTTGTCATGTATCATCATGTGTCATGTGTTGTCATGTGGTGACATGTGATGTCATGTGTCATGTGTTGTCATGTGATGTCATGTGTCATGTGGTGTCATGTGTCATGTGGTGTCATGTGTTGTCATGTGTCATCATGTGGTGCCATGTGACGTCATGTGTTGTCAGTCATGTGGTGTCATGTGGTGTCATGTTTCATCATGTGTCATGTGTTGTCATGTGGTGTCATTTGTTAACACGTGTCATGTGGTGTCATGTGTCATGTGATGTCATGTGTCATGTGATGTCATGTGTCATGTGTCATGTGGTGTCATGTGTCATGTGTTGTCATGTGTCATGTGGTGTCATGTGTCATGTGTCGCCATTGTGTCATGTGATGTCATGAGTCAAGTGTTGTCATGTGATGTCATGTGTCAGATGATGTCATATGATGTCATGTGCCATGTGTTGTCATGTGATGTCATGTGTCATGTGGTGTCATGTGTCATCATGTGTCATCACATGTCTTGTCATGTGGTGTCATGTATCATGAGGTGTCATGTATCGTCATGTGTCATGTGATGTCATGTGTCATCATGTAGTGCCATGTGATGTCATGTGTTGTCAGTCAGTCATGTGGTGTCATGTGTCATCATGTGTCATGTGGTGTCATCACGTGTCATGTCATGTGTCATGTGTCATGTGTCATGTGACATGACATGTGATGTCATGTGGTGTCATGTGTCATGTGATGTCATGTATCGTCATGTGTCATGTCATGTGTCATGTGGTGTCATGTGTCATGTAATGTGTTGTCATGTGATGTCATGTGTCATGTGCTGTCATGTGTCATGTGGTGTCATGTGTCATCATGTGTCATGTGTTGTCATGTGTCATCACATGTCTTGTGTCACGTGGTGTCATGTGTCATGAGGTGTCATGTGATGTCATGTGTCATGTGGTGACATGTGTCATGTGGAGTCATATGTCATGTTTCAAAAAATGTATATATATTTAGAGAAGCTTACTGTAAGATTACTGTAAGCTTACTGTACTCTGTACCTTTCCGAGTACGAGCTGAATGCTAATTGGCTGTCAACTATCTGTCAATACTCCAAACCAGAAAGTGTTGGCAGCCATCTTGTGCCTCGGTAGACTGAGGCACAAGAAAGCAGAAAAACAAACGTGTAAAACGCAAAAAGGGGACAAAAACCACGGGGGACGAGTATCATACGAGTCCTGTAAGCTTACTGTAAGCTTACTGTACTCTGTACCTGCACGAGCTGAATGCTAATTGGCTGTCAACTGTCTGTCAACACTCCAAACCAGAAAGTGTTGGCCGCCATTTTGTGCCTCGGTAGACTGAGGCACAAGAAAGCAGAAAAACAAACAAGTAGAACGCAAAAAGGGGGCAGGGTAGAAACCCCCTGACCCTCTAGGCCTGCTCAGGGATGCCACAAGGACCCACAAGGCCCCCCATTTATTTTTTTACAAAAACTGCAGAGTACGAGTACTGTACAAGCACAGTAAGCTTACTGTAAGCTTACTGTAATCTGTACCTTCCCGAGCACGAGCTGAATGCTAATTGGCTGTCAACTGTCTGTAAACACTCCAAACAATCATGTGTCATGTGTTGTCATGTGTTGTCATGTGTCATGTGGTGTCATGTGATGTCATGTGCTGTCATGTGTCATGTGTCATGTGGTATCATATGTCATGTGTCATCATGTGTCATCTTGTGTCCTGTGGTCTCATGTGGTGTCATGTGTCATCATGTGTTGTCATGTGTCATCATGTAGTGCCATGTGTTGTCAGTCATGTGGTGTCATGTGTTGTCATGTGTCATCACGTGTCATGTGTCATGTGGTGTCATGTGTCATGTGGTGTCATGTGTCATGTGATGTCATGTGTGATGTGTTGTCATGTGATGGCATGTGTCATGTTGTGTCATGTGTCATGTGGTGTCATGTGTCATCATGAGTCATGTGGTGTCATGTGTTATCACGTGTCATGTGTCATGTGGTGTCATGTGTCATGTGGTGTCGTGTGTCATGTATCGTCATGTGTCATGTGATGTCATGTGTCATGTGTTGTCATGTGGTGTCAAGTGTCATCACATCACGTGTCATGTGTCATGCGGTGTCATTTGTCATGTTATGTCATGTGTCATGTGGTATCATGTGTCATGTGATGCCATGTGTCATGTGCTGTCATGTGCTGTCATGTGCTGTCATGTGTCAAGTGTCATCATGTGTCATCTTGTGGCCTGTGGTGTCATGTGGTGTCATGTGTCGTCCTGTGTTGTCATGTGTCATCATGTAGTGCCATGTTACGTCATGTGTTGTCAGTCATGTGGTGTCATGTGATGTCATGTGTCATCATGTGTCATGTGTCATGTGGTGTCATGTGTCATGTGGTGTCATGTGTGATGTAGTGTCATGTGTCATGTGACATAACATGTGATACCATGTGGTGTCATGTGTCATGTGATGTCATGTGTCATCATATGTCATGTTGTGTCATGTGTCATGTGGTGTCATGTGGTGTCATTTGTCATGTATCTTCATGTGTCATGTGATGTCATGTGTCATGTAATGTCATGTGTCATGTGGTGTCATGTGTCATGTGGTGTCATGTGATGTCATGTGTCATGTGGTATCATGTGTCATCATGTGTCATGTGTTGTCACGTGGTGTCATGTGTCATGTGTTGTCATGTCATGTCATGTGTCATGTGGTGTCATGTGTCATCACATGTCATGTGTCATCACGTGTCATGTGTCATGTATCATCACGTTTCATGTGTCATGTGGTGTCATGTGTCATGTGGTGTCATGTCATCATGTGTCATGTGGTGTCATGTGTCATCACATGTCATGTGTCATCACGTGTCATGTGTCATGTATCATCATGTGTCATGTGATGTCATATGTCATGTGATGTCATGTGTCATGTGGTGTCATATGTCATGTAGTGTCATGTATCATCATGTGTCATGTGTCATGTGTTGTCATGTCATGTGTCATGTGGTGTCATGTGTCATGTGATGTCATGTGTCATGTGTTGTCATGTGATGGCATGTGTCATGTGGTGTCATGTGTCATGTGGTGTCATGTGTCATGTGGTGTTATGTGGTGTCATGTGTCATGTATCGTCATGTGTCATGTGATGGCATGTGTCTTGTGGTGTCATGTGTCATGTGGTGACATGTGGTGTCATGTGTCATGTGTTGTCCTGTGATGTCATGTGTCATGTGGTGTCATGTGTCATGTGTTGTCATGTGTCATTTGTTGTCATGTCATGTCATGTGTCATGTGGTGTCATGTGTCATGTGATGTCATGTGTCATGTGTTGTCATGTGTCATGTGGTGTCATGTGTCATGTGTTGTCACGTGGTGTCATGTGTCATCACGTGTCTTGTGTCACGTGGTGTCATGTGTCATGAGGTATCATGTGGTTTCATTTGTCATGTATCATCATGTGTCATGTGTTGTCATGTGGTGACATGTGATGTCATGTGTCATGTGTTGTCATGTGATGTCATGTGTCATGTGGTGTCATGTGTCATGTGGTGTCATGTGTTGTCATGTGTCATCATGTGGTGCCATGTGACGTCATGTGTTGTCAGTCATGTGGTGTCATGTGGTGTCATGTTTCATCATGTGTCATGTGTTGTCATGTGGTGTCATTTGTTAACACGTGTCATGTGGTGTCATGTGTCATGTGATGTCATGTGTCATGTGATGTCATGTGTCATGTGTCATGTGGTGTCATGTGTCATGTGTTGTCATGTGTCATGTGGTGTCATGTGTCATGTGTCGCCATTGTGTCATGTGATGTCATGAGTCAAGTGTTGTCATGTGATGTCATGTGTCAGATGATGTCATATGATGTCATGTGCCATGTGTTGTCATGTGATGTCATGTGTCATGTGGTGTCATGTATCATCATGTGTCATGTGGTATCATGTGTCATCATGTGTCATGTGTTGTCATGTATCATATAGTGTCATGTGTCATGTGATGTCATGTGTCATGTGTTGTCATGTGATGTCATGTGTCATGTGGTGTCATGTCATGTATCGTCATGTGTCATGTGATGTCATATGTCATGTGGTGTCATGTGATGTCATGTGTCATGTGGTGTCATGTGTCATCATGTGTCATGTGTCATCACGTGTCATGTGTCATGTGGTGTCATGTGTCGTGTATCGTCATGTGTCATGTGATGTCATGTGTCATGTGTTGTCATGTGATGTCATCTGTCATGTGGTGTCATGTGTCATGTATCGTCATGTGTCATGTGATGTCATGTGTCATGTGGTGTCATGTGTCATGTGTTGTCATGTGTCATGTGGCATGTGATGTCATGTGTCATGTGGTGTCATGTGTCATGTATCGTCATGTGTGATGTCATGTTTCATGTGGTGTCATGTGGTGACATGTGGTGTCATGTGTCATGTATCGTCATGTGTCATGTGTTGTCATGTGATGTCATGTGTCATGTGGTGTCATGTATCGTCATGTGTCATGTGATGTCATGTGTTGTCATGTGATGTCATGTGTCATGTGTTGTCATGTGGTGTCATGTGGTGTCATGTGTTGTCATGTGTCATATGTGTCATGTGTTGTCATGTGGTGTCATGTGTCATGTATCATCATGTGTCATGTGATGTCATGTGTCATGTGTTGTCATGTGATGTCATGTGTCATGTGGTGTCATGTGAGGTCATGTGTCATGTGGTGTCATGTGTCATCATGTGTCATGTGATGTCATGTGTCATCACGTGTCATGTTTTATGTGGTGTCATGTGTCATGTGGTGTCATGTATCGTCATGTGTCATGTGATGTCATGTGTCATGTGTTGTCATGTGGTGTCATGTGTCATGTATCGTCATGTGTCATGTGATGTCATATGTCATGTGGTGTCATGTCATGTGGTGTCATGTGATGTCATGTGTCATGTGGTGTCATGTGTCATGTGTTGTCATGTGTCATCACATGTCATGTGTCATGTGTTGTCATGTATCATATAGTGTCATGTGTCATGTGATGTCATGTGTCATGTGTTGTCATGTGATGTCATGTGTCATGTGGTGTCATGTCATGTATCGTCATGTGTCATGTGATGTCATGTGTCATGTGATGTCATGTGTCATGTGGTGTCATGTGATGTCATGTGTCATGTGGTGTCATGTGTCATCATGTGTCATGTGATGTCATGTGTCATCACGTGTCATGTGTCATGTGGTGTCATGTGTCATGTATCGTCATGTGTCATGTGATGTCATGTGTCATGTGTTGTCAAGTGGTGTCATGTTTCATCACCTGTCTTGTGTCACGTGGTGTCATGTGTCATGAGGTGTCATGTGATGTCATGTGTCATGTGGTGTACTGTGTCATCATGTGTCATGTGTTGTCACGTGGTGTCATGTGTCATCACATGTCTTGTGTCATGCGGTGTCATGTGTCATGAGGTGTCATGTGGTGTCATGTGCCATGTCTCGTCATGTGTCATGTGGTGTCATGTGTCATGTGATGTCATGTGTCATGTGGTGACATGTGGTGTCATGTGTCATGTATCGTGATGCCATGTGATGTCATGTGATGTCATGTGTCATGTGTCGTCATGTGTCATCACGTGTCATGTGTGTCATGTGTCATGTATCGTCATGTGTCATGTGATGTCATGTGTCATGTGTTGTCATGTGATGTCATGTGTCATGTGGTGTCATGTATCGTCATGTGTCATGTGATGTCATGTGTTGTCATGTGATGTCATGTGTCATGTGTTGTCATGTGGTGTCATGTGGTGTCATGTGTCATGTGTTGTCATGTGTCATATGTGTCATGTGTTGTCATGTGGTGTCATGTGTCATGTATCGTCATGTGTCATGTGATGTCATGTGTCATGTGTTGTCATGTGATGTCATGTGTCATGTGGTGTCATGTGAGGTCATGTGTCATGTGGTGTCATGTGTCATCATGTGTCATGTATCGTCATGTGTCATGTGATGTCATGTGTCATGTGGTGTCATGTGTCATGTGTTGTCATGTGTCATGTGTCATGTGATGTCATGTGTCATGTGGTGTCATGTGTCATGTATCGTCATGTGTGATGTCATGTTTCATGTGGTGTCATGTGATGACATGTGGTGTCATGTGTCATGTATCGTCATGTGTCATGTGATGTCATGTGTCATCACATGTCATGTGTCATGTATCGTCATGTGTCATGTGATGTCATGTGTCATGTGTTGTCATGTGTCATCACATGTCATGTGGTGTCATGTGTCATCACGTGTCATGTGTCATGTGGTGTCATGTGTCATGTGGTGTCATGTCATCATGTGTCATGTGGTGTCATGTGTCATCACATGTCATGTGTCATCACGTGTCATGTGTCATGTATCATCATGTGTCATGTGATGTCATATGTCATGTGATGTCATGTGTCATGTGGTGTCATATGTCATGTAGTGTCATGTATCATCATGTGTCATGTGTCATGTGTTGTCATGTCATGTGTCATGTGGTGTCATGTGTCATGTGATGTCATGTGTCATGTGTTATCATGTGATGGCATGTGTCATGTGGTGTCATGTGTCATGTGGTGTCATGTGTCATGTGGTGTTATGTGGTGTCATGTGTCATGTATCATCATGTGTCATGTGATGGCATGTGTCTTGTGGTGTCATGTGTCATGTGGTGACATGTGGTGTCATGTGTCATGTGTTGTCCTGTGATGTCATGTGTCATGTGGTGTCATGTTTCATGTGTTGTCATGTGTCATGTGTTGTCATGTCATGTCATGTGTCATGTGGTGTCATGTGTCATGTGATGTCATGTGTCATGTGTTGTCATGTGTCATGTGGTGTCATGTGTCATGTGTTGTCACGTGGTGTCATGTGTCATCACGTGTCTTGTGTCACGTGGTGTCATGTGTCATGAGGTATCATGTGGTTTCATTTGTCATGTATCATCATGTGTCATGTGTTGTCATGTGGTGACATGTGATGTCATGTGTCATGTGTTGTCATGTGATGTCATGTGTCATGTGGTGTCATGTGTCATGTGGTGTCATGTGTTGTCATGTGTCATCATGTGGTGCCATGTGACGTCATGTGTTGTCAGTCATGTGGTGTCATGTGGTGTCATGTTTCATCATGTGTCATGTGTTGTCATGTGGTGTCATTTGTTAACACGTGTCATGTGGTGTCATGTGTCGTGTGATGTCATGTGTCATGTGATGTCATGTGTCATGTGTCATGTGGTGTCATGTGTCATGTGTTGTCATGTGTCATGTGGTGTCATGTGTCATGTGTCGCCATTGTGTCATGTGATGTCATGAGTCAAGTGTTGTCATGTGATGTCATGTGTCAGATGATGTCATATGATGTCATGTGCCATGTGTTGTCATGTGATGTCATGTGTCATGTGGTGTCATGTATCATCATGTGTCATGTGGTGTCATGTGTCATCATGTGTCATCACATGTCTTGTCATGTGGTGTCATGTGTCATGAGGTGTCATGTATCGTCATGTGTCATGTGATGTCATGTGTCATCATGTAGTGCCATGTGATGTCATGTGTTGTCAGTCAGTCATGTGGTGTCATGTGTCATCATGTGTCATGTGGTGTCATCACGTGTCATGTCATGTGTCATGTGTCATGTGTCATGTGTCATGTGTCATGTGACATGACATGTGATGTCATGTGATGTCATGTGTCATGTGATGTCATGTATCGTCATGTGTCATGTCATGTGTCATGTGGTGTCATGTGTCATGTAATGTGTTGTCATGTGATGTCATGTGTCATGTGCTGTCATGTGTCATGTGGTGTCATGTGTCATCATGTGTCATGTGTTGTCATGTGTCATCACATGTCTTGTGTCACGTGGTGTCATGTGTCATGAGGTGTCATGTGATGTCATGTGTCATGTGGTGACATGTGTCATGTGGAGTCATATGTCATGTTTCAAAAAATGTATATATATTTAGAGAAGCTTACTGTAAGATTACTGTAAGCTTACTGTACTCTGTACCTTTTCGAGTACGAGCTGAATGCTAATTGGCTGTCAACTATCTGTCAATACTCCAAACCAGAAAGTGTTGGCAGCCATCTTGTGCCTCGGTAGACTGAGGCACAAGAAAGCAGAAAAACAAACGTGTAAAACGCAAAAAGGGGACAAAAACCACGGGGGACGAGTATCATACGAGTCCTGTAAGCTTACTGTAAGCTTACTGTACTCTGTACCTGCACGAGCTGAATGCTAATTGGCTGTCAACTGTCTGTCAACACTCCAAACCAGAAAGTGTTGGCCGCCATTTTGTGCCTCGGTAGACTGAGGCACAAGAAAGCAGAAAAACAAACAAGTAGAACGCAAAAAGGGGGCAGGGTAGAAACCCCCTGACCCCTAGGCCTGCTCAGGGATCACACAAGGACCCACAAGGCATCCCATTTTTTTTTTACAAAAACTGTAGAGTACGAGTACTGTACAAGCACAGTAAGCTTACTGTAAGCTTACTGTAATCTGTACCGTCCCGAGCACGAGCTGAATGCTAATTGGCTGTCAACTGTCTATAAACACTCCAAACAATCATGTGTCATGTGTCATCACGTGTCATGTGTTGTCATGTGTCATGTGGTGTCATGTGTCATGTGCTGTCATGTGTCATGTGTCATGTGTCATCTTGTGTCCTGTGGTGTCATGTGTTGTCATGTGTCATCATGTGCTGTCATGTGTCATCATGTAGTTCCATGTGACGTCATGTGTTGTCAGTCATGTGGTGTCATGTGTCATCATGTGTCATGTGTCATTTGGTGTCATGTGTCATGTGGTGTCATGTGTCATGTGACATGACATGTGATGTCATGTGTCATGTGGTGTCATGTCATGTGATGTCATGTGGTGTCATGTGTCATCATGTGTCATGTGTCATGTGTCACATGTCATGTGTCATGTGGTGTCATGTGTCATGTATCGTCATGTGATGTCATGTGTCATGTGATGTCATGTGTCATGTGGTGTCATGTGATGTCATGTGTCATGTGGTGTCATGTGTCATCATGTGTCATGTGATGTCATGTGTCATCACGTGTCATGTGTCATGTGGTGTCATGTGTCATGTATCGTCATGTGTCATGTGATGTCATGTGTCATGTGTTGTCAAGTGGTGTCATGTTTCATCACCTGTCTTGTGTCACGTGGTGTCATGTGTCATGAGGTGTCATGTGATGTCATGTGTCATGTGGTGTACTGTGTCATCATGTGTCATGTGTTGTCACGTGGTGTCATGTGTCATCACATGTCTTGTGTCATGCGGTGTCATGTGTCATGAGGTGTCATGTGGTGTCATGTGCCATGTCTCGTCATGTGTCATGTGGTGTCATGTGTCATGTGATGTCATGTGTCATGTGGTGACATGTGGTGTCATGTGTCATGTATCGTGATGCCATGTGATGTCATGTGATGTCATGTGTCATGTGTCGTCATGTGTCATCACGTGTCATGTGTGTCATGTGTCATGTATCGTCATGTGTCATGTGATGTCATGTGTCATGTGTTGTCATGTGATGTCATGTGTCATGTGGTGTCATGTATCGTCATGTGTCATGTGATGTCATGTGTTGTCATGTGATGTCATGTGTCATGTGTTGTCATGTGGTGTCATGTGGTGTCATGTGTCATGTGTTGTCATGTGTCATATGTGTCATGTGTTGTCATGTGGTGTCATGTGTCATGTATCGTCATGTGTCATGTGATGTCATGTGTCATGTGTTGTCATGTGATGTCATGTGTCATGTGGTGTCATGTGAGGTCATGTGTCATGTGGTGTCATGTGTCATCATGTGTCATGTATCGTCATGTGTCATGTGATGTCATGTGTCATGTGGTGTCATGTGTCATGTGTTGTCATGTGTCATGTGTCATGTGATGTCATGTGTCATGTGGTGTCATGTGTCATGTATCGTCATGTGTGATGTCATGTTTCATGTGGTGTCATGTGATGACATGTGGTGTCATGTGTCATGTATCGTCATGTGTCATGTGATGTCATGTGTCATCACATGTCATGTGTCATGTATCGTCATGTGTCATGTGATGTCATGTGTCATGTGTTGTCATGTGTCATCACATGTCATGTGGTGTCATGTGTCATCACGTGTCATGTGTCATGTGGTGTCATGTGTCATGTGGTGTCATGTCATCATGTGTCATGTGGTGTCATGTGTCATCACATGTCATGTGTCATCACGTGTCATGTGTCATGTATCATCATGTGTCATGTGATGTCATATGTCATGTGATGTCATGTGTCATGTGGTGTCATATGTCATGTAGTGTCATGTATCATCATGTGTCATGTGTCATGTGTTGTCATGTCATGTGTCATGTGGTGTCATGTGTCATGTGATGTCATGTGTCATGTGTTATCATGTGATGGCATGTGTCATGTGGTGTCATGTGTCATGTGGTGTCATGTGTCATGTGGTGTTATGTGGTGTCATGTGTCATGTATCATCATGTGTCATGTGATGGCATGTGTCTTGTGGTGTCATGTGTCATGTGGTGACATGTGGTGTCATGTGTCATGTGTTGTCCTGTGATGTCATGTGTCATGTGGTGTCATGTTTCATGTGTTGTCATGTGTCATGTGTTGTCATGTCATGTCATGTGTCATGTGGTGTCATGTGTCATGTGATGTCATGTGTCATGTGTTGTCATGTGTCATGTGGTGTCATGTGTCATGTGTTGTCACGTGGTGTCATGTGTCATCACGTGTCTTGTGTCACGTGGTGTCATGTGTCATGAGGTATCATGTGGTTTCATTTGTCATGTATCATCATGTGTCATGTGTTGTCATGTGGTGACATGTGATGTCATGTGTCATGTGTTGTCATGTGATGTCATGTGTCATGTGGTGTCATGTGTCATGTGGTGTCATGTGTTGTCATGTGTCATCATGTGGTGCCATGTGACGTCATGTGTTGTCAGTCATGTGGTGTCATGTGGTGTCATGTTTCATCATGTGTCATGTGTTGTCATGTGGTGTCATTTGTTAACACGTGTCATGTGGTGTCATGTGTCATGTGATGTCATGTGTCATGTGATGTCATGTGTCATGTGTCATGTGGTGTCATGTGTCATGTGTTGTCATGTGTCATGTGGTGTCATGTGTCATGTGTCGCCATTGTGTCATGTGATGTCATGAGTCAAGTGTTGTCATGTGATGTCATGTGTCAGATGATGTCATATGATGTCATGTGCCATGTGTTGTCATGTGATGTCATGTGTCATGTGGTGTCATGTATCATCATGTGTCATGTGGTGTCATGTGTCATCATGTGTCATCACATGTCTTGTCATGTGGTGTCATGTGTCATGAGGTGTCATGTATCGTCATGTGTCATGTGATGTCATGTGTCATCATGTAGTGCCATGTGATGTCATGTGTTGTCAGTCAGTCATGTGGTGTCATGTGTCATCATGTGTCATGTGGTGTCATCACGTGTCATGTCATGTGTCATGTGTCATGTGTCATGTGTCATGTGTCATGTGACATGACATGTGATGTCATGTGATGTCATGTGTCATGTGATGTCATGTATCGTCATGTGTCATGTCATGTGTCATGTGGTGTCATGTGTCATGTAATGTGTTGTCATGTGATGTCATGTGTCATGTGCTGTCATGTGTCATGTGGTGTCATGTGTCATCATGTGTCATGTGTTGTCATGTGTCATCACATGTCTTGTGTCACGTGGTGTCATGTGTCATGAGGTGTCATGTGATGTCATGTGTCATGTGGTGACATGTGTCATGTGGAGTCATATGTCATGTTTCAAAAAATGTATATATATTTAGAGAAGCTTACTGTAAGATTACTGTAAGCTTACTGTACTCTGTACCTTTTCGAGTACGAGCTGAATGCTAATTGGCTGTCAACTATCTGTCAATACTCCAAACCAGAAAGTGTTGGCAGCCATCTTGTGCCTCGGTAGACTGAGGCACAAGAAAGCAGAAAAACAAACGTGTAAAACGCAAAAAGGGGACAAAAACCACGGGGGACGAGTATCATACGAGTCCTGTAAGCTTACTGTAAGCTTACTGTACTCTGTACCTGCACGAGCTGAATGCTAATTGGCTGTCAACTGTCTGTCAACACTCCAAACCAGAAAGTGTTGGCCGCCATTTTGTGCCTCGGTAGACTGAGGCACAAGAAAGCAGAAAAACAAACAAGTAGAACGCAAAAAGGGGGCAGGGTAGAAACCCCCTGACCCCTAGGCCTGCTCAGGGATCACACAAGGACCCACAAGGCATCCCATTTTTTTTTTACAAAAACTGTAGAGTACGAGTACTGTACAAGCACAGTAAGCTTACTGTAAGCTTACTGTAATCTGTACCGTCCCGAGCACGAGCTGAATGCTAATTGGCTGTCAACTGTCTATAAACACTCCAAACAATCATGTGTCATGTGTCATCACGTGTCATGTGTTGTCATGTGTCATGTGGTGTCATGTGTCATGTGCTGTCATGTGTCATGTGTCATGTGTCATCTTGTGTCCTGTGGTGTCATGTGTTGTCATGTGTCATCATGTGCTGTCATGTGTCATCATGTAGTTCCATGTGACGTCATGTGTTGTCAGTCATGTGGTGTCATGTGTCATCATGTGTCATGTGTCATTTGGTGTCATGTGTCATGTGGTGTCATGTGTCATGTGACATGACATGTGATGTCATGTGTCATGTGGTGTCATGTCATGTGATGTCATGTGGTGTCATGTGTCATCATGTGTCATGTGTCATGTGTCACATGTCATGTGTCATGTGGTGTCATGTGTCATGTATCGTCATGTGTCATGTGATGTCATGTGTCATGTGTTGTCATGTGATGTGGTGTCATGTATCATGTGGTGTCATGTGTCATGTATCATCATGTGTCATGTGTTGTCATGTGATGTCATGTGTCATATGGTGTGATGTGTCATGTGATGTCATGTGTCATGTGATGTCATGTGTCATGTGGTATCATGTGTCATGTGTCATGTGGTGTCATCACGTGTCATGTGGTGTCATGTGTCCTGTATCGTCATGTGTCATGTGATGTCATGTGTCATGTGTTGTCATGTGGTGTCATGTGTCATGTGGTGTCATGTGTCATGTATCGTCATGTGTGGTGTCATGTCATGTGTCATGTGATGTCATGTGTTATGTGATGTCATGTGTCATGTGTTGTCATGTGTCATGTGGTGTCATGTGTCATGTGTTGTCAAGTGGTGTCATGTTTCATCACCTGTCTTGTGTCACGTGGTGTCATGTGTCATGAGGTGTCATGTGATGTCATATGTCATGTGGTGTCCTGTGTCATCATGTGTCATGTGTTGTCACGTGGTGTCATGTGTCATCACATGTCTTGTGTCATGCAGTGTCATGTGTCATGAGGTGTCATGTGGTGTCATGTGCCATGTCTCGTCATGTGTCATGTGGTGTCATGTGTCATGTGATGTCATGTGTCATGTGGTGACATGTGGTGTCATGTGTCATGTATCGTGATGCCATGTGATGTCATGTGTCATGTGTCGTCATGTGTCATCACATGTCATGTGGTGTCATGTGTGTCATGTGTCATGTATCGTCATGTGTCATGTGATGTCATGTGTCATGTGTTTTCATGTGATGTCATGTGTCATGTGGTGTCATGTGGTGTCATGTGGTGTCATGTGTCATGTGTTGTCATGTGTCATATGTGTCATGTGTTGTCATGTGGTGTCATGTGTCATGTGTTGTCATGTGGTGTCATGTGGTGTCATGTGTCATGTGTTGTCATGTGTCATATGTGTCATGTGTTGTCATGTGGTGTCATGTGTCATGTATCGTCATGTGTCATGTGATGTCATGTGTCATGTGTTGTCATGTGATGTCATGTGTCATGTGGTGTCATGTGAGGTCATGTGTCATGTGGTGTCATGTGTCATCATGTGTCATGTGATGTCATGTGTCATCACGTGTCATGTTTCATGTGGTGTCATGTGTCATGTGGTGTCATGTATCATCATGTGTCATGTGATGTCATGTGTCATGTGTTGTCATGTGGTGTCATGTGTCATGTATCGTCATGTGTCATGTGATGTCATGTGTCATGTGGTGTCATGTCATGTGGTGTCATGTGATGTCATGTGTCATGTGGTGTCATGTGTCATGTGTTGTCATGTGTCATCACATGTCATGTGTCATGTGTTGTCATGTATCATATAGTGTCATGTGTCATGTGATGTCATGTGTCATGTGTTGTCATGTGATGTCATGTGTCATGTGGTATCATGTCATGTATCGTCATGTGTCATGTGATGTCATGTGTCATGTGGTGTCATGTGATGTCATGTGTCATGTGGTGTCATGTGTCATCATGTGTCATGTGTCATCACGTGTCATGTGTCATGTGGTGTCATGTGTCATGTATTGTCATGTGTCATGTGATGTCATGTGTCATGTGTTGTCATGTGATGTCATCTGTCATGTGGTGTCATGTGTCATGTATCGTCATGTGTCATGTGATGTCATGTGTCATGTGGTGTCATGTGTCATGTGTTGTCATGTGTCATGTGTCATGTGGTGTCATGTGTCATGTATCGTCATGTGTGATGTCATGTTTCATGTGGTGTCATGTGGTGACATGTGGTGTCATGTGTCATGTATCGTCATGTGTCATGTGTTGTCATGTGATGTCGTGTCATGTGGTGTCATGTATCGTCATGTGTCATGTGATGTCATGTGTTGTCATGTGATGTCATGTGTCATGTGTTGTCATGTGGTGTCATGTGGTGTCATGTGTTGTCATATGTCATATGTGTCATGTGTTGTCATGTGGTGTCATGTGTCATGTATCATCATGTGTCATGTGATGTCATGTGTCATATGTCATGTGATGTCATGTGTCATGTGGTGTCATGTGAGGTCATGTGTCATGTGGTGTCATGTGTCATCATGTGTCATGTGATGTCATGTGTCATCACGTGTCATGTTTCATGTGGTGTCATGTGTCATGTGGTGTCATGTATCGTCATGTGTCATGTGATGTCATGTGTCATGTGTTGTCATGTGGTGTCATGTGTCATGTATCGTCATGTGTCATGTGATGTCATATGTCATGTGGTGTCATGTCATGTGGTGTCATGTGATGTCATGTGTCATGTGGTGTCATGTGTCATGTGTTGTCATGTGTCATCACATGTCATGTGTCATGTGTTGTCATGTATCATATAGTGTCATGTGTCATGTGATGTCATGTGTCATGTGTTGTCATGTGATGTCATGTGTCATGTGGTGTCATGTCATGTATCGTCATGTGTCATGTGATGTCATGTGTCATGTGATGTCATGTGTCATGTGGTGTCATGTGATGTCATGTGTCATGTGGTGTCATGTGTCATCATGTGTCATGTGATGTCATGTGTCATCACGTGTCATGTGTCATGTGGTGTCATGTGTCATGTATTGTCATGTCATGTGATGTCATGTGTCATGTGTTGTCAAGTGGTATCATGTTTCATCACCTGTCTTGTGTCACGTGGTGTCATGTGTTATGAGGTGTCATGTGATGTCATGTGTCATGTAGTGTACTGTGTCATCATGTGTCATGTGTTGTCACGTGGTGTCATGTGTCATCACATGTCTTGTGTCATGCGGTGTCATGTGTCATGAGGTGTCATGTGGTGTCATGTGCCATGTCTCGTCATGTGTCATGTGGTGTCATGTGTCATGTGATGTCATGTGTCATGTGGTGACATGTGGTGTCATGTGTCATGTATCGTGATGCCATGTGATGCCATGTGATGTCATGTGTCATGTGTCGTCATGTGTCATCACGTGTCATGTGTGTCATGTGTCATGTATCGTCATGTGTCATGTGATGTCATGTGTCATGTGTTGTCATGTGATGTCATGTGTCATGTGGTGTCATGTATCGTCATGTGTCATGTGATGTCATGTGATGTCATGTGTCATGTGTTGTCATGTGGTGTCATGTGGTGTCATGTGTCATGTGTTGTCATGTGTCATATGTGTCATGTGTTGTCATGTGGTGTCATGTGTCATGTATCGTCATGTGTCATGTGATGTCATGTGTCATGTGTTGTCATGTGATGTCATGTGTCATGTGGTGTCATGTGAGGTCATGTGTCATGTGGTGTCATGTGTCATCATGTGTCATGTATCGTCATGTGTCATGTGATGTCATGTGTCATGTGGTGTCATGTGTCATGTGTCATGTATCGTCATGTGTCATGTGATGTCATGTGTCATGTGTTGTCATGTGATGTGGTGTCATGTATCATGTGGTGTCATGTGTCATGTATCATCATGTGTCATGTGTTGTCATGTGATGTCATGTGTCATATGGTGTGATGTGTCATGTGATGTCATGTGTCATGTGATGTCATGTGTCATGTGGTGTCATGTGTCATGTGTCATGTGGTGTCATCACATGTCATGTGGTATCATGTGTCCTGTATCGTCATGTGTCATGTGATGTCATGTGTCATGTGTTGTCATGTGGTGTCATGTGTCATGTGGTGTCATGTGTCATGTATCGTCATGTGTGGTGTCATGTCATGTGTCATGTGATGTCATGTGTTATGTGATGTCATGTGTCATGTGTTGTCATGTGTCATGTGGTGTCATGTGTCATGTGTTGTCAAGTGGTGTCATGTTTCATCACCTGTCTTGTGTCACGTGGTGTCATGTGTCATGAGGTGTCATGTGATGTCATGTGTCATGTGGTGTACTGTGTCATCATGTGTCATGTGTTGTCACGTGGTGTCATGTGTCATCACATGTCTTGTGTCATGCGGTGTCATGTGTCATGAGGTGTCATGTGGTGTCATGTGCCATGTCTCGTCATGTGTCATGTGATGTCATGTGTCATGTGGTGACATGTGGTGTCATGTGTCATGTATCGTGATGCCATGTGATGTCATGTGATGTCATGTGTCATGTGTCGTCATGTGTCATCACATGTCATGTGTTGTCAAGTGGTGTCATGTTTCATCACCTGTCTTGTGTCACGTGGTGTCATGTGTCATGAGGTGTCATGTGATGTCATATGTCATGTGGTGTCCTGTGTCATCATGTGTCATGTGTTGTCACGTGGTGTCATGTGTCATCACATGTCTTGTGTCATGCAGTGTCATGTGTCATGAGGTGTCATGTGGTGTCATGTGCCATGTCTCGTCATGTGTCATGTGGTGTCATGTGTCATGTGATGTCATGTGTCATGTGGTGACATGTGGTGTCATGTGTCATGTATCGTGATGCCATGTGATGTCATGTGTCATGTGTCGTCATATGTCATCACATGTCATGTGGTGTCATGTGTGTCATGTGTCATGTATCGTCATGTGTCATGTGATGTCATGTGTCATGTGTTTTCATGTGATGTCATGTGTCATGTGGTGTCATGTGGTGTCATGTGGTGTCATGTGTCATGTGTTGTCATGTGTCATATGTGTCATGTGTTGTCATGTGGTGTCATGTGTCATGTGTTGTCATGTGGTGTCATGTGGTGTCATGTGGTGTCATGTGTTGTCATGTGTCATATGTGTCATGTGTTGTCATGTGGTGTCATGTGTCATGTATCGTCATGTGTCATGTGATGTCATGTGTCATGTGTTGTCATGTGATGTCATGTGTCATGTGGTGTCATGTGAGGTCATGTGTCATGTGGTGTCATGTGTCATCATGTGTCATGTGATGTCATGTGTCATCACGTGTCATGTTTCATGTGGTGTCATGTGTCATGTGGTGTCATGTATCGTCATGTGTCATGTAATGTCATGTGTCATGTGTTGTCATGTGGTGTCATGTGTCATGTATCGTCATGTGTCATGTGATGTCATGTGTCATGTGGTGTCATGTCATGTGGTGTCATGTGATGTCATGTGTCATGTGGTGTCATGTGTCATGTGTTGTCATGTGTCATCACATGTCATGTGTCATGTGTTGTCATGTATCATATAGTGTCATGTGTCATGTGATGTCATGTGTCATGTGTTGTCATGTGATGTCATGTGTCATGTGATGTCATGTCATGTATCGTCATGTGTCATGTGATGTCATGTGTCATGTGGTGTCATGTGATGTCATGTGTCATGTGGTGTCATGTGTCATCATGTGTCATGTGTCATCACGTGTCATGTGTCATGTGGTGTCATGTGTCATGTATTGTCATGTGTCATGTGATGTCATGTGTCATGTGTTGTCATGTGATGTCATCTGTCATGTGGTGTCATGTGTCATGTATCGTCATGTGTCATGTGATGTCATGTGTCATGTGGTGTCATGTGTCATGTGTTGTCATGTGTCATGTGTCATGTGGTGTCATGTGTCATGTATCGTCATGTGTGATGTCATGTTTCATGTGGTGTCATGTGGTGACATGTGGTGTCATGTGTCATGTATCGTCATGTGTCATGTGTTGTCATGTGATGTCATGTGTCATGTGGTGTCATGTATCGTCATGTGTCATGTGATGTCATGTGTTGTCATGTGATGTCATGTGTCATGTGTTGTCATGTGGTGTCATGTGGTGTCATGTGTTGTCATATGTCATATGTGTCATGTGTTGTCATGTGGTGTCATGTGTCATGTATCATCATGTGTCATGTGATGTCATGTGTCATGTGTCATGTGATGTCATGTGTCATGTGGTGTCATGTGAGGTCATGTGTCATGTGGTGTCATGTGTCATCATGTGTCATGTGATGTCATGTGTCATCACGTGTCATGTTTCATGTGGTGTCATGTGTCATGTGGTGTCATGTATCGTCATGTGTCATGTGATGTCATGTGTCATGTGTTGTCATGTGGTGTCATGTGTCATGTATCGTCATGTGTCATGTGATGTCATATGTCATGTGGTGTCATGTCATGTGGTGTCATGTGATGTCATGTGTCATGTGGTGTCATGTGTCATGTGTTTTCATGTGTCATCACATGTCATGTGTCATGTGTTGTCATGTATCATATAGTGTCATGTGTCATGTGATGTCATGTGTCATGTGTTGTCATGTGATGTCATGTGTCATGTGGTGTCATGTCATGTATCGTCATGTGTCATGTGATGTCATGTGTCATGTGATGTCATGTGTCATGTGGTGTCATGTGATGTAATGTGTCATGTGATGTCATGTGTCATGTGTTGTCAAGTGGTATCATGTTTCATCTCCTGTCTTGTGTCACGTGGTGTCATGTGTCATGAGGTGTCATGTGATGTCATGTGTCATGTGGTGTACTGTGTCATCATGTGTCATGTGTTGTCACGTGGTGTCATGTGTCATCACATGTCTTGTGTCATGCGGTGTCATGTGTCATGAGGTGTCATGTGGTGTCATGTGCCATGTCTCGTCATGTGTCATGTGGTGTCATGTGTCATGTGATGTCATGTGTCATGTGGTGACATGTGGTGTCATGTGTCATGTATCGTGATGCCATGTGATGTCATGTGATGTCATGTGTCATGTGTCGTCATGTGTCATCACGTGTCATGTGTGTCATGTGTCATGTATCGTCATGTGTCATGTGATGTCATGTGTCATGTGTTGTCATGTGATGTCATGTGTCATGTGGTGTCATGTATCGTCATGTGTCATGTGATGTCATGTGATGTCATGTGTCATGTGTTGTCATGTGGTGTCATGTGGTGTCATGTGTCATGTGTTGTCATGTGTCATATGTGTCATGTGTTGTCATGTGGTGTCATGTGTCATGTATCGTCATGTGTCATGTGATGTCATGTGTCATGTGTTGTCATGTGATGTCATGTGTCATGTGGTGTCATGTGAGGTCATGTGTCATGTGGTGTCATGTGTCATCATGTGTCATGTGATGTCATGTGTCATCACGTGTCATGTTTCATGTGGTGTCATGTGTCATGTGGTGTCATGTATCGTCATGTGTCATGTGATGTCATGTGTCATGTGTTGTCATGTGATATCATGTGTCATGTATCGTCATGTGTCATGTGATGTCATGTGTCATGTGGTGTCATGTCATGTGGTGTCATGTGATGTCATGTTTCATGTGGTGTCATGTGTCATGTGTTATCATGTGTCATCACATGTCATGTGTCATGTGTTGTCATGTATCATATAGTGTCATGTGTCATGTGATGTCATGTGTCATGTGTTGTCATGTGATGTCATGTCATGTATCGTCATGTCATGTGGTGTCATGTGATGTCATGTGTCATGTGGTGTCATGTGTCATCATGTGTCATGTGATGTCACGTGTCATGTTTCATGTGGTGTCATGTGGTGTCATGTGTCATGTATCGTCATGTGTCATGTGTCATGTGGTGTCATGTGTCATCATGTGTCATGTGGTGTCATGTGTCATCACGTGTCATGTGGTGTCATGTGTCATGTATCATCATGTGTCATGTGATGTCATGTGTCATGTGTTGTCATGTGATGTCATGTGTCATGTGGTGTCATGTGTCATGTGATGTCATGTGTCATGTGATGTCATGTGTCATGTGTTGTCATGTGATGGCATGTGTCATGTGATGTCATGTGTCATGTGGTGTCATTTGTCATGTGGTGTCATGTGGTGTCATGTGTCATGTATCGTCATGTGTCATGTGTTGTCATGTGATGGCATGTGTCTTGTGGTGTCATGTGATGTCATGTGTCATGTGGTGACATGTGGTGTCATGTATCGTCATGTGTAATGTGATGTCATGTGTCATGTGGTGTCATGTGTCATCTTGTGTCATGTGGTGTCATGTGGTGTCATGTGTCATCATGTGTTGTCATGTGTCATCATGTTGTGCCATGTGACGTCATGTGTTGTCAGTCATGTGGTATCATGTTTCATCATGTGTCATCTGTTGTCATGTGGTGTCATTTGTTATCACGTGTCATGTGTCATGTGGTGTCATGTGTCATGTCATGTAGTGTCATGTGTCATGTGGTGTCATGTGTCATCACGTGGCATGTTTCATGTGGTGTCATGTGGTGTCATGTGTCATGTGGTGTCATGTGTCATGTATCATCATGTGTCATGTGATGTCATGTGTCATGTGTTGTCATGTGATGTCATGTGGTGTCATGTGTCATGTATCGCCATGTGTCATGTGATATCATGTGTCATGTGTTGTCATGTGTCATATGTGTCATGTGTTGTCATGTGTCATGTGGTGTCATGTGTCATCACGTGTCATGTGGTGTCATGTGTCATGTGGTGTCATGTGTCCTGTATTGTCATGTGTCATGTGATGTCATGTGTCATGTGTTGTCACGTGATGTCATGTGTCATGTGGTGTCATGTGTCATGTGGTGTCATGTGTCATGTATCGTCATGTGGTGTCATGTGTCATGTGATGTCATGTGTCATGTGTTGTCATGTGATGTCATGTGTCATGTGGTGTCATGTGATGTCATGTGTCATCATGTGTCATCTTGTATCCTGTGGTGTCATGTGGTGTCATGTGTTGTCATATGTCATCATGTAGTGCCATGTGACATCATGTGTCATGTGTTGTCATGTGGTGTCATGTGTCATCACGTGTCATGTGACATGTGGTGTCATGTGTCATCACGTGTCATGTGTCATGTGATGTCATGTGTCATGTGCTGTCATGTGGTGTCATGCATCATCATGTGTCATCATGTGTCATCATGTGTCATGTCTTGTCATGTGGTGTCATGTGTCATGTGGTGTCATGTGTCATGTAGTGTCGTGTGGTATCATGTGTTAAGTGATGTCATGTGTCATCATGTGTCATGTGGTGCCATCACATGTCATGTGCGTCATCACATGTCATGTGGTGTCATGTGGTGTCATGTGTCATGTATCGCCATGTGTCATGTGATGTTATGTGTCATGTGTTGTCCTGTGATGTCATGTGTCATGTGGTGTCATGTGTCATGTGTTGTCATGTCATGTCATGTGTCATGTGTTGTCATGTCATGTGTCATGTGGTGTCATGTGTCATGTGTCATGTGTTGTCATGTGTCATGTGGTGTCATGTGGTGTCATGTGTCATGTGTTGTCACGTGGTGTCATGTGTCATCACATGTCTTGTGTCACGTGGTGTCATGTGTCATGAGGTATCATGTGGTTTCATTTGTCATGTGTCATCATGTGTCATGTGGTGTCATGTGTCATCACATGTCATGTGGTGTCATGTGTCATCACGTGTCATGTGTCATGTGGTGTCATGTGTCATGTAGTGTCATGTGTCATGTGTTGTCATGTGATGTCATGTGTCATGTGGTGTCATGTGTCATGTGGTGTCATGTGTCATCATGTGTCATGTGGTGTCATGTGTCATCACATGTCATGTGATGTCATGTGTCATCACGTGTCATGTGTCATGTGGTGTCATGTGTCATGTATCATCATGTGTCATGTGGTGTCATGTCATGTGATGTCATGTGTCATGTGATGTCATGTGTCATGTGATGTCATGTGTCATGTGTTGTCATGTGATGGCATGTGTCATGTGATGTCATGTGTCATGTATCGCCATGTGTCATGTGATGTTATGTGTCATGTGTTGTCCTGTGATGTCATGTGTCATGTGGTGTCATGTGTCATGTGTTGTCATGTCATGTCATGTGTCATGTGTTGTCATGTCATGTGTCATGTGGTGTCATGTGTCATGTGTCATGTGTTGTCATGTGTCATGTGGTGTCATGTGGTGTCATGTGTCATGTGTTGTCACGTGGTGTCATGTGTCATCACATGTCTTGTGTCACGTGGTGTCATGTGTCATGAGGTATCATGTGGTTTCATTTGTCATGTGTCATCATGTGTCATGTGGTGTCATGTGTCATCACATGTCATGTGGTGTCATGTGTCATCACGTGTCATGTGTCATGTGGTGTCATGTGTCATGTAGTGTCATGTGTCATGTGTTGTCATATGATGTCATGTGTCATGTGGTGTCATGTGTCATGTGGTGTCATGTGTCATCATGTGTCATGTGGTGTCATGTGTCATCACATGTCATGTGATGTCATGTGTCATCACGTGTCATGTGTCATGTGGTGTCATGTGTCATGTATCATCATGTGTCATGTGGTGTCATGTCATGTGATGTCATGTGTCATGTGATGTCATGTGTCATGTGATGTCATGTGTCATGTGTTGTCATGTGATGGCATGTGTCATGTGATGTCATGTGTCATGTGGTGTCATGTGTCATGTGGTGTCATGTGTCATGTATCGTCATGTGTCATGTGTTGTCATGTGATGGCATGTGTCTTGTGGTGTCATGTGTCATGTGATGTCATGTGTCATGTGGTGACATGTGGTGTCATGTGTCATGTATCGTCATGTGTCATGTGATGTCATGTGTCATGTGGTATCATGTGTCATCTTGTGTCATGTGGTGTCATGTGATGTCATGTGTCATCATGCGTTGTCATGTGTCATCATGTTGTGCCATGTGACGTCGTGTGTTGTCAGTCATGTGGTATCATGTTTCATCATGTGTCATCTGTTGTCATGTGGTGTCATTTGTTATCACGTGTCATGTGTCATGTGGTGTCATGTGTCATGTCATGTAGTGTCATGTGTCATGTGGTGTCATGTGTCATCACGTGTCATGTTTCATGTGGTATCATGTGTCATGTGGTGTCATGTATCATCATGTGTCATGTGATGTCATGTGTCATGTGTTGTCATGTGATGTCATGTGTCATGTGGTGTCATGTGGTGTCATGTGTCATGTATCGCCATGTGTCATGTGATGTCATGTGTCATGTGTTGTCATGTGTCATGTGTTGTCATGTGTCATGTGTTGTCATGTGATGTCATGTGTCATGTGGTGTCATGTATCATCATGTGTCATGTGATGTCATGTGATGTCATGTGTCATGTGTTGTCATGTGGTGTCATGTGGTGTCATGTGTCATGTGTTGTCATGTGTCATATGTGTCATGTGTTGTCATGTGGTGTCATGTGTCATGTATCGTCATGTGTCATGTGATGTCATGTGTCATGTGTTGTCATGTGATGTTATGTGTCATGTGGTGTCATGTGAGGTCATGTGTCATGTGGTGTCATGTGTCATCATGTGTCATGTGATGTCATGTGTCATCACGTGTCATGTTTCATGTGGTGTCATGTGTCATGTGGTGTCATGTATCGTCATGTGTCATGTGATGTCATGTGTCATGTGTTGTCATGTGATATCATGTGTCATGTATCGTCATGTGTCATGTGATGTCATGTGTCATGTGGTGTCATGTCATGTGGTGTCATGTGATGTCATGTGTCATGTGGTGTCATGTGTCATGTGTTATCATGTGTCATCACATGTCATGTGTCATGTGTTGTCATGTATCATATAGTGTCATGTGTCATGTGATGTCATGTGTCATGTGTTGTCATGTGATGTCATGTGTCATGTGGTGTCATGTCATGTATCGTCATGTCATGTGGTGTCATGTGATGTCATGTGTCATGTGGTGTCATGTGTCATCATGTGTCATGTGATGTCACGTGTCATGTTTCATGTGGTGTCATGTGGTGTCATGTGTCATGTATCGTCATGTGTCATGTGTCATGTGGTGTCATGTGTCATCATGTGTCATGTGGTGTCATGTGTCATCACGTGTCATGTGGTGTCATGTGTCATGTATCATCATGTGTCATGTGATGTCATGTGTCATGTGTTGTCATGTGATGTCATGTGTCATGTGGTGTCATGTGTCATGTGATGTCATGTGTCATGTGATGTCATGTGTCATGTGTTGTCATGTGATGGCATGTGTCATGTGATGTCATGTGTCATGTGGTGTCATTTGTCATGTGGTGTCATGTGGTGTCATGTGTCATGTATCGTCATGTGTCATGTGTTGTCATGTGATGGCATGTGTCTTGTGGTGTCATGTGTCATGTGATGTCATGTGTCATGTGGTGACATGTGGTGTCATGTATCGTCATGTGTAATGTGATGTCATGTGTCATGTGGTGTCATGTGTCATCTTGTGTCATGTGGTGTCATGTGGTGTCATGTGTCATCATGTGTTGTCATGTGTCATCATGTTGTGCCATGTGACGTCATGTGTTGTCAGTCATGTGGTATCATGTTTCATCATGTGTCATCTGTTGTCATGTGGTGTCATTTGTTATCACGTGTCATGTGTCATGTGGTGTCATGTGTCATGTCATGTAGTGTCATGTGTCATGTGGTGTCATGTGTCATCACGTGGCATGTTTCATGTGGTGTCATGTGGTGTCATGTGTCATGTGGTGTCATGTGTCATGTATCATCATGTGTCATGTGATGTCATGTGTCATGTGTTGTCATGTGATGTCATGTGGTGTCATGTGTCATGTATCGCCATGTGTCATGTGATATCATGTGTCATGTGTTGTCATGTGTCATATGTGTCATGTGTTGTCATGTGTCATGTGGTGTCATGTGTCATCACGTGTCATGTGGTGTCATGTGTCATGTGGTGTCATGTGTCCTGTATTGTCATGTGTCATGTGATGTCATGTGTCATGTGTTGTCACGTGATGTCATGTGTCATGTGGTGTCATGTGTCATGTGGTGTCATGTGTCATGTATCATCATGTGGTGTCATGTGTCATGTGATGTCATGTGTCATGTGTTGTCATGTGATGTCATGTGTCATGTGGTGTCATGTGATGTCATGTGTCATCATGTGTCATCTTGTATCCTGTGGTGTCATGTGGTGTCATGTGTTGTCATATGTCATCATGTAGTGCCATGTGACATCATGTGTTGTCAGTCATGTGGTGTCATGTGTCATCATGTGTCATGTGTTGTCATGTGGTGTCATGTGTCATCACGTGTCATGTGACATGTGGTGTCATGTGTCATCACGTGTCATGTGTCATGTGATGTCATGTGTCATGTGCTGTCATGTGGTGTCATGCATCATCATGTGTCATCATGTGTCATCATGTGTCATGTCTTGTCATGTGGTGTCATGTGTCATGTGGTGTCATGTGTCATGTAGTGTCGTGTGGTATCATGTGTTAAGTGGTGTCATGTGTCATCATGTGTCATGTGGTGCCATCACATGTCATGTGCGTCATCACATGTCATGTGGTGTCATGTGGTGTCATGTGTCATGTATCGCCATGTGTCATGTGATGTTATGTGTCATGTGTTGTCCTGTGATGTCATGTGTCATGTGGTGTCATGTGTCATGTGTTGTCATGTCATGTCATGTGTCATGTGTTGTCATGTCATGTGTCATGTGGTGTCATGTGTCATGTGTCATGTGTTGTCATGTGTCATGTGGTGTCATGTGGTGTCATGTGTCATGTGTTGTCACGTGGTGTCATGTGTCATCACATGTCTTGTGTCACGTGGTGTCATGTGTCATGAGGTATCATGTGGTTTCATTTGTCATGTGTCATCATGTGTCATGTGGTGTCATGTGTCATCACATGTCATGTGGTGTCATGTGTCATCACGTGTCATGTGTCATGTGGTGTCATGTGTCATGTAGTGTCATGTGTCATGTGTTGTCATGTGATGTCATGTGTCATGTGGTGTCATGTGTCATGTGGTGTCATGTGTCATCATGTGTCATGTGGTGTCATGTGTCATCACATGTCATGTGATGTCATGTGTCATCACGTGTCATGTGTCATGTGGTGTCATGTGTCATGTATCATCATGTGTCATGTGGTGTCATGTCATGTGATGTCATGTGTCATGTGATGTCATGTGTCATGTGATGTCATGTGTCATGTGTTGTCATGTGATGGCATGTGTCATGTGATGTCATGTGTCATGTGGTGTCATGTGTCATGTGGTGTCATGTGTCATGTATCGTCATGTGTCATGTGTTGTCATGTGATGGCATGTGTCTTGTGGTGTCATGTGTCATGTGATGTCATGTGTCATGTGGTGACATGTGGTGTCATGTGTCATGTATCGTCATGTGTCATGTGATGTCATGTGTCATGTGGTATCATGTGTCATCTTGTGTCATGTGGTGTCATGTGATGTCATGTGTCATCATGCGTTGTCATGTGTCATCATGTTGTGCCATGTGACGTCGTGTGTTGTCAGTCATGTGGTATCATGTTTCATCATGTGTCATCTGTTGTCATGTGGTGTCATTTGTTATCACGTGTCATGTGTCATGTGGTGTCATGTGTCATGTCATGTAGTGTCATGTGTCATGTGGTGTCATGTGTCATCACGTGTCATGTTTCATGTGGTATCATGTGTCATGTGGTGTCATGTATCATCATGTGTCATGTGATGTCATGTGTCATGTGTTGTCATGTGATGTCATGTGTCATGTGGTGTCATGTGGTGTCATGTGTCATGTATCGCCATGTGTCATGTGATGTCATGTGTCATGTGTTGTCATGTGTCATGTGTTGTCATGTGTCATGTGGTGTCATGTGTCATCACGTGTCATGTGGTGTCATGTGTCATGTGGTGTCATGTGTCATGTGATGTCATGTGTCATGTGTTGGCACGTGATGTCATGTGTCATGTGGTGTCATGTGTCATGTGGTGTCATGTGTCATGTATCGTCATGTGGTGTCATGTGTCATGTGATGTCATGTGTCATGTGTTGTCATGTGATGTCATGTGTCATGTGGTGTCATGTGATGTCATGTGTCATCATGTGTCATCTTGTATCCTGTGGTGTCATGTGGTGTCATGTGTTGTCATGTGTCATCATGTAGTGCCATGAGACATCATGTGTTGTCAGTCATGTGGTGTCATGTGTCATCATGTGTCATGTGTTGTCATGTGGTGTCATGTGTCATCATGTGTCATGTGACATGTGGTGTCATGTGTCATCACGTGTCATGTGATGTCATGTGGTGTCATGCGTCATCATGTGGTGTCATGTGTCATCATGTGTCATCATGTGTCATGTCTTGTCATGTGGTGTCATGTGTCATGTGGTGTCATGTGTCATGTATTGTCATGTGTCATGTGGTGTCATGTGTTAAGTGGTGTCATGTGTCATCATGTGTCATGTGGTGCCATCACATGTCATGTGCGTCATCACATGTCATGTGGTGTCATGTGGTGTCATGTGTCATGTATCGCCATGTGTCATGTGATGTTATGTGTCATGTGTTGTCCTGTGATGTCATGTGTCATGTGGTGTCATGTGTCATGTGTTGTCATGTCATGTCATGTGTCATGTGTTGTCATGTCATGTCATGTGTCATGTGGTGTCATATGTCATGTGATGTCATGTGTCATGTGTTGTCATGTGTCATGTGGTGTCATGTGGTGTCATGTGTCATGTGTTGTCACGTGGTGTCATGTGTCATCACGTGTCTTGTGTCACGTGGTGTCATGTGTCATGAGGTATCATGTGGTTTCATTTGTCATGTATCATCATGTGTCATGTGTTGTCATGTGGTGACATGTGATGTCATGTGTCATGTGTCATGTGTTGTCATGTGATGTCATGTGTCATGTGGTGTCATGTGTCATGTGGTGTCATGTGTTGTCATGTGTCATCATGTGGTGCCATGTGACGTCATGTGTTGTCAGTCATGTGGTGTCATGTGGTGTCATGTTTCATCATGTGTCATGTGTTGTCATGTGGTGTCATTTGTTAACACGTGTCATGTGGTGTCATGTGTCATGTGATGTCATGTGTCATGTGATGTCATGTGTCATGTGTCATGTGGTGTCATGTGTCATGTGTTGTCATGTGTCATGTGGTGTCATGTGTCATGTGTCGCCATTGTGTCATGTGATGTCATGAGTCAAGTGTTGTCATGTGATGTCATGTGTCAGATGATGTCATATGATGTCATGTGCCATGTGTTGTCATGTGATGTCATGTGTCATGTGGTGTCATGTATCATCATGTGTCATGTGGTGTCATGTGTCATCATGTGTCATCACATGTCTTGTCATGTGGTGTCATGTGTCATGAGGTGTCATGTATCGTCATGTGTCATGTGATGTCATGTGTCATCATGTAGTGCCATGTGATGTCATGTGTTATCAGTCAGTCATGTGGTGTCATGTGTCATCATGTGTCATGTGGTGTCATCATGTGTCATGTCATGTGTCATGTGTCATGTGTCATGTGACATGACATGTGATGTCATGAGGTGTCATGTGTCATGTGATGTCATGTGTCATGTGGTGTCATGTATCGTCATGTGTCATGTCATGTGTCATGTGGTGTTATGTGTCATGTAATGTGTTGTCATGTGATGTCATGTGTCATGTGCTGTCATGTGTCATGTGGTATCATGTGTCATCATGTGTCATGTGTTGTCATGTGTCATCACATGTCTTGTGTCACGTGGTGTCATGTGTCATGAGGTGTCATGTGATGTCATGTGTCATGTGGTGACATGTGTCATGTGGAGTCATATGTCATGTTTCAAAAAATGTATATATATTTAGAGAAGCTTACTGTAAGATTACTGTAAGCTTACTGTACTCTGTACCTTTCCGAGTACGAGCTGAATGCTAATTGGCTGTCAACTGTCTGTCAATACTCCAAACCAGAAAGTGTTGGCAGCCATCTTGTGCCTCGGTAGACTGAGGCACAAGAAAGCAGAAAAACAAACGTGTAAAACGCAAAAAGGGGACAAAAACCACGGGGGACGAGTATCATACGAGTCCTGTAAGCTTACTGTAAGCTTACTGTACTCTGTACCTGCACGAGCTGAATGCTAATTGGCTGTCAACTGTCTGTCAACACTCCAAACCAGAAAGTGTTGGCCGCCATTTTGTGCCTCGGTAGACTGAGGCACAAGAAAGCAGAAAAACAAACAAGTAGAACGCAAAAAGGGGGCAGGGTAGAAACCCCCTGACCCCTAGGCCTGCTCAGGGATCACACAAGGACCCACAAGGCCCCCCATTTTTTTTTTACAAAAACTGCAGAGTATGAGTACTGTACAAGCACAGTAAGCTTACTGTAAGCTTACTGTAATCTGTACCGTCCCGAGCACGAGCTGAATGCTAATTGGCTGTCAACTGTCTATAAACACTCCAAACAATCATGTGTCATGTGTCATCACGTGTCATGTGTTGTCATGTGTCATGTGGTGTCATGTGTCATGTGCTGTCATGTGTCATATGTCATGTGTCATCTTGTGTCCTGTGGTGTCATGTGTTGTCATGTGTCATCATGTGCTGTCATGTGTCATCATGTAGTTCCATGTGACGTCATGTGTTGTCAGTCATGTGGTGTCATGTGTCATCATGTGTCATGTGTCATTTGGTGTCATGTGTCATGTGGTGTCATGTGTCATGTGAAATGACATGTGATGTCATGTGTCATGTGGTGTCATGTGTCATGTGATGTCATGTGGTGTCATGTGTCATCATGTGTCATGTGATGTCATGTGTCATCACGTGTCATGTGTCACGTGTCATGTGTCACATGTCATGTGTCATGTGTCATGTATCGTCATGTGTCATGTGATGTCATGTGTCATGTGTTGTCATGTGATGTGGTGTCATGTATCATGTGGTGTCATGTGTCATGTATCATCATGTGTCATGTGTTGTCATGTGATGTCATGTGTCATATCGTGTGATGTGTCATGTGATGTCATGTGTCATGTGATGTCATGTGTCATGTGGTGTCATGTGTCATGTGTCATGTGGTGTCATCACATGTCATGTGGTGTCATGTGTCCTGTATCGTCATGTGTCATGTGATGTCATGTGTCATGTGTTGTCATGTGGTGTCATGTGTCATGTGGTGTCATGTGTCATGTATCGTCATGTGTGGTGTCATGTCATGTGTCATGTGATGTCATGTGTTATGTGATGTCATGTGTCATGTGTTGTCATGTGTCATGTGGTGTCATGTGTCATGTGTTGTCAAGTGGTGTCATGTTTCATCACCTGTCTTGTGTCACGTGGTGTCATGTGTCATGAGGTGTCATGTGATGTCATGTGTCATGTGGTGTACTGTGTCATCATGTGTCATGTGTTGTCACGTGGTGTCATGTGTCATCACATGTCTTGTGTCATGCGGTGTCATGTGTCATGAGGTGTCATGTGGTGTCATGTGCCATGTCTCGTCATGTGTCATGTGATGTCATGTGTCATGTGGTGACATGTGGTGTCATGTGTCATGTATCGTGATGCCATGTGATGTCATGTGATGTCATGTGTCATGTGTCGTCATGTGTCATCACATGTCATGTGTGTCATGTGTCATGTATCGTCATGTGTCATGTGATGTCATGTGTCATGTGCTGTCATGTGTCATGTGGTGTCATGTGTCATCATGTGTCATGTGTTGTCATGTGTCATCACATGTCTTGTGTCACGTGGTGTCATGTGTCATGAGGTGTCATGTGATGTCATGTGTCATGTGGTGACATGTGTCATGTGGAGTCATATGTCATGTTTCAAAAAATGTATATATATTTAGAGAAGCTTACTGTAAGATTACTGTAAGCTTACTGTACTCTGTACCTTTCCGAGTATGAGCTGAATGCTAATTGGCTGTCAACTGTCTGTCAATACTCCAAACCAGAAAGTGTTGGCAGCCATCTTGTGCCTCGGTAAAATGAGGCACAAGAAAGCAGAAAAACAAACGTGTAAAACGCAAAAAGGGGACAAAAACCACGGGGGACGAGTATCATACGAGTCCTGTAAGCTTACTGTAAGCTTACTGTACTCTGTACCTGCACGAGCTGAATGCTAATTGGCTGTCAACTGTCTGTCAACACTCCAAACCAGAAAGTGTTGGCCGCCATTTTGTGCCTCGGTAGACTGAGGCACAAGAAAGCAGAAAAACAAACAAGTAGAACGCAAAAAGGGGGCAGGGTAGAAACCCCCTGACCCCTAGGCCTGCTCAGGGATCACACAAGGACCCACAAGGCCCCCCATTTTTTTTTTACAAAAACTGCAGAGTATGAGTACTGTACAAGCACAGTAAGCTTACTGTAAGCTTACTGTAATCTGTACCGTCCCGAGCACGAGCTGAATGCTAATTGGCTGTCAACTGTCTATAAACACTCCAAACAATCATGTGTCATGTGTCATCACGTGTCATGTGTTGTCATGTGTCATGTGGTGTCATGTGTCATGTGCTGTCATGTGTCATGTGTCATCTTGTGTCCTGTGGTGTCATGTGTTGTCATGTGTCATCATGTGCTGTCATGTGTCATCATGTAGTTCCATGTGACGTCATGTGTTGTCAGTCATGTGGTGTCATGTGTCATCATGTGTCATGTGTCATTTGGTGTCATGTGTCATGTGGTGTCATGTGTCATGTGACATGACATGTGATGTCATGTGTCATGTGGTGTCATGTGTCATGTGATGTCATGTGGTGTCATGTGTCATCATGTGTCATGTGTCACATGTCATGTGTCATGTGGTGTCATGTGTCATGTATCGTCATGTGTCATGTGATGTCATGTGTCATGTGTTGTCATGTGATGTGGTGTCATGTATCATGTGGTGTCATGTGTCATGTATCATCATGTGTCATGTGTTGTCATGTGATGTCATGTGTCATATGGTGTGATGTGTCATGTGATGTCATGTGTCATGTGATGTCATGTGTCATGTGGTGTCATGTGTCATGTGTCATGAGGTGTCATCACGTGTCATGTGGTGTCATGTGTCCTGTATCGTCATGTGTCATGTGATGTCATGTGTCATGTGTTGTCATGTGGTGTCATGTGTCATGTGGTGTCATGTGTCATGTATCGTCATGTGTGGTGTCATGTCATGTGTCATGTGATGTCATGTGTTATATGATGTCAGACAAAGTTTTGAGAAATAATTATCAGCACTCCTATAACCAAGTAATCATAACATTTAGAGCATAAGTTAGAGGCCCTGTCAGTCTCACAAATTATATCAGACTCTATTCATTCTAGAGTTGTTCCAAGATATCAACACAAGTCTTTTTCAAAGCATGGGGTTCAAAGATATATAGTCCACTTGTTTGTTTTTCTTCAATCTTTATTTTGTCAATTTTCATAGAGCAGGTATTTCCAGCAACAAGTAGAAATCACCAACACGTGTTTCGTCCTACACAAGGACTTTTTCAAGGCCGAAATCAAAAACTGTATACTAAGGCTGGAGATGCGGCACGTGGTGTAGGGAGGAAAAGGATCACCCAATGTCGTGGCAAGCCTTTCGCAGGTAATGAACGTATCAGCAAATAAGCTAGTAACAACTCAAGTAATTAGCAACTGAGAATGTGTGCTTGCTACCGGATTCCAAATGCGAACACTCGGTGCAAAAAAGTAATTCAAAGGCAACCATAGTAAGTTGTGAGCATATTAATTGCCATCACATCTCTGTGTCCAAAGCCATCTCAGTTACGTGACATTGTTATGTGATGTCATGTGTCATGTGTTGTCATGTGTCATGTGGTGTCATGTGTCATGTGTTGTCAAGTGGTGTCATGTTTCATCACCTGTCTTGTGTCACGTGGTGTCATGTGTCATGAGGTGTCATGTGATGTCATGTGTCATGTGGTGTCCTGTGTCATCATGTGTCATGTGTTGTCACATGGTGTCATGTGTCATCACATGTCTTGTGTCATGCAGTGTCGTGTCATGAGATGTCATGTGGTGTCATGTGCCATGTCTCGTCATGTGTCATGTGGTGTCATGTGTCATGTGATGTCATGTGTCATGTGGTGACATGTGGTGTCATGTGTCATGTATCGTGATGCCATGTGATGTCATGTGATGTCATGTGTCATCATGTGTCATCACGTGTCATGTGGTGTCATGTGTGTCATGTGTCATGTATTGTCATGTGTCATGTGATGTCATGTGTCATGTGTTGTCATGTGATGTCATGTGTCATGTGGTGTCATGTATCGTCATGTGTCATGTGATGTCATGTGTTGTCATGTGATGTCATGTGTCATGTGTTGTCATGTGGTGTCATGTGGTGTCCTGTGTCATGTGTTGTCATGTGTCATATGTGTCATGTGTTGTCATGTGGTGTCATGTGTCATGTATCGTCATGTGTCATGTGATGTCATGTGTCATGTGTTGTCATGTGATGTCATGTGTCATGTGGTGTCATGTGAGGTCATGTGTCATGTGGTGTCATGTGTCATCATGTGTCATGTGATGTCATGTGTCATCACGTGTCATGTTTCATGTGGTGTCATGTGTCATGTGGTGTCATGTATCGTCATGTGTCATGTGATGTCATGTGTCATGTGTTGTCATGTGGTGTCATGTGTCATGTATCGTCATGTGTCATGTGATGTCATGTGTCATGTGGTGTCATGTCATGTGGTGTCACGTGATGTCATGTGTCATGTGGTGTCATGTGTCATGTGTTGTCATGTGTCATCACATGTCATGTGTCATGTGTTGTCATGTATCATATAGTGTCATGTGTCATGTGATGTCATGTGTCATGTGTTGTCATGTGATGTCATGTGTCATGTGGTGTCATGTCATGTATCGTCATGTGTCATGTGATGTCATGTGTCATGTGGTGTCATGTGATGTCATGTGTCATGTAGTGTCATGTGTCATCATGTGTCATGTGTCATCACGTGTCATGTGTCATGTGGTGTCATGTGTCATGTATCGTCATGTGTCATGTGATGTCATGTGTCATGTGTTGTCATGTGATGTCATCTGTCATGTGGTGTCAGGTGTCATGTATCGTCATGTGTCATGTGATGTCATGTGTCATGTGGTTTCATGTGTCATGTGTTGTCATGTGTCATGTCATGTGATGTCATGTGTCATGTGGTGTCATGTGTCATGTATCGTCATGTGTGATGTCATGTTTCATGTGGTGTCATGTGGTGACATGTGGTGTCATGTGTCATGTATCGTCATGTGTCATGTGTTGTCATGTGATGTCATGTGTCATGTGGTGTCATGTATCGTCATGTGTCATGTGATGTCATGTGTTGTCATGTGATGTCATGTGTCATGTGTTGTCATGTGGTGTCATGTGGTGTCATGTGTTGTCATGTGTCATATGTGTCATGTGTTGTCATGTGGTGTCATGTGTCATGTATCATCATATGTCATGTGATGTCATGTGTCATGTGTTGTCATGTGATGTCATGTGTCATGTGGTGTCATGTGAGGTCATGTGTCATGTGGTGTCATGTGTCATCATGTGTCATGTCATATGTCTCACGTGTCATGTTTCATGTGGTGTCATGTGTCATGTGGTGTCATGTATCGTCATGTGTCATGTGATGTCATGTGTCATGTGTTGTCATGTGGTGTCATGTGTCATGTATCGTCATGTGTCATGTGATGTCATGTGTCATGTGGTGTCATGTCATGTGGTGTCATGTGATGTCATGTGTCATGTGGTGTCATGTGTCATGTGTTGTCATGTGTCATCACATGTCATGTGTCATGTGTTGTCATGTATCATATAGTGTCATGTGTCATGTGATGTCATGTGTCATGTGTTGTCATGTGATGTCATGTGTCATGTGGTGTCATGTCATGTATCGTCATGTGTCATGTGATGTCATGTGTCATGTGATGTCATGTGTCATGTGGTGTCATGTGATGTCATGTGTCATGTGGTGTCATGTGTCATCATGTGTCATGTGATGTCATGTGTCATCACGTGTCATGTGTCATGTGGTGTCATGTGTCATGTATCGTCATGTGTCATGTGATGTCATGTGTCATGTGTTGTCAAGTGGTGTCATGTTTCATCACCTGTCTTGTGTCACGTGGTGTCATGTGTCATGAGGTGTCATGTGATGTCATGTGTCATGTGTCATCATGTGTCATGTGTTGTCACGTGGTGTCATGTGTCATCACATGTCTTGTGTCATGCGGTGTCATGTGTCATGAGGTGTCATGTGGTGTCATGTGCCATGTCTCGTCATGTGTCATGTGGTGTCATGTGTCATGTGATGTCATGTGTCATGTGGTGATATGTGGTGTCATGTGTCATGTATCGTGATGCCATGTGATGTCATGTGATGTCATGTGTCATGTGTCGTCATGTGTCATCACGTGTCATGTGTGTCATGTGTCATGTATCGTCATGTGTCATGTGATGTCATGTGTCATGTGTTGTCATGTGATGTCATGTGTCATGTGGTGTCATGTATCGTCATGTGTCCTGTGATGTCATGTGTTGTCATGTGATGTCATGTGTCATGTGTTGTCATGTGGTGTCATGTGGTGTCATGTGTCATGTGTTGTCATGTGTCATATGTGTCATGTGTTGTCATGTGGTGTCATGTGTCATGTATCGTCATGTGTCATGTGATGTCATGTGTCATGTGTTGTCATGTGATGTCATGTGTCATGTGGTGTCATGTGAGGTCATGTGTCATGTGGTGTCATGTGTCATCATGTGTCATGTATCGTCATGTGTCATGTGATGTCATGTGTCATGTGGTATCATGTGTCATGTGTTGTCATGTGTCATGTGTCATGTGATGTCATGTGTCATGTGGTGTCATGTGTCATGTATCGTCATGTGTGATGTCATGTTTCATGTGGTGTCATGTGATGACATGTGGTGTCATGTGTCATGTATCGTCATGTGTCATGTGATGTCATGTGTCATCACATGTCATGTGTCATGTATCGTCATGTGTCATGTGATGTCATGTGTCATGTGTTGTCATGTGTCATCACATGTCATGTGGTGTCATGTGTCATCACGTTTCATGTGTCATGTGGTGTCATGTGTCATGTGGTGTCATGTGATGTCATATGTCATGTGGTGTCCTGTGTCATCATGTGTCATGTGTTGTCACGTGGTGTCATGTGTCATCACATGTCTTGTGTCATGCAGTGTCATGTGTCATGAGGTGTCATGTGGTGTCATGTGCCATGTCTCGTCATGTGTCATGTGGTGTCATGTGTCATGTGATGTCATGTGTCATGTGGTGACATGTGGTGTCATGTGTCATGTATCGTGATGCCATGTGATGTCATGTGTCATGTGTCGTCATGTGTCATCACATGTCATGTGGTGTCATGTGTGTCATGTGTCATGTATCGTCATGTGTCATGTGATGTCATGTGTCATGTGTTTTCATGTGATGTCATGTGTCATGTGGTGTCATGTGGTGTCATGTGGTGTCATGTGTCATGTGTTGTCATGTGTCATATGTGTCATGTGTTGTCATGTGGTGTCATGTGTCATGTGTTGTCATGTGGTGTCATGTGGTGTCATGTGTCATGTGTTGTCATGTGTCATATGTGTCATGTGTTGTCATGTGGTGTCATGTGTCATGTATCGTCATGTGTCATGTGATGTCATGTGTCATGTGTTGTCATGTGATGTCATGTGTCATGTGGTGTCATGTGAGGTCATGTGTCATGTGGTGTCATGTGTCATCATGTGTCATGTGATGTCATGTGTCATCACGTGTCATGTTTCATGTGGTGTCATGTGTCATGTGGTGTCATGTATCATCATGTGTCATGTGATGTCATGTGTCATGTGTTGTCATGTGGTGTCATGTGTCATGTATCGTCATGTGTCATGTGATGTCATGTGTCATGTGGTGTCATGTCATGTGGTGTCATGTGATGTCATGTGTCATGTGGTGTCATGTGTCATGTGTTGTCATGTGTCATCACATGTCATGTGTCATGTGTTGTCATGTATCATATAGTGTCATGTGTCATGTGATGTCATGTGTCATGTGTTGTCATGTGATGTCATGTGTCATGTGGTATCATGTCATGTATCGTCATGTGTCATGTGATGTCATGTGTCATGTGGTGTCATGTGATGTCATGTGTCATGTGGTGTCATGTGTCATCATGTGTCATGTGTCATCACGTGTCATGTGTCATGTGGTGTCATGTGTCATGTATTGTCATGTGTCATGTGATGTCATGTGTCATGTGTTGTCATGTGATGTCATCTGTCATGTGGTGTCATGTGTCATGTATCGTCATGTGTCATGTGATGTCATGTGTCATGTGGTGTCATGTGTCATGTGTTGTCATGTGTCATGTGTCATGTGGTGTCATGTGTCATGTATCGTCATGTGTGATGTCATGTTTCATGTGGTGTCATGTGGTGACATGTGGTGTCATGTGTCATGTATCGTCATGTGTCATGTGTTGTCATGTGATGTCGTGTCATGTGGTGTCATGTATCGTCATGTGTCATGTGATGTCATGTGTTGTCATGTGATGTCATGTGTCATGTGTTGTCATGTGGTGTCATGTGGTGTCATGTGTTGTCATATGTCATATGTGTCATGTGTTGTCATGTGGTGTCATGTGTCATGTATCATCATGTGTCATGTGATGTCATGTGTCATATGTCATGTGATGTCATGTGTCATGTGGTGTCATGTGAGGTCATGTGTCATGTGGTGTCATGTGTCATCATGTGTCATGTGATGTCATGTGTCATCACGTGTCATGTTTCATGTGGTGTCATGTGTCATGTGGTGTCATGTATCGTCATGTGTCATGTGATGTCATGTGTCATGTGTTGTCATGTGGTGTCATGTGTCATGTATCGTCATGTGTCATGTGATGTCATATGTCATGTGGTGTCATGTCATGTGGTGTCATGTGATGTCATGTGTCATGTGGTGTCATGTGTCATGTGTTGTCATGTGTCATCACATGTCATGTGTCATGTGTTGTCATGTATCATATAGTGTCATGTGTCATGTGATGTCATGTGTCATGTGTTGTCATGTGATGTCATGTGTCATGTGGTGTCATGTCATGTATCGTCATGTGTCATGTGATGTCATTTGTCATGTGATGTCATGTGTCATGTGGTGTCATGTGATGTCATGTGTCATGTGGTGTCATGTGTCATCATGTGTCATGTGATGTCATGTGTCATCACGTGTCATGTGTCATGTGGTGTCATGTGTCATGTATTGTCATGTCATGTGATGTCATGTGTCATGTGTTGTCAAGTGGTATCATGTTTCATCACCTGTCTTGTGTCACGTGGTGTCATGTGTTATGAGGTGTCATGTGATGTCATGTGTCATGTAGTGTACTGTGTCATCATGTGTCATGTGTTGTCACGTGGTGTCATGTGTCATCACATGTCTTGTGTCATGCGGTGTCATGTGTCATGAGGTGTCATGTGGTGTCATGTGCCATGTCTCGTCATGTGTCATGTGGTGTCATGTGTCATGTGATGTCATGTGTCATGTGGTGACATGTGGTGTCATGTGTCATGTATCGTGATGCCATGTGATGCCATGTGATGTCATGTGTCATGTGTCGTCATGTGTCATCACGTGTCATGTGTGTCATGTGTCATGTATCGTCATGTGTCATGTGATGTCATGTGTCATGTGTTGTCATGTGATGTCATGTGTCATGTGGTGTCATGTATCGTCATGTGTCATGTGATGTCATGTGATGTCATGTGTCATGTGTTGTCATGTGGTGTCATGTGGTGTCATGTGTCATGTGTTGTCATGTGTCATATGTGTCATGTGTTGTCATGTGGTGTCATGTGTCATGTATCGTCATGTGTCATGTGATGTCATGTGTCATGTGTTGTCATGTGATGTCATGTGTCATGTGGTGTCATGTGAGGTCATGTGTCATGTGGTGTCATGTGTCATCATGTGTCATGTATCGTCATGTGTCATGTGATGTCATGTGTCATGTGGTGTCATGTGTCATGTGTCATGTATCGTCATGTGTCATGTGATGTCATGTGTCATGTGTTGTCATGTGATGTGGTGTCATGTATCATGTGGTGTCATGTGTCATGTATCATCATGTGTCATGTGTTGTCATGTGATGTCATGTGTCATATGGTGTGATGTGTCATGTGATGTCATGTGTCATGTGATGTCATGTGTCATGTGGTGTCATGTGTCATGTGTCATGTGGTGTCATCACATGTCATGTGGTATCATGTGTCCTGTATCGTCATGTGTCATGTGATGTCATGTGTCATGTGTTGTCATGTGGTGTCATGTGTCATGTGGTGTCATGTGTCATGTATCGTCATGTGTGGTGTCATGTCATGTGTCATGTGATGTCATGTGTTATGTGATGTCATGTGTCATGTGTTGTCATGTGTCATGTGGTGTCATGTGTCATGTGTTGTCAAGTGGTGTCATGTTTCATCACCTGTCTTGTGTCACGTGGTGTCATGTGTCATGAGGTGTCATGTGATGTCATGTGTCATGTGGTGTACTGTGTCATCATGTGTCATGTGTTGTCACGTGGTGTCATGTGTCATCACATGTCTTGTGTCATGCGGTGTCATGTGTCATGAGGTGTCATGTGGTGTCATGTGCCATGTCTCGTCATGTGTCATGTGATGTCATGTGTCATGTGGTGACATGTGGTGTCATGTGTCATGTATCGTGATGCCATGTGATGTCATGTGATGTCATGTGTCATGTGTCGTCATGTGTCATCACATGTCATGTGTTGTCAAGTGGTGTCATGTTTCATCACCTGTCTTGTGTCACGTGGTGTCATGTGTCATGAGGTGTCATGTGATGTCATATGTCATGTGGTGTCCTGTGTCATCATGTGTCATGTGTTGTCACGTGGTGTCATGTGTCATCACATGTCTTGTGTCATGCAGTGTCATGTGTCATGAGGTGTCATGTGGTGTCATGTGCCATGTCTCGTCATGTGTCATGTGGTGTCATGTGTCATGTGATGTCATGTGTCATGTGGTGACATGTGGTGTCATGTGTCATGTATCGTGATGCCATGTGATGTCATGTGTCATGTGTCGTCATATGTCATCACATGTCATGTGGTGTCATGTGTGTCATGTGTCATGTATCGTCATGTGTCATGTGATGTCATGTGTCATGTGTTTTCATGTGATGTCATGTGTCATGTGGTGTCATGTGGTGTCATGTGGTGTCATGTGTCATGTGTTGTCATGTGTCATATGTGTCATGTGTTGTCATGTGGTGTCATGTGTCATGTGTTGTCATGTGGTGTCATGTGGTGTCATGTGGTGTCATGTGTTGTCATGTGTCATATGTGTCATGTGTTGTCATGTGGTGTCATGTGTCATGTATCGTCATGTGTCATGTGATGTCATGTGTCATGTGTTGTCATGTGATGTCATGTGTCATGTGGTGTCATGTGAGGTCATGTGTCATGTGGTGTCATGTGTCATCATGTGTCATGTGATGTCATGTGTCATCACGTGTCATGTTTCATGTGGTGTCATGTGTCATGTGGTGTCATGTATCGTCATGTGTCATGTAATGTCATGTGTCATGTGTTGTCATGTGGTGTCATGTGTCATGTATCGTCATGTGTCATGTGATGTCATGTGTCATGTGGTGTCATGTCATGTGGTGTCATGTGATGTCATGTGTCATGTGGTGTCATGTGTCATGTGTTGTCATGTGTCATCACATGTCATGTGTCATGTGTTGTCATGTATCATATAGTGTCATGTGTCATGTGATGTCATGTGTCATGTGTTGTCATGTGATGTCATGTGTCATGTGATGTCATGTCATGTATCGTCATGTGTCATGTGATGTCATGTGTCATGTGGTGTCATGTGATGTCATGTGTCATGTGGTGTCATGTGTCATCATGTGTCATGTGTCATCACGTGTCATGTGTCATGTGGTGTCATGTGTCATGTATTGTCATGTGTCATGTGATGTCATGTGTCATGTGTTGTCATGTGATGTCATCTGTCATGTGGTGTCATGTGTCATGTATCGTCATGTGTCATGTGATGTCATGTGTCATGTGGTGTCATGTGTCATGTGTTGTCATGTGTCATGTGTCATGTGGTGTCATGTGTCATGTATCGTCATGTGTGATGTCATGTTTCATGTGGTGTCATGTGGTGACATGTGGTGTCATGTGTCATGTATCGTCATGTGTCATGTGTTGTCATGTGATGTCATGTGTCATGTGGTGTCATGTATCGTCATGTGTCATGTGATGTCATGTGTTGTCATGTGATGTCATGTGTCATGTGTTGTCATGTGGTGTCATGTGGTGTCATGTGTTGTCATATGTCATATGTGTCATGTGTTGTCATGTGGTGTCATGTGTCATGTATCATCATGTGTCATGTGATGTCATGTGTCATGTGTCATGTGATGTCATGTGTCATGTGGTGTCATGTGAGGTCATGTGTCATGTGGTGTCATGTGTCATCATGTGTCATGTGATGTCATGTGTCATCACGTGTCATGTTTCATGTGGTGTCATGTGTCATGTGGTGTCATGTATCGTCATGTGTCATGTGATGTCATGTGTCATGTGTTGTCATGTGGTGTCATGTGTCATGTATCGTCATGTGTCATGTGATGTCATATGTCATGTGGTGTCATGTCATGTGGTGTCATGTGATGTCATGTGTCATGTGGTGTCATGTGTCATGTGTTTTCATGTGTCATCACATGTCATGTGTCATGTGTTGTCATGTATCATATAGTGTCATGTGTCATGTGATGTCATGTGTCATGTGTTGTCATGTGATGTCATGTGTCATGTGGTGTCATGTCATGTATCGTCATGTGTCATGTGATGTCATGTGTCATGTGATGTCATGTGTCATGTGGTGTCATGTGATGTAATGTGTCATGTGATGTCATGTGTCATGTGTTGTCAAGTGGTATCATGTTTCATCTCCTGTCTTGTGTCACGTGGTGTCATGTGTCATGAGGTGTCATGTGATGTCATGTGTCATGTGGTGTACTGTGTCATCATGTGTCATGTGTTGTCACGTGGTGTCATGTGTCATCACATGTCTTGTGTCATGCGGTGTCATGTGTCATGAGGTGTCATGTGGTGTCATGTGCCATGTCTCGTCATGTGTCATGTGGTGTCATGTGTCATGTGATGTCATGTGTCATGTGGTGACATGTGGTGTCATGTGTCATGTATCGTGATGCCATGTGATGTCATGTGATGTCATGTGTCATGTGTCGTCATGTGTCATCACGTGTCATGTGTGTCATGTGTCATGTATCGTCATGTGTCATGTGATGTCATGTGTCATGTGTTGTCATGTGATGTCATGTGTCATGTGGTGTCATGTATCGTCATGTGTCATGTGATGTCATGTGATGTCATGTGTCATGTGTTGTCATGTGGTGTCATGTGGTGTCATGTGTCATGTGTTGTCATGTGTCATATGTGTCATGTGTTGTCATGTGGTGTCATGTGTCATGTATCGTCATGTGTCATGTGATGTCATGTGTCATGTGTTGTCATGTGATGTCATGTGTCATGTGGTGTCATGTGAGGTCATGTGTCATGTGGTGTCATGTGTCATCATGTGTCATGTGATGTCATGTGTCATCACGTGTCATGTTTCATGTGGTGTCATGTGTCATGTGGTGTCATGTATCGTCATGTGTCATGTGATGTCATGTGTCATGTGTTGTCATGTGATATCATGTGTCATGTATCGTCATGTGTCATGTGATGTCATGTGTCATGTGGTGTCATGTCATGTGGTGTCATGTGATGTCATGTGTCATGTGGTGTCATGTGTCATGTGTTATCATGTGTCATCACATGTCATGTGTCATGTGTTGTCATGTATCATATAGTGTCATGTGTCATGTGATGTCATGTGTCATGTGTTGTCATGTGATGTCATGTCATGTATCGTCATGTCATGTGGTGTCATGTGATGTCATGTGTCATGTGGTGTCATGTGTCATCATGTGTCATGTGATGTCACGTGTCATGTTTCATGTGGTGTCATGTGGTGTCATGTGTCATGTATCGTCATGTGTCATGTGTCATGTGGTGTCATGTGTCATCATGTGTCATGTGGTGTCATGTGTCATCACGTGTCATGTGGTGTCATGTGTCATGTATCATCATGTGTCATGTGATGTCATGTGTCATGTGTTGTCATGTGATGTCATGTGTCATGTGGTGTCATGTGTCATGTGATGTCATGTGTCATGTGATGTCATGTGTCATGTGTTGTCATGTGATGGCATGTGTCATGTGATGTCATGTGTCATGTGGTGTCATTTGTCATGTGGTGTCATGTGGTGTCATGTGTCATGTATCGTCATGTGTCATGTGTTGTCATGTGATGGCATGTGTCTTGTGGTGTCATGTGATGTCATGTGTCATGTGGTGACATGTGGTGTCATGTATCGTCATGTGTAATGTGATGTCATGTGTCATGTGGTGTCATGTGTCATCTTGTGTCATGTGGTGTCATGTGGTGTCATGTGTCATCATGTGTTGTCATGTGTCATCATGTTGTGCCATGTGACGTCATGTGTTGTCAGTCATGTGGTATCATGTTTCATCATGTGTCATCTGTTGTCATGTGGTGTCATTTGTTATCACGTGTCATGTGTCATGTGGTGTCATGTGTCATGTCATGTAGTGTCATGTGTCATGTGGTGTCATGTGTCATCACGTGGCATGTTTCATGTGGTGTCATGTGGTGTCATGTGTCATGTGGTGTCATGTGTCATGTATCATCATGTGTCATGTGATGTCATGTGTCATGTGTTGTCATGTGATGTCATGTGGTGTCATGTGTCATGTATCGCCATGTGTCATGTGATATCATGTGTCATGTGTTGTCATGTGTCATATGTGTCATGTGTTGTCATGTGTCATGTGGTGTCATGTGTCATCACGTGTCATGTGGTGTCATGTGTCATGTGGTGTCATGTGTCCTGTATTGTCATGTGTCATGTGATGTCATGTGTCATGTGTTGTCACGTGATGTCATGTGTCATGTGGTGTCATGTGTCATGTGGTGTCATGTGTCATGTATCGTCATGTGGTGTCATGTGTCATGTGATGTCATGTGTCATGTGTTGTCATGTGATGTCATGTGTCATGTGGTGTCATGTGATGTCATGTGTCATCATGTGTCATCTTGTATCCTGTGGTGTCATGTGGTGTCATGTGTTGTCATATGTCATCATGTAGTGCCATGTGACATCATGTGTCATGTGTTGTCATGTGGTGTCATGTGTCATCACGTGTCATGTGACATGTGGTGTCATGTGTCATCACGTGTCATGTGTCATGTGATGTCATGTGTCATGTGCTGTCATGTGGTGTCATGCATCATCATGTGTCATCATGTGTCATCATGTGTCATGTCTTGTCATGTGGTGTCATGTGTCATGTGGTGTCATGTGTCATGTAGTGTCGTGTGGTATCATGTGTTAAGTGGTGTCATGTGTCATCATGTGTCATGTGGTGCCATCACATGTCATGTGCGTCATCACATGTCATGTGGTGTCATGTGGTGTCATGTGTCATGTATCGCCATGTGTCATGTGATGTTATGTGTCATGTGTTGTCCTGTGATGTCATGTGTCATGTGGTGTCATGTGTCATGTGTTGTCATGTCATGTCATGTGTCATGTGTTGTCATGTCATGTGTCATGTGGTGTCATGTGTCATGTGTCATGTGTTGTCATGTGTCATGTGGTGTCATGTGGTGTCATGTGTCATGTGTTGTCACGTGGTGTCATGTGTCATCACATGTCTTGTGTCACGTGGTGTCATGTGTCATGAGGTATCATGTGGTTTCATTTGTCATGTGTCATCATGTGTCATGTGGTGTCATGTGTCATCACATGTCATGTGGTGTCATGTGTCATCACGTGTCATGTGTCATGTGGTGTCATGTGTCATGTAGTGTCATGTGTCATGTGTTGTCATGTGATGTCATGTGTCATGTGGTGTCATGTGTCATGTGGTGTCATGTGTCATCATGTGTCATGTGGTGTCATGTGTCATCACATGTCATGTGATGTCATGTGTCATCACGTGTCATGTGTCATGTGGTGTCATGTGTCATGTATCATCATGTGTCATGTGGTGTCATGTCATGTGATGTCATGTGTCATGTGATGTCATGTGTCATGTGATGTCATGTGTCATGTGTTGTCATGTGATGGCATGTGTCATGTGATGTCATGTGTCATGTATCGCCATGTGTCATGTGATGTTATGTGTCATGTGTTGTCCTGTGATGTCATGTGTCATGTGGTGTCATGTGTCATGTGTTGTCATGTCATGTCATGTGTCATGTGTTGTCATGTCATGTGTCATGTGGTGTCATGTGTCATGTGTCATGTGTTGTCATGTGTCATGTGGTGTCATGTGGTGTCATGTGTCATGTGTTGTCACGTGGTGTCATGTGTCATCACATGTCTTGTGTCACGTGGTGTCATGTGTCATGAGGTATCATGTGGTTTCATTTGTCATGTGTCATCATGTGTCATGTGGTGTCATGTGTCATCACATGTCATGTGGTGTCATGTGTCATCACGTGTCATGTGTCATGTGGTGTCATGTGTCATGTAGTGTCATGTGTCATGTGTTGTCATATGATGTCATGTGTCATGTGGTGTCATGTGTCATGTGGTGTCATGTGTCATCATGTGTCATGTGGTGTCATGTGTCATCACATGTCATGTGATGTCATGTGTCATCACGTGTCATGTGTCATGTGGTGTCATGTGTCATGTATCATCATGTGTCATGTGGTGTCATGTCATGTGATGTCATGTGTCATGTGATGTCATGTGTCATGTGATGTCATGTGTCATGTGTTGTCATGTGATGGCATGTGTCATGTGATGTCATGTGTCATGTGGTGTCATGTGTCATGTGGTGTCATGTGTCATGTATCGTCATGTGTCATGTGTTGTCATGTGATGGCATGTGTCTTGTGGTGTCATGTGTCATGTGATGTCATGTGTCATGTGGTGACATGTGGTGTCATGTGTCATGTATCGTCATGTGTCATGTGATGTCATGTGTCATGTGGTATCATGTGTCATCTTGTGTCATGTGGTGTCATGTGATGTCATGTGTCATCATGCGTTGTCATGTGTCATCATGTTGTGCCATGTGACGTCGTGTGTTGTCAGTCATGTGGTATCATGTTTCATCATGTGTCATCTGTTGTCATGTGGTGTCATTTGTTATCACGTGTCATGTGTCATGTGGTGTCATGTGTCATGTCATGTAGTGTCATGTGTCATGTGGTGTCATGTGTCATCACGTGTCATGTTTCATGTGGTATCATGTGTCATGTGGTGTCATGTATCATCATGTGTCATGTGATGTCATGTGTCATGTGTTGTCATGTGATGTCATGTGTCATGTGGTGTCATGTGGTGTCATGTGTCATGTATCGCCATGTGTCATGTGATGTCATGTGTCATGTGTTGTCATGTGTCATGTGTTGTCATGTGTCATGTGTTGTCATGTGATGTCATGTGTCATGTGGTGTCATGTATCGTCATGTGTCATGTGATGTCATGTGATGTCATGTGTCATGTGTTGTCATGTGGTGTCATGTGGTGTCATGTGTCATGTGTTGTCATGTGTCATATGTGTCATGTGTTGTCATGTGGTGTCATGTGTCATGTATCGTCATGTGTCATGTGATGTCATGTGTCATGTGTTGTCATGTGATGTCATGTGTCATGTGGTGTCATGTGAGGTCATGTGTCATGTGGTGTCATGTGTCATCATGTGTCATGTGATGTCATGTGTCATCACGTGTCATGTTTCATGTGGTGTCATGTGTCATGTGGTGTCATGTATCGTCATGTGTCATGTGATGTCATGTGTCATGTGTTGTCATGTGATATCATGTGTCATGTATCGTCATGTGTCATGTGATGTCATGTGTCATGTGGTGTCATGTCATGTGGTGTCATGTGATGTCATGTGTCATGTGGTGTCATGTGTCATGTGTTATCATGTGTCATCACATGTCATGTGTCATGTGTTGTCATGTATCATATAGTGTCATGTGTCATGTGATGTCATGTGTCATGTGTTGTCATGTGATGTCATGTGTCATGTGGTGTCATGTCATGTATCGTCATGTCATGTGGTGTCATGTGATGTCATGTGTCATGTGGTGTCATGTGTCATCATGTGTCATGTGATGTCACGTGTCATGTTTCATGTGGTGTCATGTGGTGTCATGTGTCATGTATCGTCATGTGTCATGTGTCATGTGGTGTCATGTGTCATCATGTGTCATGTGGTGTCATGTGTCATCACGTGTCATGTGGTGTCATGTGTCATGTATCATCATGTGTCATGTGATGTCATGTGTCATGTGTTGTCATGTGATGTCATGTGTCATGTGGTGTCATGTGTCATGTGATGTCATGTGTCATGTGATGTCATGTGTCATGTGTTGTCATGTGATGGCATGTGTCATGTGATGTCATGTGTCATGTGGTGTCATTTGTCATGTGGTGTCATGTGGTGTCATGTGTCATGTATCGTCATGTGTCATGTGTTGTCATGTGATGGCATGTGTCTTGTGGTGTCATGTGTCATGTGATGTCATGTGTCATGTGGTGACATGTGGTGTCATGTATCGTCATGTGTAATGTGATGTCATGTGTCATGTGGTGTCATGTGTCATCTTGTGTCATGTGGTGTCATGTGGTGTCATGTGTCATCATGTGTTGTCATGTGTCATCATGTTGTGCCATGTGACGTCATGTGTTGTCAGTCATGTGGTATCATGTTTCATCATGTGTCATCTGTTGTCATGTGGTGTCATTTGTTATCACGTGTCATGTGTCATGTGGTGTCATGTGTCATGTCATGTAGTGTCATGTGTCATGTGGTGTCATGTGTCATCACGTGGCATGTTTCATGTGGTGTCATGTGGTGTCATGTGTCATGTGGTGTCATGTGTCATGTATCATCATGTGTCATGTGATGTCATGTGTCATGTGTTGTCATGTGATGTCATGTGGTGTC